>NC_141074.1:19051723-19481723 GCF_041138505.1 Cibotium barometz
TATAATGAGGTATCTACATGTTTATAGTGTTGGTATACATTTGGCATATTAGGGTTATGTTATATGTTGACAAAGATATAAAGAGATGTTTGGAGAGCCTTAAGATATTCATTTTAGATCTTAATAAATTGATTTCAGAAGTAGCTTTATCTACCCCGCCTAAAGTTGCTGACTATTTGAGCTTCAAAACACCTTGCTCAGTCAAGGTCTCATTTGGACAACCAAGCTCTAAACGTCTATAAACTATTGCGGATATATGCGAGCACACTGAGAAAAATCAGGTTGCTTGTAAGGAGTACTTACATGCCATTTGGGATGAGATCGATGGAAGTGGCAGTCGAAGGGGAGATACGCTAAGAGATGAGTTGACATATCATCTCCATTGCGCTCTTAACAGTAGTGGTTGCATGGAGGCTAACCAACTAGACATGATTTCTTGCATGGAAAATATGCATGTTTAAATTGGGGAACATTTAGGTGGATGTAATAGGGAATGTAAAGAACAAGTCGATTCTCTAAAAGAGCAACTACGTACATTAGGCTTGGAGGTATTGAGTCTAAAGATGTCGGTTAATCGACTCAATGCTATGATGAAAAAGATGAGGCATATGTTGGAAAGCAGGGTAGTTGTCTAGAGGATTTTGTGAGAGTAATGATGTTTTTGCTAAAGGGATAAATTGTATTGCAACTTTCTAGATTTGGTCTCTGTAGGTGATATTTACGAATTCTCTATTTTCTCAAATTCTTTACATCTCTCTTTCTATTTTGTTCTCTCGCTTTTCTTTTTCTGTCTCTCAACATGTTTTATATTTCTATGTTTTTTTCTTGCTCTCTTTCTCTCTCTCTCTCTCTCTCTCTCTCTCTCTCTCTCTCTCTCTCTCTCTCTTTTGGAGACAAAGAGAGGTTTTCGCTTATTAGTGTCATAATAAGGAGATAGATTGTATATGTTAGACACACTTATCTATTGTAAATTTTTCTAATAATTACATCATGTTTGCTTTGTGCGGAGTCTATCACTGAGAGTAGGTCACATGTGTGATAGTGGCACTTGAAGTAGAATAAATGTAATAAGGTAATATTATTTTTTTCATTTGAAGTAAGATGTTTGTAAAAAGCAAATTAGTATTTGTTATTTTGTTTTTTCAAAGGAGATTGAAGATGGTTAGGAGCTGCATATACCTAAGTTTGAACCAAGTTCGTTGGCTTTGAATTTTGGATGCAACACGCGTGTCTCGCCCGTAATTGTTCGTGAATAAGGACTTGTATTCGAAAACAAATTATTGCTAATTTTAATGAAAATAAAATCGAAACATTTGGAAGGGTTGAAGATGAGGAGGAGCATAGAGAATTCTATGGTAGAATCCACTTAGATTTGAGTAATAGAGCAACTCCCAAAATGCTACGGTACTTCAAGAACCTATCAATGAACGTTAGAATATTCAAGTACATAGAGATGTGGCACGAGGCTCTATTTCTTTTGATTTAAATGAGCTACCTATAGATGAGATTGGTCCTATTGATAATTTTCAACCTATTTGCTATTATGCTATTGGTGGTGATGTGAAAGGTATTAAATCTGAATGTCACTCTATCACTCTATAAGGCATGTGTTTCATTTCCTTGGAATGTTAAACACCTAGCAACTATGGTGGTATGCTCCGGAGATTGTACTCTTTCATTAGGAGCCCTTGCTTATAAGTGTCATTTTTGTGTGCACTAATTTGGAAATTGTTAAGAAAGCTTGGACAAACATTATTGTGCAAGTGGGAATATCTCTTTATTGCTTTGGAAAATCCCCTCCTACATTGGTTGAGTTATTACTTGCTAATGATAATGCAAGTAAGGAATGAATATAAGAAGAATATACGCTCTTATAAACAATGCCTTGGCATTCATTTCACTGGGTGCTCACTTGGATATTCAGTTCACGAGGGGGGAAGAGTATTTAATTTTTGAATCCATGGTATTATCTCTATCATCGTGTTGGTTCTGTAATACAT
Source organism: Cibotium barometz (assembly GCF_041138505.1). NCBI lineage: Eukaryota > Viridiplantae > Streptophyta > Polypodiopsida > Cyatheales > Cibotiaceae > Cibotium > Cibotium barometz. The sequence continues at coordinate 19,053,724 of NC_141074.1, forward strand.
GATGAAACACAAGATGCAGGTCCTTAATTTGCCCAATTCTATGTGTATGATACGGAGCATGAATTGGAGAATAGACTTCATGGGATGCCTTCTTTAAATCATAACATGCTTGAAAGATTGCAAACAATGAATGTATGAATATAATCTGTATGCCTGTGCACTTTGTATAATGAGAGAAATGATGCAGACAAGTCCACATGTTGATTTGAGAATGGTGAAGCTTGATCAACCTTAAGGCAATACTTGGTTCCTACAAGAAAGTGAGGTAGTTGCTATCATGCCGGGTCAAGGAGATGATTTTCAAGTAGATCATAGAGATATTCAAATAATGTCTTGCAATATAGGTACTATAAAAAGAATATCTAGCTTGCATCGTTCATATATGCCTCTATTATATGTTCTTTTGTTTTCTCGAGAGGAGAGGATGGTTAGCAATTTGGAATTCCACTCCATGGTAAGAATAGACAAGGTTCAAATGAGGAGTCAAAGACTATAACTCAACGATAATATTATGTATATAGATTACAAATAAGGGAAGATACAAATGGCTACCTTCTATGTGGTGGTTGACTTTTTACAACAGTACATTGTTGATGCATATAGTAGCTTAGAAGAATCAAGATTAGTATGAATACGTAATAACTAGAAAGCATTGCATGCTGAAGTATACCAAGGGCTTGTAGATATGGTTAATACAAGCGATGGAGTCAATAGAGTCTCTGGGGGCATTGCTGGACGCAAGATAGTTCTACTATCTACAAGTACTAGGGGGCCTCGATATATGCATCAATTGTATCAGGATTCAATGGCAATTGTTAGAAAGATGGGTAAACCTAACCTCTCTATTACCTTTACTTGCAATCTCAAGTGGGATGAAATAAGCAATGCTTTACTGCTGGGTTAGACTACCCAAGATTGATATGACTGGACGGCACGAGTCTTCTATGAGAAGCATAAGGATATGATGCACTTATTGGTGAAAAAAACATTATTTGGAAGGATAGTGGAAAATTTTTTTGTTATTGAATTTTAAAAAAGAGGCTTGTCACTTGCACATCTATTATTGATATTGGAAAGTGGATGTAAACCGCCTGAGATTGCTCACCTATGAAATGTTAGTATGTGCTGAACTTCTAGATAAGATGATGTTTCCTAAGTTCCACAACATAATTAGTCATTGTAATGTTCATGGACCATGTGGGGAACTAAATATGCGCTCTCCTTGTACGGTTAACGAGATTTTCAAACATCATTATCCTCAAAAGTTTCCTGAGACTGCTATCGTTGTTGATGACAATGGGTATTCAACTTACATGCGGTAAGACGATGGTAGTTTCATCCAAGTAAAAGATCATAGGGTGGATAGTCAATGGGTTGTTCCATATAACCCTTTTCTCTCTATAAGATACAAAGCACATATTAACATAGAAGTATGCTCTACCATACAACAATGAAGTATTTGTATAAGTATGTATACAAAGGACATGATAGAGCTACTATAGAGTTGCAAGATACACACGGGGTTATTACGAGGTTAGTGAATATGTGGATGCACAATACGTGTCTACGTCTGAGGCATGCTCGCACTTATACTAATATGATTTGCATGATGAAAATCCTGAAGGTTGCATGTTCATCTTCCGATTCAAAATAATGTCATATTCATTGACCATGATGATTTGCATGATGTAAAATTAGTTGTGACAGGAACCAAAGAACTACTCTCATTGAATGGTTCAGAGATGATGAGACGAGGCTAATGAGTTACATTCAGATGTAAATAGCTTGCTATATGTTGATTTTCCTTTGCAAGCAGGTGTGGAATTCAGCTCTTCGATCTCTGAATGGACATTTGTATCCCCATTTTAAGGCTGCATGTAAAGCCAGAGGAGTGCTGGAGAGTGATGAGGAGTGGTATATGTGTCTTCAAGAAGCTGCATTTCAGAAAATAGGATTCCAACAGCGTTAACTATTTGTCACATTAAACTAGTTTTTTGTGAGCCTATATCCCTCGGATAGCTTTAGAACGAATTTTGTACCAAAATTTCAGATGATTTTTTTCATGGCTTACAAAGAGGGTGTGTTGATGTTGGTGTTTATCTTTCTAGAAGAATCAAGCTCTGTTTCACATGCAAGAGCTCTTACAATAATATGAAAAATGGCTACATGATTTTGAAGGGTTACCTATTCTTGATAGATCAAGTGTTGCTACTCTCAACAATGATTTGCTGATAGAAGAGATGATGTTTGATTCAGTTCAACAGGCTGATTTGTTTGTATTCATGGAAAAGAGTCTAAATAGTTGTCAATCAAGAGTATTTGATACTATTCTTGAGACCGTTTCTTTGAACAATGGTGGTGTTTTTTCCTTGATGGACCATGTGAATCAGGCAAAACATATCTTTATAATGCCTTGCTATCTCGATTATGTGGAGAGAATCAAGTTGCTTTGGCATGTGCATCGTCCAGAATAGCTGCATTGCTACTTTCAAATGGCCATATAACACACTTACATTTAAAAATCCCATTGGTTCTCAATGCTTCTAGCACATTGGCTGAGGTGTTGAAGCTTGCAAGGTTGATCATTTGGGATGAGGCTCTAATGATGTAGCAGTATGCCTATGAAGCATTGGACATGACATTAAAAGACATTATACAAAGTGATATTGTGTTTGGTGGGAAAATTATCCCTTGTGCGAGAACTTTGCAATGGTACTAGATTGATATGTAAGCAATTTCACTCAAAGGTGATAGAAGTAAAAATTATTACATGTACAAATATTGGAGACATGGTCTTTATTCTCATGATAACATTCATACCAACTATGCTTCAATTGCCTTTCAACATAAGAAGGAGACAATTTCTTGTGAGACTAGCTTTTGGTATGTCAATAAATAAGTCCCAAGGACAAATACAGTGAAAGTGTAAAGGATACTATGGAACATGAAAGCAGCATAGAAGGTTCAAACGAAGTCTTCACAGCCAATATTGTCTACAAAGAGGTATTGCAAATGGCATGCAGAAGATTGTAAATGTAATTTATACCCAAAAGGTAGAGAATGAGCTATTGATATAACAGCCTACAAATGCCAAAGATTACATTCATAGATATCTATGTATCAATCAAGCAAGCATTTGAAAAAAGAATGTTTGCAAAGATGTGACATGTGCAATCTATGTTGTCTTTTCTGTAAGTGTGCATGCTTTCAAGTTGATTGATGTTTCTTTTAGAATGATAATTAATTTATTGTGATGCGAAGAGATAAAGTTTAATAGGAGCTGGATGGCGAAATTCCTTTAATTTATCCCTCGCACTGGCTCTACCCCCGATAATATTGAATTGATATATATAAATCTACTTACATTGTGTGGATTAAATGGTTGACATTAAGGTAAAGCCACCATACAGATCCACAATATGGAATGCCCCATCTATTGCTCAAGGGATGGTTCAAATTGTTGAGATGGCTATAGAGGCTTAGTGAGTGTTTGTTTTTTTTAAACATTTAGATAAGCAACTGTTTTGCTTTTGACTTGCTTTCATTTACAGTGGCTTTATTTATTTTTCTTGCTTGACTCGAAATACTGAACGTCGAGAGAGAGAGAGAGAGAGAGAGAGAGAGAGAGAGAGAGAGAGAGAGAGAGAGGTCTCAAAATCTTATGTAAATGATTAGTGTAGTGTAATGTTGTATTTGATATCACAAGTATGTTGCTTAGGATGGATGTGGCAAGGAGATCATTTATATTTATTTATAGTGATGGACAAGATATTGAAGGTATTCTTCTCGATGTTTGGTATAATATAGTCATCATTGTTTACCATAATCTATTTAATTTTCATGGTTGAATTGTAGACCCCTTGTTTTTGGGACGGACAAGCAACAACATCTCTAATGATCGAACTATTAGACATCACATGTGTATTATGGTATAGGAGCTTGTTTTTTATATAGCTTTTGTGTTTTATGTTAATATAAATTATTATTGATTTTTTTGGTAACATGGAATATCTTTATTTTTTTGAACGTAGATTATTGCTAGGTTTGTATGGTCGAGACACTTACAATGCCAGCTTTGGGCTCCTTGAAATTTACCAGCTAATGTTGTAAAAGATTGCGGATCAGCTTCATGTACATGCAATGTTTGTAGACTATGAAAAGCTCGATAAGTTAGATTTTTGGTGTATAGGCACTAGACATCATAGAATTTTTCGATTTGCTGTCTACAAGCCTGTTCAAATGCCAGTCGTCTCAAATATTTCCACCGAATGAGTTTTGTAAGGTTTTATCTTTTTGGTTTTTTCTCGGCATAAATCATGTCTTGCAATAGCTAATGTTATTATCTTAAATATATTTTTTGGACAGATGGAGGCGAGGAGGATAGGATTCCAAGGAGAGATAATCCAGTCGCCCGAAGATTGTTTTAATGCTTGCTGAGGTGTGTAAGATTGTCACCACTATATTGGGTTGGAATGCAAGATGTATATTTATGCCAAGTTTGGTGTGTTCATATTTAGGTTGCCAAGTTGAGGACCATGAGGCCCAAAATGGGCTGCAAATATAGGGCTTATCTCTACTCTCCCCTGAGGACGAGTTCGTGTCTTCAAAGTGTTAAACAAACTTTGAAGGTTTTTTTGTGGAAAATGTGATTAAATGAAAATGCACCTCTCTTAAAGGGGGAAAAAAAAAAGAGACAAGAGGGAAAGGGTTATTTTGAAAAGGGGAGGTAAAAAGGAGGGTGAACTTTGAAGTGAAGGTCTTGCCATGTACGCCCACAAATGAAATCATATCGCCTTCGTTTACTCTCGCCATCTGGGCCAACACTGATTCCAGGTTTCTCCATCAGCTTAAAGAGAGTTTTTTTCCACAGCCTGCGCACAGTGCCCGCGAGTTTTTGCTGCATTTTCCAGCTTCTATTGCCGTGCGAGGTAAAGTTCGGATCTTTTCACACTTCGGAAACTGAGAAAAGAAGAAAGAAAGAGTGCATTCGGCAAGATACCACATCATGAAGAAGTTTTTTCTCTCTCTGCAACACAATGCCAGTTAGGGTTTTGAAGCAGGCAGACATGGAAGGCAAAAGCAGGCTTATCCATCTCAGATAGCCAGAAAATGGCCAGATCGGCCATATCTTGTTCGCCTGGAGAATCCTCTTTCTGTGCTTGATCTTGTCTTTAAATCAGAAGAAGCAACAGGTATGAAGGCTGTGGCCACTCTCTTTCTTTGAAGAAACATCAGGCTCTGAAGACTGTGGCCGCTCTCCTGCTTTGAAGAAGCAATGGAAGCTTTCCTTGCAACGACATCAGGAAGAAATGCTGTGGCCATTTGCCTGCACGATCGGAGATTAGAAGAGCTTCCTCACTCCCAGATTTTGCTATTTGAACTGGTAAGAAGTTATAACCATAGCCTGGGAACTGTATGTGCCATGTAGATCCAACCTAGTCATGTACGGCATCGAATTTAATGTAGCCATGCCTCTTAATCTAGCCATGTATGGCATGCAGCTTACCCTAACCATGCATGGCATGTAAGTTAACCTAGCCATACATGGCATGCAACTCAATCGAACCTAGCCATACATGGCCTGTACTGTAACCTAGCCTGGCCATACACTGCAACCTTTACTTCATATGCTGCAAGATTTACTCAGTTACAGCCTGTCTCCAAGTCAGATGGATTGGTTTCGGTAACACGTTGGTTGAATTTGCAGGAAGCTGAGTCAGAATTGTCGTGAACTCCAAGCAAGCCCACACACAATGGACGGTCATTTCCTGGCAATGCCCTACTTCTGGTGCGTTTGAGGTTCAGTTCACTGTCAAAATGAGGCGCAGAATTGTTGATCCCCGGCGTCAGCAGCGAAGGCGCTTCTGCCGCGGCTACATTGTGCTTCCTGCAGGTTGGCTTTCATCAAATTCTTGACGTTTATTGTTTACACATTGAATTTTTGGGAAGCCAGAAAATATTTTAGAAGAGCCACCGTGCTCCTTCCAGTCACAATCGCAGTTTGTCTTCTAAGGGAGTGCACACACCATCAGTAAGAGTTGGAGTGTTGGGTGATAATGCCATAGGCGGGGGTAGTTCTCCAACAGCATGCCACCTTCCTGCTCTTTTCACAGTAGGATTGCATGCTGTTTTGCCTGTTGCTCTGTCTTCCTGTGGGGCGACGAAAGAATTCAAGCAGCTCATGTGCGGAAAAGGGGACCGTTCTGCTGAAAAACAAGATGGTGGTGTTTCCTGCATACCCAATGATATGGGAGTTGAATTGGGGTTTGGGGAAGGTTGTTGGATGTTAGAGCCTAATATGCTTTGGAATTTACTTAACCGACAAAATCTCCGGAGTCCGTCTAAGTGACTAGCTGAGGCCCCATTTTTTCAAACACTGCTGCAGGTCTTATCGCACTCATGCTTTTGGCCATCTTTGCTCACTACCATCACCCTTGTGTGTCTCCTACAACCGATCAGGTGCACCACTCTACTCTCAACCCTTTTTATCATAGCTTGCATAATGTGTTCCTCTAAAATGATAGAATGCTTGCCAAAGTTTTTCTAAGAACCCAGATACTTGGGTAATGGCAAAAAACAGCATTGCTTTTTTTATTATTTTGGATCAGATTTGTTTGGTGTATCTATGGCCCAGTTTCCACGAATGCTTGAATTAAGAACCGGTTGCAGCTTTGGAGAGAGAAATAATTCAAAGAGGATAAAATGACCCACAATTTGTGTGGTTGCGAGCTCAACACATAAGATTTGCTTGCTGCTCTGTAACAACTGGGCAAACAACCACGCCAAAAACTGCCCTCCTGCAAGAAATTGGCCCTATAAGGAATGATTCCGTGCTCTTAGTGTGTTATTTACTGGCAAGAGCTAAGGAAATAAATTATTCAGCTTGCTGGGTGCTTTTTGTTGCTGTTCTTTATTATGCATGCAGTGTGGGGCTTGAGACGAGCTATTGCAATGGCTGTTGGCTAGCTTCCTGCCGTCCTTTGGTGATCTTAATTAAGTGGTTGTCAGAGGGGTAGGTACGTCGAAACTAGGATGGCGACAACTTATCAGAAAGTCACAACGGCAATAAGCATTTTATTTAAAAAATGTAGCAGTAACACGATAAACTCTGCATGTGAAAGGATTGTGAGAATAGAAAAGGTATATAGCATTAGGGACCCAAAGTCGGTTGATCCTCATGGAAACAAAATACGAGAATGAATTTTGGATGCACAAGTTCATATCTATTACACACGTAGTTCATGTCTTCAAAATTTGGTCTTTCCTTTTTGTCCGTGGCATGTATTTGGTTTGCACTTTGGTTTCTGTTAAGCTTGGAAAATATACCGAACTTTCCATTTGTCTCGGAGTCCAATGTGGACATGATGTACAAGCTTTGGGAATGGGGGATGATCCAGCAGAAGAAAACGGGCACCATGGAATGGGAGTTGGCTTGTGAAGACCTCATTAAGGTTGGGGGAAGGACGGACGTAACTCAGCAAGGGGCTTACACACTTATGATGGACACAACCACATTTAACACAAAACTTGAACCACAAAATTGTAAAAGAGATACGCATAGGCGACACCAGGGTTGGAATGGGTTGGACACCACATTGGGGCTGGAATGGTTGACCCCCACTTGGAAAATTCTATTAATCAAGGAGTATTTTAATTTCTTCTTCTTCTCTTCTCCCTGATTGGAGATGGCCGGATTATCATTCGCATATTACGAATTCATCCACGCCTATAATATATGTCCAACCTTGATGTAGAAAAATCCACACCTATGTGAGTATTGACCCTCCCTGTGATCGCTCATAAACAGCTGAGTCAAAAAAATGCAATAAATTCCATAATCACCCGCAAGTACACGTATGTGCGTACAGTGCCCACAATTCAATTGGTACAAATCAGCCTGTAAAGTTAGTAAATCAGCCGGTACGTATGAAACCAGCAGATACAAATAGGAAGTACAATAGGTACAGTAACGGAACGGGGCATGTACGGTAGTATAACCTTTATTCGGAACCGTATGGACAATTATACGGAAGTGCACGAATACAGAGCGGCATGTGTGCAATTGCACGGGCAGGGACATTCCAGTTCTTGCGTTCGTCAGTCAGAGGAACTTTTACAGGTGAACTATGCTTTGATGTCTCGTATCATTTGGGACAAAGAGCCTACTGTAGTTGAGGAAGCTCTTTCCCAGGGGACTTGTAGGAAAGCCATGCAAGTGGCAGATGGTGACTTGCGGGAGGTGTCTGTTGAGCAACCTCCAAGCTTTGAGGTTCTGGGTTCAGAGGGAGTGGCTTACAGGTTCCGGAAGACCTTGTATGGTCTTCAGCAGGTTCCCAAAACTTGGCATACCAAGGTTACAGTTGATAATCCTCGTGAGCAGGTTGATGCCTCCTTGTATTGGAAGTGGTTTGGTTCATTGATTTGGTTGCTGAATACTAGATTGGACTTGCGTTTCCCAGTGGGGTTGTTGAGCTCATTCATGTAGACGCCTTTGAAGATGGGACGTAGGATTGCGGATCTTGTGGTATCTATAGGGTACGAAGGATCTTCGACTCTTCTATGACACTAGAGGGGGAACGATGGATGGAGTCAGACTCCAAGGTTGGAGTGACTCAGATTGGGGAGGAGATCCAGACATGAGGAGAGCTACATTAGGCTACGGATTTACCTTTGGCTCAGGAGCTATTTCATGGAGTAGCAAGAGGCAGCCAACTATTGCCTTGTCGTCTACAGAGGCAGAGTACCTTGTTGCTTGTGGTGTTGCTTTTGCGAGGTGGTAAGGTTGTAGAGGTTACTTGGCGAGATTGGGTTTCCACTGGTGGAACTCACGGTCATCCAGAGTCACTTTGTTTGTGAGAAGATTTTTGTTGATGACATCTCGGTAGAGTTTTGTTCGACGGAGGACCTCTTCACAAAGTCTCTACCTCAAGCTATGCTCCGGTAGCACTCCAGCTCACTGGGGTTGGTTCCACATCCAGGAGCTAAGAGGGGGTGTTAGTAGTCATCTCCTGTGTGCACAGTGAGGGCCTTTGTTTGGGCGCCTAGAGCTTTTCTCATTTTTTTCATGTTTTTTCATGTTTTCCCTATATTTTTGGTGATCGTGGGGGGTTGTCTATTGTGGCCGACTCACACTGTGTTGGCCCACTGAGTTCTTGTGCTGCCCGACTAAACATGTGTTGGCCAATTGGCTTTTACCTAGTCGTGGACATGTGGGCAGCCTGTTGGTTGTATTTGGGCTGGTCGACTGGTACCATAGGGTGGTATAAATACCACCCTTGCCCCCACCTTCTCATTTGTATCGGATCTTCGTGAGAGTTTATACAACTCACTCTCTACACTTCTGCGTTCTGTTTTCTAGAGTACTTGTCTCATTTTCTACTGTGCGATCCGACATGGTTTGGACCAAAAATATGACTCTTTGGATATTGTTTTGTGGAAATTGACCTTCATATGACTTTTCCACTTTAAGCCTATAAAAGGAGGCATTAGGCTTCCGTAATCATCATCAATCAAAGATCAAGGAGAATCCATATGCCAGAGATTGCAAAGCAACAAGGGCAACATTGGTGGATTAACAAGAGCTTCGTTGCGTGTTTGCAAGTAGAGACCGTAGGATCTTTGGTATGCATCACAAGATGACATCATGATCTAGGTATATTCATTGTATATACTCATGTTTTACAATATACAACAGAGGTGCCAATTGGCATTTGAGCTTAGATTAGCCTAGGGTAGTCCTTAGCTAGAGGTTTTTGCATGCTGAATAAGGGTCCTTGAAATTAGGGTTTGCAGGCCATATTTAGTGTGCATACCTTGAGAGGAAAAATTCACTCTTTTTTCCATTATCAGTGAGGGATACAAATCAAGACTACAAGATGAAAAATGAGGAGGCAAGCCCGCCTATAAATAGGGCATGAGTGGGCTGGCCGACTGGAGGAAAAAAGACATGGCCGACTGGGGACATGAAGCTGGTCGACTGGACATCAATCACCCGACCTGGGAAAAATGCTAGAAAAATATGGAAAAAAGGGGTGGCTAGTCTACAACCAAGGGCCATAAAAAGAAACCAAAAGGGAACTCCAAACATGATCAAAAACTGGGGATGAATGTGATAACATTCCGTCTATGCCTCCTACCCCCATGCTATCCGCCTGCAGTCTCCTCTCCCTCCCTCTTTCTGCATGTGCTTCCCAGTCTCGCCCCGCAATGCCTCCCCTCTTCTCCCCATTGTTCGCTCAGCTTGTGCCCGGCCCTCCCTTAGCGCCCTCTCTCCCCCCCCACCACCCCCCCCGATTTTTCCCTTCGCCAACGCCTCCCCCCTCCCTCCTTCTCTCTTCTCGCCCCTCTAGCGCTGCCCCCTCCTCTCTCTCGTTGCTTGCCTTCATACCTCCTTTGAGCAGTTTCAAGCCCCAGAACCTCTGCCTTGTGGAGGGCTCGTAAACCGCTCTTCTTGGTCCAAGACCATAGGCACAAGCTCCTCCCACGTGATGATGTTGAGCCTCCCACTGGTGATCAAAGAGGAATAGAAAGTTGAATATTGCAAGGTCAGATGAGACAGCAAAGTGATGGCCATATCCTTTGAAGATGTTTCCTTCCCAGCTTGAAGAACCTCCTGTTGAAGAGCTTGGAGTTTGTTTATTCGCTCCTGCATCGTCGAAGACTGCAAGATTCATCACTCGCATTTGCACTTCCAAGGAAATCCGCTTCATGGGTGATACCTTGTTATACAGAGAAGCCAAGTGTTGTCGAATCCCTCGGGCCAACATCATGTGTTTGATATGATTAATCACCTGGGGCGTGCAATTAAGGAAGATGAAAGAACGCACACGGGCATTGACATGATCCCATAACTGTGCATGAGCCTCCCATTCTTTTCTAGTAGAGGGTAAAAGCTCCCTGTCCTCCAACCTTGGCCGTGGAACACCAACCACAATGAAATCAGCCTAGTCATAAGACTCCAAGAGAGACTCCATCATTACGTTCCAGATACCATAGTTGATCTCGTGCAACTGTCAATCCATTGGGAATGTGGGGAGAGTAGGGATCTTCACATGCTTCTCAGCCATCTCAAGCAAAGTTGCCATCTCAAAAGTTCACAAGGTCTTGTGAAGGGAGGGCGGGTGGGGAAAAAAATGAAGAAGAGGCCGCAAACACTATGCAAGGTGGTTGTCCAACGGTGATGGCCGCCTTCTACCCGTTCTCCAAGTCCCAAACAGCCCAAGAAATCTCCAATCAACACCAAAAAACAGCAAATCCTCAAGCTCCCACTGTCTCCACGCTTCAAGCCACATGGGGCTATGATACCATGTCGGAATGCACATCGGAAAATGAGACAACTGTTGTGAGAAAGAAAACATAGAAGTGTAGAGAGAGAGAGAAGCTGAATAAACTTTGCTATATACACAAGATACGGTGCAATGTGGAAGTGGGGGACAATGGTGGTATTTATACCACCCCATGGTGGGGGTGGTATAAACTCTGCTATATACACAAGATACGGTACAATGTGGAAGTGGGGGACAAGGGTGGTATTTATACCACCCCATGGTGCTTGTCGACCAGCCGAAAAACAGCTGACAGCAGCAAACATGTCCACGACTGGGTAGAAGACCAGTTGGCCAGCACATATGGAGTTGGTCAGGCTAGAAACGAAGTCAGCTAGTACAGAGGCAGTTGGCCTACAACAACAGTCCCTCTTGGATTCATCTAGGTATATATATACCATTATGATTGGAGAGGATTGCGTGGGCTTCCTCAATGTTTATGCCTCGAACATCACAATAGGTAGAGCCATCTTTTGGAGCACAGTTCGTCTGGCTGTTCCTCATGCTGACTTTTGGTGCATGGGTGGAGACTTTAACATGATTGAGTCAGCCGAGGTCAGACTCGAAGGAGGCACGGCTACAGTCTTAGGCGTAGAGTACTTTGCATGGGAGGAGTTGATCTTGGCACTCAGGAGATAGGACCTTGGCATCTCCTAGAGTTTGGGCGTAGCCTTGGGAGTCTGTGCTTCTTGTGGTCCGATAGGAGGAGCATCGGTCCCAACCTCTCGTGACTTGATAGGTTTTATGTGGATGAGTGGGCTTGCGATCGCGGGGGCAGGATCGTCATCTTGGTGGGCACCACTTTTTTTGATCACGCTCCGATTATTTTGTCCTTAGAGGACCCCTGGAGGGAGGACATGCATGCGAGCACTAGGATTTCGGATAGCCTCATACATGACCCTAAGATCTGCAAATAGGTTATAGAGCAGATATGGGCGGGACTGGATTTTATTTCAGGCTTTGTTGCGTGCACCTTGGATGTGGGCCTTGGTGAGATCTGCAGATTTTTTCTTGGGAGGCAGCATAGAAGCAGATTGGAGGGATTTCGTGAGTAGGAGAGGAGCTTGAGGAGGGGTCTTGCTTTTGTCTAGCGGCTTCAGGATAGTTTCCCTGATGGCCTGTGGATTGCGAGTCAGCTTGTTGTGGCGCGCATGGAGATCAGATCCATCGAGGAGAGGAGGGTGGAGTACAGGTACCATGCTAGAGCTTCCTTTTAGACCCAGGCCGGCGATAGAGTCACGGGGGACTTCTTTGAGATAGCAGGTCTCCGTAGGTGGAGAGATGCTATTCGCAGGTTGCGTGGCTAGGATGGAGCTATTGTTTCTGACCCCTTCATGTGAGAGCCATCGCCACTCATTTTTCCCGCTCTCTCCTTGTGTTCCATTATTCCCACAGGTGATGGATGCATGTGAGGGTTTGGTAGCACACGAGAGAGGTGGTTCCCCCTCGCTCTATGGTCCCTTCTTATTGACTCCCTTCACAACAGAGGAGTTGGCAAAGGCATTGACGGTGCTCGCTAGGGAAAAATGCCCGGGGGCAGACGGGCTTCCAATTTCCTTCTTTCTTTGCCACTGGGATCTTATGGAAGGTTGCCTTTGAGCAGCCTTCAATGAGATTATGATTATAGGTGCCATCATGCCAGAGAGGCTTTCAGAGGGTTTGATACACTTGATTCCTAAGGAAGGTGGTGACATATTGGAGATCCGGTAGGGAGACCCATCACCCTTCTTGGGACTGCCTACAAGATCTTGGCCAAGGCCATCAGCTGGAGACTCCAGCCTTTCCTTCCAGACTTGATCCATGACACTCAGATAGGTTTTGTTCAGGATCGGAGCATCCTAGGACCTAGACAACATCTTCACCTTTTGGGAGGTGACAGCTTCGGCCAGGATGCGGCAGTAGAACCTCATAGTGCTACTCCTAGACTTTGAGAAAGCTTATGATAGGGTTGATTGGAGCTTTCTGGAGGGCACAATGCACCGGATGGGGTTCCCCGTGGAGCGGATCCGTGGTGTTTCAGGACTTGACTCAGCCTCTCATAGTTAGGTTCTCATTCAGGAAGCCCAAGGTGACAGATTCCCCCTTTCTCGCTCGGTCTGGCAGGGCTGTTCACTCGCACCTTACCTTTTTCTATTCGTCACCGAGGTCATGAGCAATTTTCTCTCAGCTCATTGCGTCTCCCCCTCTGTACTCAGGAGGAGCTGTTGGACTTCGAGTTTGTAGATGACACATACCTATCAGGAGATGTGGGGAGTCTCCAGAGATTCCTTAAGCGATTGAGATCTTTTGTGGCACAGATCAACTGGCACAAGTCGTGTGGTTTTTGGGTAGGCTCTGCGCCCACCTCGACTTGGCACCCAGTTGAGGCTTTCCAGTGGATCCCGAGGGGCACTCCAATCCGCTATTTGGGATGCCAGGTTGACATCGATCTCTCTCTAGAGTAGTAGCTCACTCCTCTTCTTCTGAGCATTCGGAAGAAGCTTTTGTACTGGAGCTCTACGAGGCTCTCCTTGGCTGGTTGAGTGGTCGTGGTGAACCAGGTCCTTGCCACCATGTGGTACATTACTTCTTGTTGGGTCTTCTCCCAAGCATACATTGGTCAGGCACCACGGTTGATCCGAAACTTTGTGGGCCGAGATGATGGGAGGCCTGCTTGGACCAAGGTGGCTTGGAGAGTGATCATTCAGCCACGACGCAGAGGGGGCCTAGGCATCATTGACCTTGCCATTCAGAGCTTGCTTGGACCAAGGTGGCTTGGAGAGTGATCATTCAGCCACCACGACGCAAAGGGGGCCTAGGCATCATTGACCTTGCCATTCAGAGCCGCGCCCTGTTGGGCAAGTTGATTGTTAGAGGACTCCTTCCAGGTGGTGAGCCTTGTGAGGACTTCCTCTTGGCCCGGATTTCAGCCCGTACCCTGAGCCTAGGGGCATGTCACGACCTTGTGTATTTCTCTGGACAGTATGCAGGTGTGCACGGGGACATGGTGGACAGTGTGAATGGCATCAGTTTGGAGTTAAAAAGGAAACCCATGTGTGGACAACCCCAAGTGTGAAGGGGACAAAGAGAATTTAATTTAAAAGGTTTTATAACCTTTGGTGGCCCAAAAGCTAATTTGGGAGGTTACTCCGCTTTTGGGAGAGACACGCTTTTCTCTCTCATGCTTTTTTGGGAGGCGCCAGCTGCATCTTTAGGGGTATGCTTTTTCGAGAAAGACTGGCGGGCTGGTTGGTTTGATCCCATACATTTTCTTTTTGTGTGCTTGTTGGTGGTGTTACAGAGGCCATCACCCAGCAACTCACAACGTGTATGTACATGTATACACACGTGTATACACGTGTATATACATATATATGTACACGTGTGTGTGTGTGTGTGTGTGTGTGTGTGTGTGTATTACACCCACTATTGGGCACTGATGACATTAGTGGGGATGTCGTAGTATCTAGTCCATACTATGCATAATGGAGTTGATAGTTATATAGTCTTGTGGGTTGACTACCATGAGTATATAACATGCACGTTCCTAAAAGGTGAATTTGGGCATGTTCTTGGATTCAGCTAGGTATATATATTCACATATACATGGGCACTCAGATTGCTACTATAAAAGGATCGACTAAAAGAAAAACAAAAAAAAGGTTGAAAAATGTGTTTTTTCTCGGTGGCATAAGTAGTGGGTGACACATGATTGTCCTTGGCTGTCCCAGCATTATGCATAACTTTCAGTCCATGACGTCCATCACTTTTCCCCACATACATTTCCATCATGTTTGCCACTCTCTTGCATGTACATCTCTTTGTTTTTGTGACCCATGTGGGGTAGAGGCTTGTTTGTGAAGTCTCATCCTTGTGTCCATAAGACATGATCCTGCGAGAACATCATTACTTGTCTCCAGACGCGGGAGTTCTTTGACACAAAGTTCACCCGTTTTTCCTTTGACCACATCTCCTTATGAGATAGTTGAGAGTCTTTCGAGGGTTCACACCCACACCCGCTTCCTTGGCCATAGAGTCCATAGTGTGTGCAATCATAGACTCGATCTTTGTGGCCACCATAACCTTATGAACCTGCGGGTTCTCATAAAGCATCTTCAGCTCTTCGTCCTTGGCATACAATGCCTCTTTATGCATTCCATCTTGGCCTCCAACACATTTGGGTCATTTTCATGCATCTCTTGTTTGCTTTGAGAGTGCTGTCCCAGATGTGTTTGCTTCACCACAAATGTCTGTTACCCAAAACATAAGAAGCATGTGTACCACTTGGCTGGCCATGTGAACTAGGCCCTTGTCCACTTTGTGCATGGCTGTCCATAGTGTATGATGGTTGTTCACACGGAATGGTCGTTTTCCCATTGAGAAGAGGGAAACAACCGTGCTTTTATACCTTAAGGCAAATGCATACTTATGGTAGTGTTAGGTATGAACATGAGCTTAACCAAGGGGACTTTTCCTATGTGGTTTTTCCCTTTAGATATCCGGTGTGAAAGGACACTTTATCATACCCTTTGTACTTGGATATTATATTGGATGTTAAAGTGTGCCAGGGTTGACTTGCACATTCACCCTCCACACATTCTCTGTGTACTCTTGGTGTCTCTATCTTTGTGCATCTCTGCAAGTTATGTGTACTGCTGCACTGTAGAAAACCCTAACCCTAATACTTGAGCCCTCTATGTGTGAGCCCAACATTTGGTATCAGAGCTCTCACCTGTTGCCTCCTCTACTTACTGTTACTTGCAAGCTTGTCGTCCTCGCGTGCACCGCCTTGCACAAGACCGCGCCCTGCACATCACCCTTGTAACGCGCGGAAGCTCTGGGTAGTCTTCTTTCAGCCCTAAACACTCTTGAAGACCTCCTGATGCAAAAACGCACCATGATGCAAAAACGCAGGTAGAGAGAGAGAGTGAGAAGTGCTGGAAATTCAGTATATACTATGTACAAAAAAGGTACAAATCTGTACAGCCATGGGCTGCCTTCATAAAAAGGTTCTTATCCCTAGAATCTGTCCCCTATGGGACCTCCTATGATCCAATCCCCTAGTGGGAGAGAATCACTAAAATGAGGAGCACTTGGTGGCTTTTATAGTGTTCTTGGACATTGTGTAAGCTGGCCGACTGCTGGTCGGCCAGTTCCAAAAGCATTTAATGCTTTTCCTTTTAACGCAGCCGCCTGGTCTTGTTCATGATGCGCAGCCTGCTGCCTTTGTCCCCTGGTTCAGCCGACACCTCCTACAGCCAGCCGACTTCTTCCTCTTGATCAAGGTTTGCTCCAAGTCCTGCTCCATCATCTTCTACTGGTTCATGTTCTTTATCTGCTTGCCCCTTCTGGATTTAGTCGGGAGAAAGTCCATGGCATTGCTGATGCACATGACATCCCCCTCTGCTAAACTTGATGACGGGAATCCAACCTGCTCTTGGATGACTGTCATCATCCCAATCCTGTTCCGAAGTCCCTCTGTCATCTTCCATCCCTGGCAAACCTTTTTCTTTGAAAATCCGGTCTGATTCTCCTAACCACTCTGTCTCTAATGAAGATCTATGCATCTGGTCTTCCTCTAGTCCACAATCCATTCCTGCCCTGGCTCTGAACACCGTCTTGGTCTTCGTTCCTGGAACTGAGTCTGGCACTCTCACATCACCCTTGGAGGATCAACCTCCCTTGGGACCGTTCCCTTAGAACCCATCTGGCTCACGGAACTGCCATCCCCATCTGGCACTGTGGAACACCACCAACAAACCTCCTGGGAGTTCTTCCCGATCTGTGTTCTTGCTTTGGGCTTCGAATCCGTGTACTTTCCTGTACCTTGGACCTGTACACCATCATATGGGACTGAATCAGTGTTTAGCTTGGCTGAGCCTGATGCTCTGATACCAATGTAACGCGCGGAAGCTCTGGGTAGTCTTCTTTCAGCCCTAAACACTCTTGAAGACCTCCTGATGCAAAAACGCACCATGATGCAAAAACGCAGGTAGAGAGAGAGAGTGAGAAGTGCTGGAAATTCAGTATATACTATGTACAAAAAAGGTACAAATCTGTACAGCCATGGGCTGCCTTCATAAAAAGGTTCTTATCCCTAGAATCTGTCCCCTATGGGACCTCCTATGATCCAATCCCCTAGTGGGAGAGAATCACTAAAATGAGGAGCACTTGGTGGCTTTTATAGTGTTCTTGGACATTGTGTAAGCTGGCCGACTGCTGGTCGGCCAGTTCCAAAAGCATTTAATGCTTTTCCTTTTAACGCAGCCGCCTGGTCTTGTTCATGATGCGCAGCCTGCTGCCTTTGTCCCCTGGTTCAGCCGACACCTCCTACAGCCAGCCGACTTCTTCCTCTTGATCAAGGTTTGCTCCAAGTCCTGCTCCATCATCTTCTACTGGTTCATGTTCTTTATCTGCTTGCCCCTTCTGGATTTAGTCGGGAGAAAGTCCATGGCATTGCTGATGCACACGACAACCCTTCTGTGTGCCCAGATTGTTCGTGCTGTCCGTCTGCTGTTTGTGTGGGCAGCACTAGTGCCCACAACTCCACCGCTGCCCAGCTTGGCTGGTGTGTGTGGGGTGGGGGGGGGGACATTGGGCTGTGCTGCCCACTCTTCAGTGAGTACAGTGCAAGCTGTGGTTGTCATGTGCACGCCCGTGCCATGGCTAAACCTCAGCATGAACATCATCAATCCTTGATTAAGTCAGCATTTAGGGCATCATCAATAGTAGCAACATTACTATCAGCATCAGAAGGCTTCCGCGCATGCAACATTGGTATCAGAGCATTTAGGGCCTATGCTCAACCCACTATGCATAGTCCCAAGGAAGGTGCACAGTTCCAGCAGAAGAATGCAGCGGGGTAGTAGATGGAGTGGTCTGCAAAACAGGGGAAGCTAGAGGAAGCGTTCCCTGAGGGTATGTACGCATAACCAGTACATCAGTAAGCTCTCAAATCAGTTCCAAAGGCCTAGCAACAGGCATGATCAGTTCTGGCAGGTGACCCACCGCTGTGTGAAGGGTAAGGGATAGCAGGCATGGGGACAACAATGGAACAGATGCTCAGCTCTTCGACAAGACTTGGAAGTGGAGATGAGAAGGGGAAGGTGTTCAGACAAAATATCATGGGCGTGCACGTGACAATGGTTGCATTTTTGCACAATTAGTCCAACGGTTGAGATATTTGCATGTCTCCTTGGTGTTGTTTCAACTTTTTGCCGGTTCTGTGTGATCACACACAGCAGTAAATGCCCTTTATACAGGTCCTATTGTGAGCATTCAAAGGGAAGGAAAGAAGGCTGTGTCAATTGAGAGCTTTGGGATGTTTGGAGTCTAGGCCCTAGGATGTATGAGCATGGTTAAATAATAGAGGATTTGGACACGAGTATATTAACTCATCATGACTGCCTGAGCAGCGAAATTAAAGCTCTGCAGATAGAGACGAAGTGAAAATATGGAAATGGGAAGTGAGAAAGTTTGGGGATCAGGATCAATATCTGTGATGACAGAGGTGGCTGCAAGCTGCACTGGTTGGCTGCCTACAGGTGACTAACCTGCAAAAATTGTTTACTAAGGATCAGGGCATATGTTGGCCGCTCTACGAGTGTTGAGTATGGCGCTATGGAGAGTAGGGGACCACTTTTACAGGCCCCAGCCAGGAATGGTGGTTTTTAGTTAAGGTGAATGGGTGCGACATGATGGACAGATGGTTAAGAACATTAAATTGTAAGGCTCTTTGGTGTTTGCCTGCCAGATGATATGCCCATGGATTTTGTGTAGTGGTTTGGAGAGAAAGCTCAAGGTTAAAATGGGGTGGTTACTAATGGCAGATAGAAAAACTTTGCTATTGTTTGTGCGTAACTGTGTATTAAACATTTTGTTGTTTTGATAAATCCAAAGTATATGGAATTTTGATCAACATATTGTTGCAGCAAGTGTTCTCAATCATATTTTGGTTGAAGAGTCTATCTTCTTGCTGTAGGATGGAAAGATCAATGCATCTGCAAATTCTGACGAGCCTGGTTTTGTAAACGATACAATTCTTTGGTGTTTGGATATTTCAGTTCCTACATCATCCTATGCTGCATGTATCCTGTTGTGACATTCTCACTTTATCTGTTTTCTTTTGGGTAGTGGTTATGAATCCCATCCTTATGCTTCAAGCAGAAGTCCTTTGAAAAACCTAAGGGGATATTTTCTCGTTACAGAAGATTTCGTCAAGCGATTACATTACACAAGGATGTGTGTCCAAATGCAGCTGAGGCACTAGATCTACTGCCTGACCAATTCCACTGCTTCTGATATCTCTCTTCTGCTATGGCCATCAAATCTGAACCTACGTTGTGTGGCATCTGAAATCTGGGAATATCCTTCAGACGCCCATTAGCAGAACCTAACGGGGCCCATCTTGTATGATCTGTCTAAGGTCATTGCAAAATATAAAAGCACATACGATACAACACACACGATATGGCTATGAGTGGATAGCGTTAGAGTCCTACCTTATGATACACTAAAAGGAGGGTCTATATATATATATATATGTATAAAAGGACAAACATCATATCAATACTTTTTAGCATTTAGCAGTTTAACTCTGAGCCAACACAAATGCTTTTTCTTATGTGTTTGTCGCTAGAATTTATCGAGGAGGAGAGGTTGCAGGAATATGTTTTGGTATTTTCAATTTGAGATGTCAGTAACTCCTTCCTTGATTGTTGATGCAGCTTCTCACTGCGAATTCAGGTGGTCAGGATAGTGCAGAAGCAATGAACTTGACAGAAGAAATGCTTAGTGCAGGTTCTTTTACTCGGCAGCTGGGGGACCAGTTGACATTGGCAAAAGCGTATGTGGTGATGGCAAAAGAAGATAACAATCTTGAATTTGCATGGGAGCTGAGTGTACAAATTCGTGCATGTCAAGAACTTCTTTCAAAGTCAGCAACTCAAGGATATCCTCTGACCCTAGAAGAAGCTGAACCAGTAATGCGGGAGCTCTCGCTCTTACTCTATCAGGCTAAGGAGCATCATTACGACAGTGCCACAATGATCATGAAGCTTAAAGCTCAAATCCAAGCTTTCGAGGAGAAGGTTAATGCAGCCACTGTACAGAGCACGACCTTTGGCCAGCTTGCAGCTGAGGCTGTTCCAAAGGGTTTGTACTGCTTAGGAAGCAGGCTGACAATGGAATGGGCAACAGATCCGGATCTTCGGAACCTTGTTGCAAGGCAAAAACACTCTGATAAGCTGACGGACAACCGTCTATATCACTTCTGCATTTTTTCGGATAATGTCTTGGCGACGTCTGTGGTAGTGAACTCCACTGTTTGTAATGCAGATCACCCAGAGCAGCTTGTCTTTCACCTGGTCACCGACAAAGTGAACTTTGGGGCCATGCAGGCATGGTTTGGAATGAACGAGTACAAGGGGGCAAGCGTTGAAGTGCAAGATATTGATAGCTTTACATGGCTTAATGCTTCCTACGTGCCTGTGCTTAAGCAGTTACAGGATGCAGAGACTCAGAGTTACTATTTTAAGGGGACTCAGGATCCTAAAAGTCCAGTAAAGTTCCGGAACCCAAAGTACTTGTCAATGCTGAATCACCTTCGTTTCTACATCCCCGAGGTCTATCCTGCATTGAAAAAGGTGGTTTTTCTTGATGATGATGTGGTTGTCCACAAGGATTTGACGGGATTATTTTCAGTAAATCTCAATGGGAATGTTAATGGGGCTGTGGAGACATGTCTGGAGACATTCCACAGATACCATAAGTACCTTAATTTCTCTCACCCAAAGATTCGGGCGAGCTTTGACCCTGATGCTTGTGGCTGGGCATTTGGGATGAACATTTTCGACCTTGTGGCTTGGAGGAAGGCCAATGTTACGAGCAGATATCACTACTGGCAAGAGCAGAATGTGGATAGAACACTGTGGAAACTTGGCACATTGCCGCCTGGCCTTCTAACATTCTATGGCTTGACAGAGCCTTTGGACCGTGAATGGCATATATTGGGCTTGGGTTATGATCCTAACGTTGATCCACAAGTGATTGAGGTAGGGGCAGTAGTGCACTACAATGGAAACATGAAGCCATGGTTGAAGCTAGCCATGAGTAGGTACAAGCCCATCTGGGAGAAATATGTGAACTTCTCTCATTCCCTTCTGCAGCAATGCAATGTCCATTAATCTCAAGGCTGTATCCATTTGTTTGCTATGGTAGCAGGTGCATTCATTTTTTCAATGGGCTTGCTGTATGGAAATTTTGTAGGCCAACTTGGGCAAACCTTGAGTGTATAATTTGTCCTTGTCTACCAGGACGTGGTAGGGCCAAAAGTGTAGCTCCTTTTTGTGAAGGTGCTGCCATTGTAAAGTATTCTGTCACTGTATGCATGAATGCTGAAGCTTCAGTTCGGCACTGCTCATCAAAAAAGATACATCACCCAGCGGTTAAACCTTCAGCTTAACAAGCTTCCTAAAGATTGTCTTGGCAGCTTCCTTTCTAATGGGAGCACCAGTGTTACTGGCCAGCTTACATGCTTGCAAGATGATCCCTTTGACTTGTTCTGGATTGAGAGAAGGGGTTGTACTCATACCGTAGTGTGCTACCAGATTTCTGCATCTCCAGATCTCAGATATAATAAAGGCTCTAATTGAATGCCAAACCATATACATAGCTGGGTTCATTCCTCCTTTGCAGCCAGTTAGGGCTCGTCTCCAGTTGATATGGTCAAGCACACCACAATCTCTCAGCATGTTGCTTGCCTTCCTCCAGATGGGGTGGACAGCCACACACTCCCACAGTGTATGATACACTGATTCCTTTTTACATCTACACATGGGGTGCCATCCCCCCATTTTGCTGTGTCCTCTTTGACTGGGAGTTCCACTCTAAAGCATCAGATCCAACCTAGTGGAACCTGAAGATTTACATGTTTGGGTAGTTCTCTTCCTACAATATTGTGGGGAAAGGTGAAATCCATCTTTGTTCCAACTCCTTGCTAGTTTCTCAATCCACTTATTAGATCTGATAGTGTTTTTGATTTTCTTATCAAGTCTTGAACCCTCAATTCTCCTTGTTGAACAATTTTGTTCTCACAATTTACAGTGTCCTACCATAAAGCACATGTGGGAATGGTTGTCAATGGCAAGGCTTTTTAAATAGCGGGACAATCGCTTTAAATAGAGGGACAGTCGTTTGAATGGGTGGATAGCTTGGATGCTGGTCAGGAGAGTTGAGTTGAAACTTGAGCGTAAAGATGCTTGGTAAACCAAACAAGTCCTATTTGCAGGCGCCAATGGTAGTTTTTTGATATAATTTTTGTACAAGTAGTAAGAGCAATTGATTAAAGTCTTCCAACAAATGAGAGGGCTGTTAGTCCAGATGATGACTATGGGTTGGAAAGGGTGGTGACATGGAGGTATTATTATTATTATTATTATTATTTGGTGTGTATTCAATGGAACCTTAGACTTTATAAGGTTACAAACCTTATAAAATCTAAGGTTACAAACTTTATATACAAACTTTACATTTTGTAAGGTTTTGAAATTTGGGTTTCATATTAAGGTTAAAAAACTTGTATTTGGTAATGTTAGAAACCTTGCTCTTCAAGTTTAGAAGTAGTGAAATGATGTGGAGAAGTTCTAAAACATAGATGTACATGCACTTAAAAAAAAACATGTGTTTATTATAAAGGTTACAAGCAGCACTAGAGTCATTACATAGAAGGAAACTAAGCTATTGAAATTAAGATCAAACAAAACAAGCTTCTTCCTTAGTGAGGCCTACAAATTTATAGACTTTTGGCGAGAGTAGCACAAATTTGTCTCCTGTAAGGTCCCCCTCTTTCTAAATAGGGGAAACCTCGAGATAGTCTACTAAGTCTAACTTTGAAAAATTTCTTACTCGTTGACACCTTGACCATGCAAAGTTATAAGGATACGATTAGTAGATAAGACCTAGTTTTATCCAGCAGGGAAAGCATGGTCTTTTTAAATGATTCCTAAAATCAAACTACTCATGGAGTGATCGAAATTAGATTCCTAAAATCAAACTACTCATGGAGTGATCGAAATTAACTTTGGTAATTTCTATTCTTGATTTCTAGAAATAATGCTTTTTTCTTCATCTATGTAAGGCAAATCCATTAACCTAGTCCTCTAGAGTAGGGTTGTCCAGGGACCTATTTATCTAACGTAGAAACTTTAATTAACTTGTTAGAAAGCTATCCGACTAATCGGGTCCATCCGTCTCTATGTTGTTGTCAGGGTGTTTCATCCTCTCGCTTTTCACCCAACTCACGCGTCAATTTGTTTTCTAATTAATCATTGTTCGTTTAAACAATCGTTATCAATGATACAACAATGCTTACAAACAAAAGATTTTAATAAAAAAATAGGTATAATGTCCAAAATTATCCATAACCAAATCCAGGCTCTTTACTTTATTCCACCGATGATTTAGAATTCGATCTTCCACTATGTAGACTGGGCAATTTTTGCGGGACTATACACCTCATCGTCGGCAGCAGCAGGCGAGGACTCAAGCCGGCTTGTCGTCCTCTCAGGCTCCATAGCTTGATCCTCTCGCTCCTGAGAGGGATGTCTACGCGCTAGGGAGGGCTTATTCACCGCACCAGCCTGGGTCTGCAGAACTAGGTAACATCACAATACTCGCCTCAATCGGTGAACCTCATTTTTCTGAGGGTATGAGGGATACCTTAGGTCGACTCCGGGCCTTGCTACTGTTGTCGCTTGGCTATATAAGCACGGAAATAGGTTTAGCGTCGAGGCGGGGAGAAGATGTACTTGTACTTTTTAACTTAATCAAGACAACAATTTCTAAGCTAAACCATAGAATATGATAGACAACATTACTTTCCTCAAGAAAACAATAAGATCACATAATTTTTGATATAAAAAAAAGTGGCATCTTCTTTCTTAATTTAACATTAAAGAGTAATCAAAAACCTCTTTTTAAATGATGACCAAGCTAACCTGGCGAGTAATTCCTTGTGGGGCTCCCAAGGGGAGAGTTGGGGCCGCATCTGGAGCAATCTCTCTAGGCTCTTGCATGTCTCTTGAGGCGATATTTAGGCGCTTTTATGAAGGAGCCATTCTGCCCACCTTCTTGTATCACACGTTTCTGCGAATCCAACGCTTCAGTCAGATCACAAATCGGAGCTCATTTGCTCACTTTATAAGCAAAAAACTCCTAGGTGTGAACCACCTCTAAGAGCCAAAGAGCCCTTACTAAAGTCACCGCTAATGGGGGGGGAAGGTGTCCTTAAAGTGGATTTTCAGGGAGAAAGGTTGTACCTAGAGGGAGAGGAGGAGGAGTTCTCCTTTAAGTCTATTCACACCAAGAGGGGGGGAGGGAAGAGCAGCTAAGGACACCCTCCACTCAACACAAGAGTGAGAGAGTGAAAAAATTTATGTAGAGCTTACTTGGAGATGGGCAAAAAAGGCTTGCTCGGAGAGGCCTGTCGGGTACAGCCCCGCATAGAGTGTCCAATATAGTCACTACGCAGAGTGTCGAGCACGGGTAGAACAGGGTGTTGGGTGTCTTAAGGACCAATGGGGGGGGGTTTATAGATACGAGTACGAGTGCATGGAAAGGAAGAGTAAAGCGTGGGTGCAAAAGACGGTGTATGGTGAAAGTACATCGACCTGTGGCTTGCATGGGCCTAGGGAAAGGAATGGTACCTGTGCATGGGCAAAAGCTATGTACCTTCCGGATCAGTGGTAGCATGGACGTCCACGTGGGCGAGTGGAGACCGTACGTTGGGGTGGTCAGCCTTTGATCCTTATGCGGTCGTTGTACGGGTGCTCGAGTATGTGTACGACATCTTTTTGGGGTCGGGATTCTTTTTTTGGGACGGGCCAGGATATGCATGCCGGAGCATTCGACACGTGTGATTTTTTTTTCCAACGAGGATGTGTGGGGTGTCTTCTTGGTCGTAGGGGTGCAATCCGTTTGTCAAGTGGACACCTGGATGTGCATATATTAAGGTTTAAAGTTTACCGTATTTTAAGTGAAAATAACTAAAAATTTACGTATAGGCTTGATTCGGTGTCTGTTTTGGATGCTGTAAAATCCTATATTAGGGTAAAATCATACGTAGATTCCAAATTTGGACTCAAAATTTTAAGATTCTAAGTGAAAATAGCTTGTTTATTAAAATTGTTAATTTTTACACCACAAAAGATCTTAAATTCATCTATTAAATGGATATATATTATTATTGAAGATGGGCATGTTACATCCTTCCCCCCTTAAAGAAATCAAGATGTTCTCATCTCGTCGTGAATTCAGGGTATTCTTTTAAGAGTGTGGCTTCATCTTCCCAAGTTGCATCCTCTTTAGGGTAATCTTTCTACTATACTAGATGTTTTACAAGAGTTCTATTTCGGAGTTGCCTTTCTCTAGAGTCTATGATCCTACTAGGTTGCAATTCAAGGACTCCTTGAGTTGCGATTACAACTTGCTCATCATCAAGAATATGATTGAGACTGGGTACATAAGGCTTTAGCAAAATTACATGAAATGCATTGTGGACTTTGATATGGGTTGGGAGTTGCAGCTTATAGGCACTTTTTTCCCAGACACTTGATGATTGTATAGGGTCCACATTATCTTGGATTGAGTTTCTTATATTTTCCAAGTGACAGGGAGCTACACTTGGGTCGCACTCACAAAAGAACTTTCTCCTTTCTTGAAGATCCTTTCAGACCTCCTTGCATCAGCATAATGCTTTTGCTGATCTTGAGCAGCTTTAATATCCTTTTGGATTGCCTTGGTTTGTTCCTCCATCTCTTCGAGCATTTTTCTAGATGCCTCAACTCTTATGGTTGGATCTCAGAAATTTAGAGGAGATAAGCATTCTTGCCCCCATAGAGTGCTTTGAATGGTGACATTCCTATGCTTTGATGATAAGATATATTATAGGCGAACTCTACCAGAGGAAGGTATTGAATCCATCTTCTTAGCTCCCGTCCACAATATGCTCTGAGAATGTCTTCAATTACTTGGTTGACTCTCTCACTCTGGCCATCGGTCTCTGGATGATAAGGTGTGCTAAAGCAAAGTTGAGTACCCAAAGCCTGAAATAAGGACTGCCAGAACTTTGAAGTGAAGTCAGAATCTCGGTTCATTGACTATCCTCTTCAGTCGACCATGAAGCTTGAAGACCTCCTTGATGAATAATCAGGCAACGTCTGAAGCTTTGAAGGTTTTCTTTGCTGGTATAAGATGAGCAACTTTGGTAAGCAAGTCCGCCACCACTAAAATGGAATCATATCCTCCTTGTACAATGGGGACGTGAAAAAATCCATACTAATGCATTCCCACTTCATTTTGGAGATATCCAAGGGTTGAAGCTTGTCAGGCATCTTAACTCTTTCAGCTTTGATTCTTTGACATGAGAGACATTGCTTCACGTGTACCAAAGGACATCATTTTTCAAGCTTGCCCAATGATAGCTCCTCCTTACAGCATTCAAGGTCTTTGCATAGCCTAGATGTCCTACAGTGGGGCTATCATGAGCTTTGTGGAGGATTAGCTTCTTTAGAGCAGGATCCTTAGGAATACATAGTTGTGATTGAAGTAGAGGCTCCCATCATGGGTGAAGTACCCCTTGATTAGATTTTTCTCTTTCTCTGAAGTTCCCCCTTCATGAGATGAGACTTCTTTAACCTTGTCGAGTATGGGATCATTTGGCATTGAAATTGCACTCAAGAAAGATTTGCGGCGGCTGAGTGCATCCACTACCACATTATCCTTCCTAGGACGGAATTTGATGTCAAAGTCATATTCTTATAGGATTTCAATGCATCTTCTCTGCCTCATGTTTGAGGTTAGGCTGGGTGGAGATCCACTTCAGACTCTTGTGGTCAGTTTACAAGCTGGAATTTGCCCCCCAAGAGATAATGTCTCCATAATTTGAGGCAATGAATAAGTGCTAAGAGTTCCAAATCATGGGTGGCATAATTTGCTTCATATTGCTTTAGCTTGCGAGAAGTATAAGTCACTGGTCTTCCTTCCTGGCCTAAGACACCACCAAGTGTTGACTAATGGCACATCAGTAACCACCTCAAATTCCCTGGTGAAGTTAGGAACTTTCAGGACTGGTGTAGAGGTAATGATGGCTTTGAGATGATCAAAGCTGACTTGATGGATTGGCACCCACACTATTTTGCAACCCTTCTTAAGAAGATCCGTCAAGGGTACAGCTACCAGGGCATAATCTTTGATGAAAATCTGGTACCATCCTATGATTCCCAAAAACCCACGAACTTCACAGACTGATTTAGGGGGTGGCCATTCCAGTATATCCTTGACCTTGGCGGGATCTACTGAGATACCATCTTGGGAGACAATAAATCCAAGATACTCAATCTGATGAGTAAAGAAGGTACATTTTCTCTTCTTATAGCATAGAGTTTATGTGTGCGCAACAATTGCAGAACTCTACGCACATGCTCCTCATGCTCCTCCATCGACTTGGAGTAGACTAAGATGTCATCAAAGAAGATAAGCACAAATTCATCCAAGGAGGGAAGGAATATATCCTGCATTAGACGGTTGAAAGTTGGAGGAGCAATCGTTAACCCGAATGACATTATTGTAAACTCATAGTGGCCATAATGGGTATTGAAAGTTGTTTTGGGTATATCTGCTTCCTTGACTCTGATCTAGTAGTAAAACTAGACCTCAAGTCTATTTTTGAGAAAACTTTGGCCCCATGAAGCCTGTCAAGAAGCTTGTCAATGCCAAGGATAGGATACTTATTCTTGTTGACAGTGACTTGATTTAGCCCTCGATAATCTATGCAGAGACGAAGAGTGCCATCCTTCTTCTTTTGGAAAAGAACAGGTGCTCCCCAAGGAGAGAGCTTCTGGGGCGCGTACAAATCCTTAATGAGTTGGGAGAGTTTCTCCTTAAACTTAATGGCTTCAGGGAGAGACATCTTATAGGGTGTTTTTGAGACATGTTGAGCACTAGGGATCACCTAGATTTCATGATCGACTTCTCGAGGAGGCGGTAGCCCTGTAAGCTTGTCAAGAAAGATGTCAGAGAATTCTTGGAGCCAAGAGGGTTCTAATTCTTTACTAGGTTCAGCAGCTTTGTTGAGCTTAACTAGGAAAACTTGTTATCCCTTACGTGCTCCCTTGAGAAGATTCTTTGCCTTGACTACCCTAGACGTAGGTTTACCTGTCTTCCCCTGAATTGATACTACTTGGCCATGCTCATTTTTAAAAGTGATACTCCCCTTGTTATACTGAATGCTAGCATTGTTCGTAATTAACCAGTCCATCCCAAGGATCCCATCATAAATTCCTAACAGCTGGACTCTAAAATGGCCATGAGTTTGCTCATCACTACCCAATTCAAAATCAAGGTTTCCTACTACAGATTGTTGAGATACTACTTCCTTTCCACTAGCTAGTTCTTCTAGTTGGTTTTTAACCCAAGTTTAATTTTTGTAAACACCTTGGAGAAAGAAATGAATGGGTACTGCCACAATCAATCAAAAGCTGGAATGGCTTACCATGATGAGTGGCTGGGGTTTGAATAACACCAAATTGTTGATTTGAACCTTGATGTTCTACCACCGCGTGGACGGTGGCACGCTCTTCTTCAACGCCTTCTTCAACAATCTCTAGAGTTGGTTCTTCACTTATAGCACAGGTGGTGCGAGCAATTGTTTTGCAGCCTCTGCCACATCCACCACCTCTTGCCCCTTGGTGGATGGGGGCTCCACAGCCTTGATTTGCTTAACTACTTTGAGGAAAAGATGATGCTAGCTTTGGGCAGTTGGCCCTAAAGTGTCCCAGCTCATTGCATTAGAAACACAGAGGGGCCTCTCTAGAAGAAGCAGCATACGAGAGGGGAACAAAGGAGTTGGTTTGCTGTCCTTGGTTGTAGTAGGGAGCATTTTGCTAGGGCTTTTTGTAAGACTGATCTTTAGGGTTTGCTTTAGGGTAATATCTCTTCAGAGGCTTAGCTTTACGAGACTTCAGCTCTTTCACAAGAGGCTTTGCTTGTATATGAGATCATCTTGTAATGTGCTTAGCCTCATTGCTTCGAGGCGGGAATCCAAGGGTTCATTCAAGCCTTGGTAAAAATGAGCCACTTTGCTAGGAAGTAGTCATGGGGCATACTTCTGGAGAGTGATGAATTTATAATAGTATTCTTCTAGGGTTAAATTGAGCTGCTTGAGACTAAAAAACTCATTCATCTTGATAGATTCATATGGGGGAAGATATCGTTCCTTCACAGCTTGCTTGATATTCTCCCACGTTTGGGAGTGTTTAGTGACTTTCTTGTTACGGCACCATTGCTTCCATAAGTGTTTAGCATCCCTCGTGAGACGAAATCGTGCAAGCATGGACTGGTTTGCCGCTCTAGTACCAACAGCTGAGAAATAATTATCCATTTCTTTGATCCAAACCTTGGCATCCTTCTCAATCTTTGAACCTTCCCCCTTAAAGGAGGGAGGTTACATTTGCTTAAGTAGGAGCTTCTTCTCATGGACATTTGTATAGAGTGCATTGGGGAGTGGAGGCTGATCGTCCTGGCCACTATCATAAGATTAAATTTTAGGTTTACGAGGTTCATACTTTACATTATGCTCATGCTTTTAAAAGTAAAACTTTTGGAATCATTTTATTTCTCAAATATTTACAAGGACAAGTTTTATTGCAAACATTTGAGACTAATATAATTAGTCTTCATCATAAAAGAAAATCCTAGGCTCAACTAAGACATGAGACTAGAGCGGTCCACATAGGTAAAATATGGGGGTTCCGTCGTAGTTTCTAAGACACGTAAGGGTGGTAGGCTTTGGATTGGGTTGTGTCCCATAACAGCTACTTTGTCAGTGGGTAAGACTTGCATTACTTGGTCATATATCCAACGGTCTTGTGGTATGCGATTCCCATCTATGTTCACAAAGCTGTAGTACCCACAAACCAAAATAAATGGACCATCTTCAGCTTTTAGATCCAACGAATCCACTTTAAATCAGTGGTGAGGTTCCCACCTCGGTCCGCTCTGATGAAAAAGTACTTTAACCCGCAATTCCAATGGTGATCTCTCCCCATTCTCTTTGGATATGAGAGGGATGAGGGAGGGACAACCTCTCAAGTATCTGAACCATAGTCTCATGGAACTCAAAATTTGAAGAGTGACAAGCTGTCTCGAAGATGCACTGGAAGACTAGGAATCTCGAGTAAGCGTCACCCTCTTCCTACAATCATTCAATCATCGATTGAATTTGTTCTAGTAAGTTATTTCATCAATCATTAGGTAAAACATACATTCCAAAACAACCTTAATTAACAAGTCCTAGGAACTAAGATCAGCTCTGATACCAATTGTAAGGTCCCCCCTCACCTCGCGATAGTCTACTAAGTCTTACTTGGGAAAATTTCCTACTCGTCGATACCTTGACCATGTAAAGATACAAGTATATGATTAGTAGGTAAGA
The DNA here is from genome assembly GCF_041138505.1 of Cibotium barometz. Classification (NCBI taxonomy): domain Eukaryota; kingdom Viridiplantae; phylum Streptophyta; class Polypodiopsida; order Cyatheales; family Cibotiaceae; genus Cibotium; species Cibotium barometz. The sequence continues at coordinate 19,084,516 of NC_141074.1, forward strand.
CCTAGTTCTATCCTACAAGGGGAGCGTGGTCTTTCTAAACGATTCCTAAAATCAAACCACTCATAGAGTGATCGACCTTAGCTCGGGCAACCTCTATTCTTGATTTCTAGAAACAATGCCTTTTCCTTATCTATGCAAGGCACATCCACTGACCTAGTCCGCTAGAGTAGGGTTGCACAGGGATCTATTTATCTAATGTAGAAACTTCAATTAATTTGTTGGAAAGCTACCCGACTAATCGGGTCCACCCGTCCATAGGATGTTACCGTTAGAGGCGTTCCATCCTCCCACTTTCCACCCCCAACTCACGCGTCAATATGTTTTCTAATTAATCCTACCACACTGTTTGACATAAATAAACAAATTCCTTAATTCATGGCCTTACACATTGTTCGTTTAAATAGTCTTTATCAATGATACAACAATGCTCAAACAAAAGATTTTAATAAAAAATAGATATAATGTTCTAAATTATCCATAGCCAAATCTCGGCTCTTTATTTTCTTCGACCGATGATCTAGAATTCGGCCTTCCAGCCTATATAGACTGGGTAATCCCTACGGGACCATACACCTCATTGTCGGCAGCTGGTGGGGACTCAAGTTGGGCTGTTGCTCTCTCAGACTCCATAGCTTAATCCTCCCGCTCCTCCTTAGAGAGATGTCTACGTGCTAGGGAGGGCTTATTCACCGCACTAGCTTGGGCCCGCAGAACTAGGCAGCATCACAATACTCGCCTCAATCAGCGAATTTCATTTTCCCAATGGTATGAGGGATAACTTGGGCTGACTCTGGGCCTTTGCTAACGTCACCACCCGGCTACACAAGCATGGAAACGGGGTTAGCGTCAAGGCGGTGAGAAGATGTACCTATACTTTTTAACTTAATCAAGATAACAATTTCTAAACTAAACCATAGAATATGATAGACAACATTACTTTTCTCGAGAAAACAACAACAATTTCAGAGTATTTTTGGTGTAAAGGAAAGTGGCACCTTTTTTCTTAATTTAACATTAAAGATTAATCAAAAACATCTTTTTAAACGATGACCAAGCTAACCTGGCCATGAATTCCTTGTGGGGCTCCCAAGGGGAGAGTTGGGGCCGCATCTTGAGCAATCTCTTTAGGCTCGTTGTTGTGCGTGTCTCTCAAGGCGATATTTGGGCGCTTTCGTAAAGGAGCCATTCTTCCCACCTTCTTGTAGCCCACATCACACCCGCGAATCCAACGCTTTAGTCGGATCACAAATCGGAGCTCGTTTGCTCACTTTATGAGAAAAAAACTCCTAGTAGGTGTGAACCACCTCTAAGAGCCAAAGAGCCCTTTCACCCACTAACGGGAGGAGAGGGGGGAGAGGGGGTGTGTCCTTAAACTAGATTTTCAAGGAGAAAGGCTGCACCTAGAGGAAGAGGAGGGAGAATTCTCCCTTCAGTCTATTCACATCGGGGAGAGAGAGAGAGAGAGAGAGAGAGAGAGAGAGAGTAGCTAAGGACATCCTCCACTCAACACAAGGGTGAGAGGGTGAAAAATTTTCTGCAGAGCTTATTTGGAGATGGGCAAAAAGGGCTTGCCGAGAGAGGGATGTTGAGTACAGTCCTGCACAGAGTGTCGGGTACGGACTATCGCTCGGGTACAGTCTCTACGCAGAGTGTCGGGCACGACCAGAACAGGGTGTTGGGTGTCTCGACCACGGGGTTGCTGGGAGGTTTATATAGATACGGGTACGGGTGCAGGGAAAGGAAGAGCAAAGCATGGTTGCAAAGGACGGTGTATGGTGAAAGTACACCGACCTGTGGCTTGCATGGGCTTGGGAAAGGAATGGTATCTGTTGTGTGGGCAAAAAGCTGTGGTACCGCATGTACCTTCAAGGTCAGTGGTAGCATGAGCGTCCATGTGGCGGCCACCCGTGGCGGCCACCCACCAGTGGAGATCATATGTTGGGGTGGTCAGCCTTTGGTCCTTAGGTGGCCATTGTACGGACACCCGGGTATGTGTACGACATCTTTTTGGGATGGGAACCCCCTTTTTGGGCGTCGGCCTCGATATGCGTGCCGGAGCGCCCGACAAGTGTGGAATTTTTTTTTTGGGAAAAAATATCCGTGGTGTCTTCCTGATCGTAGGGGTGCAGTCCGTTTGTTAATTGGACACCCGGACGTGCATTTATTAAGGTTTAAAGTTTACCGTATTTTAAGTGAAAATAACTAAAAGTTTACATATAGGCTTGATCCGGTGTCCGTTTTGGATGCTGTAAAATCCTATATATTAGGGTAAAATAGCGCAAAGATTCCAAATTTAGACTCATAATTTTAAGATTCTAAGTGGAAATAGCTCGTTTATTAAAATCGTTGATTTTTACACCACAAAAGACTTTCATCTATTAAATGGACATATATTATTATTGAAGATAGGCATGTTACATCTCCATTCACAATGGCTTTTTTGAATTTATATGTCCTCTTCCATACAAAAATATAGGACGGGAATACCCAATAAACACACATTTTCTACCTTTGGATCTAGCTTAGTATGTAACTCATCTAGCACATGCACATATGCAATACACCAAAAACTTTTAAGTGAGACAAATCAAGTTTCTTGCCAGTAAAGTTCTCCTCTGGAGTTAGTTACATCATGTATGGCTGCAGTAGGAGTCCTGTTCATGATATAAACTGTTGTAGACATAGCCTCATCGCAATAGATATGTGGCATATTCTTCTCTGCCATGAATGCTCGTGCTATCTCTACAATGTGCCTAATTTTTTCGCTCAGCAACTCCATTTTTATGCGGAGTGTATCCACATATAAATTGTCTCTTAATGCCATTCTTTCGCAAGAATTCAGAGAGCTCGTTGGAGAAGTATTCTCCCCCTCCATCTGACCTTAGGCATTTCACATGCTTTCCTATATGTTTTTCAGCATCACTCTGAAATTATGAAAATGAGTGAACACTTCACTCTTATCCTTTATGAAATATACCCACACTTTCCTCGTGTGGTTTCATCAATGAATGTTACGTTAGTACCTATAACCACCCATAGACATAGTTTGCACAGGACCGCATACATATGAATGCACATCATCTAGTACATTCCTGCTCACATTTCTGTCATGTGAAAATACATGCTTTGTTTACTTTCCAAATTGACATGCTTCACATACTTTCTACATACCTTTAACCTTAAACTTAGGCAGCCTTGTCACAATTTCTTTAGTCTGCATAAACTTCATTCTTTACACATTTACATGCCCAATTCTCTTATGCCAAATGTATGTATCTGCAACAAATCCTGAACTGTTTGCAAACATTGCAGCACTCACTTTAGGCATATTTACATTCAATGTAAACATTTTGCCCACTCTGTTACCCTTTGCTACCAACTTGTACTTATCTTTAAAGTATTCTACATAACAGCCATCAAATCGGACCGACAAACCTTGCTCAATCATTTGGCCAACTGAAACTAGGTTGTTTGTAATGTTCGGAACATGAAGTACATGTGCAAGGTACTTCACCTTACCATCCTACATAGACAATAGCACATCTCCAACATGGGCAATTGGATGAGCAGTGTCATTCCTTGTTTCAACAAAACTTGGTCTTTCAAGACTCTTTGTTTCCTTGAACCACTCACCATAACTTGTCATGTGGTTCGAAGCACCTGAATCAACATACCATACATCATCCTTACATGCTGCTACATCATTTCTAGACACAGCATTAATTACATGTTGTATAACAAACAACCTTTCATTATCCTCATTATTTATGCTAAAGAACGCATAGTTATTTTGCTGCACTTTTCCATTTCCATGTCAGTCTGCTTCTTATAGCAATCTGCCTGCACATGTCTAGGCTTACCACAGTAAAAACAACCTCGTGTATCATTACGCTACCTTTTCCAATTACCACGACCTCTTTGACTCCCCCTATCTCTAAACTGGCCTCTTCCACCTATGTGTTATTGTTTGGCGAATCCTGGGACTGTTGACTATAATTCTGATTACCTGTTCGGCCACCACCTTTGCTGCTGCTGCTGACTATAATTCTGATTACCTGTTCGGCCACCACCTTGGCCACGTCCACGACCTCTACCTCGTCCTCTACCTGCACTTGTGTAGAAGGCCTGCTGCTCTAAATTGTTTTTGTTTTGTGAAGGTGATTGTTGATCTTCACCCAAATTCTTCTCTTTAATGATCAGCATTGACACCAAATCTGTGAAGTTGGGAATGTTCTCCCGAGTTTGAATAGATGTCTTGAACGCCTTGTATTGTGGCCAGAGACCACGTAGAAACACTTCCACCTTATTATCATCATCAACAGAAACACCAATTGATGATGCAAGGGATTCCACAATGCCCTTGATCTTCAAAGCACAATCATTAACAGACATATTTTGCTTCTCCACAGTATGAAGCTCATTCTTTAACTGAATCTTTCGTGCCTTGGTGTTAGTTTCATACAACTTCACCAAGGCGTCCCATGCCTCCTTAGGTGACTTGGCATCTTGTATATGCCCAATCATAGTGTCCTCTATGCTAATAGAAAGCCCAATCCTTGAATTCTTTTACATCTGCAGCAGTTGGATTAATCTCCAGTATCTCTGGTGCCTCCTCATGTTCACCTTCAATGTAGTCCCAGTAACATTTTTCCATAAAAAAATTTATCAATCTAAACCTCCAAGCATAGAAGTTGTTCTTGTCAAGCTTCTCTGCAACAATCTGGTTTATTCCATCATTCGACATCTTGTTTATAACACCAATTTACCAAAAACAACACTCTTGTTTGACCTACACAAACTGTTGTATTCTTTGCAGTGGTACTATACTGCACCCAAACTGTCACAACTAGTGACCTAAATTTGCATACATACACCCAATGGCAACTTTAATACCTCTTTGTAGCACACACAGTGTTTGCACAACTAATTGTCCTTCCTGCAGTTCCAAAAATAGATTTCTGCAGAGAATCAAAACTTACCCAGTGCTCGTGAACGCCTGCGAATTGAAAAACGGAGGTCCAGACGCGCCCGAAACGTGATTTTAGCCCAAAAATTGACGTCCAATACGTAAAAAGTTATCCTATAGCATTGCTCCCGAGAAGAAAGCTCCTTAATCGGAGTTCGTTTGCTGGTGCCTCTCGAAGAGCTCCGGATAAGAGTGTAGTAGCCAACACAAAGGGGCAAGAGTAGATGAAGCTCTTACCCGTGTACCACTTCCTGGGCTTCTCTTGCTTGCCACTCAGCCCTTAGCATGAACCAGGCTTTGATACCATGAAAAGATGTCATGAAAAGATGTAGGGAGAAAGAGAGCTTGAGCTCTTGCAAGCACATACAGACTCACACAAACCCTAGAAGAGAATACACAAGGTGAGAGGTTGAAAATTCTTCTTCTTCTTCACACAACAACAGAGGTCTACAAAGGAGATAAAGTGACTAACACACATACTAGAGTATATACAAGCGGTTCATAATGTGAACACGCTAAGTGGAGTGAATAGGTCTAGACTAGTCGGTGTAGTCCAGTTGTAGAATCTCTGGCGAAGATATGTCGGTGCCAGCTTCTACCAATCCCGCCAGTAATATAAATGTTGAACGGTCATTAAGGCATCTCGTGAGTGTGAGCTCATGTTGAGCTTGACATCTCAACATTTTCCCTTTGTCATCGTGCTGTGTGGATCCTTCACAATAATCAATGCATTAAACTTCTAATGTAACAATAGCTCAAATAATAAGTATAGCAAGCTATTTATGTAAGACATAAATCAATTAACAGCCCAACAATTAAGGATGATGTTTTCGCATTGTTGATTTATTGAAGGAGCGCCGAGCAATGAAGCACCATCTTTTTTAATTTCTTGAAAAAAATATGCTGAGACATAGTTCATTATCGTGGTGGATGCATATCATTCATGACTTCTCTAAAGTAAAGGACAAGTGCACAAGCACTTATGTATAGAAGGTAGGAAGATTTGGAGTGCTTCTTTATTTTCTAGATAAAAAAGAAATGAAGGCAGAAATGAAAAACATTCCGTGGGCACATATTTTTGAATTTTTTGATCGCTTATATTTTTAAATAAAAAATAAAGACGTCTGACAAAACAGACTTTAAACTATTTACGAATTATACTAAATATGCAGCACAAAACCTTTTCAAGAGTGCAAAAAAACTCAAAGCCATAAACTTTTCTGTTTTTTACCAACGTTATTTGGAGTGCTTATTCATTTTCTGGATTAAAAAGAAATGGAGGCAGAAATGAAAAACGTGTTTCGTGGGCGCATCAATTACTAAATTTGCAGTACAAAACCTTTTCAAGAGCACTGCAAAAACTCAAAGCAATCCAACTTTTCTTTGTTTTTGCCAAACGTAAAAAGAAAACATATATTAAAGTAGCTGTTGGGAGCTTATACAAAGAAGGAAATGAATATAAAATTATGAGAAGTGGAGATTATAGGGACCAGAAGATCGAGCTCTTTGCATGATAGCATGCAAGTTATGAACAATGGTGTGGATGGGAGAGCTGCAGCAGAGGGCAAACACGCCTGTCGACTTGCATGATATTATTGATGTCATGCATGGGTTTTCTTTTGGGAGCCATAATAATGAACATGAAGGCAATGACCAACACTACTTGCATGATATTATTGATGTCATGCATGGGTTTTCTTTTGGGAGCCATAACAATGAACATGAAGGCAATGACCAACACAGAGCACAAACGAAAGTACATGAAGAAGAGAACCCGCACTGTCATTAAATAGCAGACGAGACCATGACTTGCCATAAAATACAAACAGTCTAGAAGACACGATTGTGTACCACATAGCTCCACATAATAAATACAAATAGTCCGCATTGCTCATGCAAGTGCTTATTTCTACATGGTGCAGCTAAGCCCTCATTATAATCATGTAATTTTTCACTGTATGCATGACAATCTTGAAGCTTCAGCTTGACACAACCCTCACAAGTTCTTAATTGTACATGGTGTAGATGGGACTTGCTAGAGACATCATGGTCTATTTTGACATCCTCAATTCTCCTTTTGCTGAACATTTTGTTCTCACAATTTACACTCTCTTGCCATAAAGCACATGTGGGAATGGTTGTCAAAGGCAAGGCTTTTTAAATAGCAGGACAGTCGTTGGAATGGGTGGATAACTTGGATGCTAGCTGCTTGAAGGAAAAATAGAGTCAACGTGCTATGTAGTAGTGGTAGCCAAAAGACATAATGGGTCCTCATGGACTGAGTACATGGAAGTGCCCTTGTGTTGGCACCTCTACCCTAGTCATGATGTGGGTGGTAGAATGTTTCTTTGATAGGTAATATTGATAGATATGTTTATTGGACACCCATTATGTTAACTTTGATCAATTGACAAAACATAAAATAACTTCGATCACTGTTATAATTCTGACAATTGCAAGGGGCATGATGCAAAAGTCAGTATTTCGATCTAGGTTACTTAGCTTTCCCAAGGTGTAGTTTGCTAGGAATAAAAGGGGGAAGAGCTGATTTTGCACTTCTTGGGAATTGAAAATCCCAACTTTGTCAAAATTGGCACAGTTGGATTTTCCTTTGAAAACATGGTCATCCACCCAAGACTGAACCTCAAGGCTAGATAATTTAATTTATTTACAGCAGCTCAGTTAAAAAGGACGTGTGAAAAAGGGCCTTAACATGATCAAAGGGATCAACACGATCCTTTCCATAAGGTTAGGTAAATCAATTAACACTTGAATAGGAGCATAGGTTTGGAGGGACCTTATACTTAAATTGAGAAAAACATTGTCTCTCTATTTTTGCATTAACATAAAATACATGCGCAATTTTTGTTTCAATCAACAAAAGTTACTAAATTTAGAAGTATCTCCATGTCATGAAGTACACGCATCGTAGAAGTTAAAAAACAAGAATAGTAAAAGAAATCAATACCATCTTTGGATTAACTTACATGTGTTGCATTTGCATGCTTAGGCTGTTAAGAAATTGTTTTACATGGGAAAATGTTTTAACAAATTGTATTCAATTAATTTGAGTATGTGAATCAATTATTGTTCAAAAGTCTCCTTGTTTTGGAACATACCAAGTTTGGTGCATGTCCCCCCTGGGATCCATCTTTTAGTATTGCTTATTGCATGCTTGCCAGGTTGAAGTTTGTTTCAAGTGTTGCAAGTTTGGCCATTGTCTAGGGATTGTCTTGACAGTACATTTGTAGCTAAACTTATAGAAATGGTTAATCATGGGGATGACAAGGAGGATAATACCACTCCTCCTATTGCTATCATTAATATGGGTTCTAATGATGTGAATTTGCCAAACAATAATCATGATCATACCTTCATTACTGTTGACACACACAAAAGAGACTCTAGGTTTATAAGAAGAGGTAGAGGCAACAAATTTGGAAAGGCCCAAGGAGACATCAAGTAGACAAATGGTCTCATTTGATAGCATTTTTGCCTTTGCTACAGTGGTGTTGGAAAGTAGAAAAGAAGAAGGGAATTATAATAATCTTCCTTTCTAATCCTCGATCCTCGAGTTAGATCATCTAATTTCTGAATCTACGTAAGATTCTACAAAGCGGATTATATAGTTTGCTTATGACCATGATATGGTTTGTTAAGGACATTGAAGTAGCTATTTGTTTTTGTTTTTCAAGATGGGGTCAAAAAACGAGTAGAGAAACACTTTTGTCATTAGTTTCATTGTCTTCAGTCTCGGCCTTGTATGTATGGGTAGAGATAGGAATTGGGCGCAACCACTTAAGTTGGGTGGTTGAGCATAGTCCTCTTGTATGTATACAACTTTAGATAATGTGAAGAGGGGGGAACTATCATTTAAGCTTTCTTCTTCTCTTGAGCTCTTGCCTTCTTGCTTGCTTGATTACACTGTGCATTCTTCTGTGTGTGATCGTTACGGTAACTAATTTATTAATTGTTGGGCGATCCAACAAGTGAAAAGAATATCATAGGTTAAGTTGAATGTGAGTGAATCCGATCAATGCGTGCCCAAGCTAAGTTGATTGTGAGTGAATCCGATCAGTGGTAACACGTGTGAGACGTGCCCAAGCTAAGTTGAATGTGAGTGAATCCGATCAATGCGTGCTCAAGCTAAGTTGATTGTGAGTGAATCCGATCAGTGGTGGTAACACGTGTGAGACGTGCCCAAGCTAAGTTGATTGTGAGTGAATCTGATCAACAATAACATGTGTGAGACATGTGGTGTGAGTTTGATTGTCACGAGTGAATCTGAGCAACTCTATGACACGTGCGATGCTTGTGAAGACATTGTGAGTGAATCCAATGTGGGAGTGAATCCAATTAATTATGTTTCACATAGCAGTGAATAATCGAGAGTGAATCTAGATAATGTTTACCACTTGTTGTTATTATATTTGTGAGTGAATCCAAAGTAATTGTGATCTAACATTGTGGATTGTCTTTGAGTATATATCATAAGTTCAGGACAACGAAGGTAGACATTGGATGGAATTATCTAGCCATGCACATGTGTGCAAAATAATTAATTTTGTATGGTTTGGCCCATTGTACATATATTGGGCAAGGTTTATTTTTGATAAGATATTTTAAACGCATTGGACTATGGTTCAATTTTTTAAAAGCCCAATTTTGGAAAAGCTATGCTATTTATGGCTCCAAGAGCTAATCAAAATTTCTAAGCTTACCCTCTGCTCAATTTGCATAATGGAGGGCTCAAAATTTTCTTCTCCCTTCTCCAGAATAGGCGCTGCTATGTTGGTGGTTTCTTTTTCTTGGAGAACAAGGAAAAGTTCCATCCTTTGTATTATATTTTTCTTAATTAACTTTTGTCCTCCTTTTAGGCGATGCTTGACGGCAATGGGAAAATTCTTATTATCTTCTTCCTTCGCGTTGCGTGTAGGTGTATAAATTTTTTTTTTGTGGCTGGCCATTGTCAAGCTATTTTGAGCAGACATCCAAAGCTTTTAACAAAGCTTTAATAATCTTTAGTCAAGATTAATATATTATAAGCTCTATAAAAAGCTGGATACTACGTGCACAGGTGGCAGCCATGGGCTTCTTTGTTAAAAGCCAAAGCTTTTAAGCTTTGCTATGGTTTTTTAAAAAAAGAAGAAGAAGGTATATTTTTCTTTATTATTATTCAAAGGCTATGCTTAAAATCTTTGAAGTTTTAAAGCCTCAAATTATTTTAAGCCTTTAAAGTTTATAAAAAGGAGAAAAAGAGGGGGTCTTACAAACACAAAATTCAGCAAGTGGGATTTCTTCTTCGACAAATTTTCTACTCATTCGAAGGCTTCTTTATAACGAGTTATTATTTGGCTTTATTGTTGACATCAAGGAATTTTTGGATTATTATTCTTATTGTTCGTTGGACACCATCGACTTCAAGAGTTTTAACAAGCCTTCTTTTGAATACACGGGAGTCAGATAAGCTTGTTACTTTTTTTATTTTATTTTCGCACTTCCATATTATTTTGCTTTGTTCTTCTACAATGGCAACCTATCGTCTACCACCGTCAACTATCCAAGATCAATTAAATGCACTTTAAGCTCAACTCGCCACTGTGAGCATGAGCAAAGAGAAGAACTTGAGAGAAGAATTTCACACAAGAAAAGAAGAAGGTCGTCTCCTCGGATCTAATTCTTCAAATTTTGAGGAGCATTGCATACGCAAGAGAGTACAAACTACTCTTCAAGCACATGAAATGAAGAAGGAAAGAAAGAAGCTTTCACTTTTCAAAAATTTTATGGTAAGAAGGAACCAAAGATCATGTTGTCATGGCTTAGTCAACTTGACAACTATTTTTCTGGGGAAGAATTTTTAGAGAAGGACAAAGTCAAATGTGCTGCCAATTGAAAGTGCATCGCTATGGTGGAACACCATCAAGAAAGGACTAGATAGACCAAGGACTTGGAAGGAATTTCAAAACCTCATCAAACAAAATTTTCTTCCACCTCGGGCGTGTCAGCAATGGGACATGCTACACCAACTTGATAAATTTTGGCAAACACTTATCCAACTTTAGGCCATTGAGAGAGTGCAATTGAAGGACCAAAAGCGAAAGTTCATAGCCGAATTGAAGTCAATCATTAGAGCGGGTGAACATGTTCCATCCTCATTCTCTTAGCAATGCAATTGCTCTAGCAACAAATTGTGAGAAGAAAAATAGATTTTCTAGGGACACTACAGTGGTGGCAGAATCACACATTCCTCAATTTCCTCGATCTAACCCTCTTTCCAAACATTTTGAGAAATTTCAACGTAAAAGTGAAGCAGCGAAGGACAATGAATGGTTCACAAGAAAATGGAAAGAAAATTGAACCATCAAAGACGAATAACAAGCCTCATGCGATTACATGCTATAGATGTGACAAAGATAAAGAATCGTGCTGCGGGCCGTGAACGTGATTGAAGATGAAGACAACGACTACCAACCAAATCAAGAGGGTACTCCAAATCATGACTTCTATGACTAGCAAGGTAAGCCTAAAACTCATTCTTATACATTGTTCAATATGAAAAAAAATTTAGAGTCCTACGGTGACGTTTTTGCCAAGCAAGAGGAGAGAAATCTGTTATTATTTTTGTGAGTGAATCCAAAGTAATTATGATCTAACATTGTGGACTCTCTTTAAGTATAGATCATAAGTTCGGGACAACGAAGGTGAACATTAGATGGAATTATCTAGCCATGCACATGTGTGCAAAATAATTAATTTTGTATAGTTTGGCCCATTGTACATATATTGGGCAAGGTTTATTTTTGATAAGATACTTTAAAAGCTGTGAACTATGGTTTAATTTTGTAAAAGCCCAATTTGTAAAAGCTATGCTATTTATGGCTCCAAGGGCTAAATTTATGAAATATGATTTAAATACCGTGTGTGGGAGAGGAGCCACACGTGTCCGGGGGGGAAAGGATTGCACCTAATCTTGTATTCTTTGATTTTAATGCTCTTGAGTTATGCTATGGTGTTTATGGTTTATTCTCTTTATTAATAAATTTGTGGAATATTCAAATCTCCATGTACCAAAGGCCCTATAACATTGATGGTGTGTATGCAGTGTGCATGCTTGCTTACTTGAGTGAGAGAGTGATTGAGCGTGATTATTGAAGAGGGTGGTTTCAAGATTTCTTAGTTGATTAGAGAGTAGAGGAAGGGCTTAAACAAGATATATTGACACACCACTTGGCTTCTTTAGCCTCTCCAAAGGGACTTCTATGATCCAAGACAAGTGATCTAAGCACTAGAGAGCACAAGAAGGTTCTTGGCATCGTTGCTAGGGATCAAACTTGTCTTGGATGAGGTAAGGGAGTAGAGCTATTTTTCTATTCTATAATCTTCTAATTTTTCCCACTTTATCTTGCCCTTGGATGCAAGTTCTTGGTTAAATGTTGAGGAAAAATATCTATTGTAGGATTTTGGTCATTGTGTGATTGTTTATGTGATTGGAGTGAGGAAGTAAACTTATGTGATTAGAATAGGATTTTACTTATAACTTTAACCTCTTTGGTATTTGTTCAAATCTTTATCTCATGGGATTGGTGGAATGAAAAGCAAGCTCCCTTGAGTGTGATTGAGGTAAGCTATCTCTCGCCTTAGTGGATCTCACCATAACTACGAGAATTAGCCTTAGAGATTAACTAGGACATTAGTGTACGACGTTAGTATTTATATATATATATATATATATCTTAGATTAGCACAGTCATGGTATTAATCTGAGTAAGTGTTATTTTTGTTAGATTGAGATGATAATCATGACATTGGATTGTTGCTAAGCAACCCTATCATATTAAAAAACCCAAAACATTAACAAAAACCTTGAAAAATAAAAAAATCTACAAAAATTGTATATTCTGTTCTCTAGAATTTTCAGATTGTCAACCAAGATCAAGAGCATCTCAATCTAGATTGTGGGTGTAAGCATCTAGATCACTAGTAGTAAGAGCTAAAAAATAATTAATTTGTGACAGTATGTAGTGAATGGCCTTCATTGCCATATGCTTAACTAAGCATAAGTTATGGAGGCTATGTTAGATATCAATGGTCCATCCTCATATTGTATTATCCAAGCACCACGCTAGCTCGTGCTTATATGGCCCCAATTATAAAACGAGTAGCTATACCTGAGTAACTCAAATGCCCAACATCCCCTTATTCACACGGGAACGTGGCCTATGAGGTCAAATGGTTTAGAGATTGCTTAGACTAGATTTGGCACATTTCCAAATAGGCTACATGCTACACTGGACCTATCTCATAACGGTCCACATGGCATAACTACTATACAATGGCTAGTACATCTTTATAGATATCCACTATTTAAGAGTATAGGCATGCTGAGTAAAGCATAGATCTAGAGAACATAGAAAAACAAAAGCCAATGGATTTCTTCTGGTAGTAGTGCCAAAAATAGAAAGGCTTATAGTATAGGGATCCACTCTACCTCTAACTCCAAAACTATCATAGGGAAATTTCCATTGGTTTCCTGCCCACCTGCTTTGTTAATGAGCTTGAGCTATGCTCCAAGAGCTCCACACCTCCTTGGGTAGTTGGTTCCATCGCTTTTGCCTATGACCGTTGTCACACTGCATTGTCACATTGCACTATGGGTCCTCGTCCCTCCTCTTGCATTGTCACATTGCACTATGGGTCCTCGTCCCTCCTCTTGCATCACACACTTCTCATACAAGCTCACTATCATGTGATTAGAAGATGATTAGGAGACAAATAGGACTCACATTGCACTACAGGTTCTCATGTGTCATCTCATGACACACATTTCTCATAACAAGCTCACTAACTAGGAGAAGATTAGCAAGACCAAGACACTAATTGCATAATGGGAGAGATATTGAACAATAGGATCTACATTGCACTATGGGTACTCGTGTGTCGTCTCACAACACACACTCCTCATACAAGCTCACTAACTAGGAGAACATTAGCAAGAGGGTCAAAAAGGCCAAGACACTAATTACACAATGGGAGAGAGACTGCATTATGCGAGAAACTGACCTATATACAAGGCCATAAGTATTCACAAACACTTAAATTGTGGTTGAATGAGCACCCAAGGCATATAAGTGGCATGTTGCTTATACAATGCTTAATCTTATAATATATTCATGAAGTGCATCATTAGGGATGCTACCACATGATTTTGGAGCAAGAAAAATCATCATAAGTATTATATCAGACCATTACATATTTGGGAACACATTCAAGTTGTAGATTTGGGCAATGTTGCTCATAGCTTGATCATACATCCTTTTAGTGTTTTTCGTCTTTTCTCTTTGATGTAGGGTATTAGTGGCACCATCTTTAATCCCAAAATGGGTTAACAACATACATTCTTTAAATACATTAGTAACTAATAAAAAGGACACATTATAAATGAAAATCTATAAATGACTATTTTAAATAGTTCTTCTAAGAACTAAGGTGATATCATACAGTTTTTTTACTGGCGGGTTCACATGTGAAGGGTGGCAATAAGAATACTTGTTGTAAATAAACACAAGATGATTAATATGGGCATGTAGGTAGTAATGAGACCATCGCATGCACGTTTAATATATTATACTCGATAGTGAAAGGTACATGCACACACACGTGTGCAAAAATGCATGCGCGTGCGTGCGCACACATAGATAGAAGAAGAAGAGGGCGTGTCTAATAAATTAAAATCTATAGAGACAGATGCATGCACATGTGACACCCACACAAAGAGAGTCAAAGAAATGCAAATTCTAATGCATTAAACATTGGAAAATCACTATAAAGTATCATGTTTTCACAAGTTCAATAAGAACATTTCAATATCAAAGATATGCTAGCATGCAACAATGTTAAATGCACACACAAAAACATGAAGAAGAAGAAGAAGAAGAAGAAGAAGAAGAAGAAGAAGAAGAAGAAGAAGAGGATACGAGAAGAGTCACACATGCATATAAGAAGAAGAGGTCTAAGACACACACACACAGAAGAAGAAAACAAAGAAGACATAAGACCCCCACACACACATAGGGAGAGAGCCTAGGCTGAGGTAGTGATGCTTTTGACGTCTCTTTCCCTCTTATTATTGCAAATAGGATGCATTTGATATAGTGGCCAATTTTATGGACTTGGACATTTAAGAGTTGTAATCCCAATTGACACACATTGATTAGAGTAGACCCTCCAAAACATTAGGGAGGGTAGGTGTTTCTCTTACGACGATCAAAAGGGCATATGAAGGTGAGTTATTTGAAGGCCAAGGTACTCATTTGACCTAAGTAGCAGGTAACCCTCAAGTTCTTCTGTAGATGTTATTATTTTAGGTCAGAGTGCTTGCATGGAATGTGTTTTCAACATGGCAGTCTTTGGTCCTAAAACAACTTGATACACTTGTATAAGTTGGTGTTAGGGGAGACTATGCACATCCTTTTTGAACTTGGTTGCACTCACAACTTCGATAATGCTAAACTTGTACAGAACCTGGGAGTGAAGACACACCTGAGTGATTATGTGTGTATCATGAGAACCTAGTGGTGGGACAGATTTGGAATAGGTGTGTGTCTCAGTTATCAATATATATTCAGTTATACATCCATGTAGATAGAAAGGGTCATGGTTTGTCCTTTGTAGTGGAAGATGCGCTTGTCAGATCTGAGAGCTTGGCCTACCGGGTAAGGTCTTCTAAACATCCTTGAGCGGATTGCATGTGATTCAGGCAAAAGCAAAACAAATCAAAGCAAATCAAAGCAAAGAGAAATTCTGGTTTTTGAAAGCTTTCCATTAAAGCTTGGAAGCACTGATGTATGGTGGAAATACATGTAAATCTGGCAAAGTAAACATGTATCTGACAATGAGGGATGTAATGGCAACTCCTATGCAAGCCCTACTGTGTTTTTGGAGCAAGTTACATGCATTTGAATGAGTGAAATTACTGGTTTTTTGAGCTCTCACAAAACAGAGAAAAGGAGGTGAAGATTTGATGCATTTGGAGCGTGTTTTTGGCTAAAATCCAACCATTGACTGGTTGCACACATACCTAGGTGTCTTGGGGACTTATATCCATCATCAATTAGCAGGCGGCACTAGCTGGATAGCAGAAACTCTCCCAAAACCCTCTACAGCAGGCGGCGCTGGCTGGACAGCAGAAACAGAGAAGTTTTTGATATTTTTACTCAGTGGAGGACCAAATCTCACTCGGTTGCTTGATGATTTTCACAATTGCTTTAGCAATTAGTTGCTACACATAGTTGAGAAGAGGTCTATGTGATTGGATTGATCAATGATGCTTAATTGAGCTGGGAATGAGCTGATTAAACAGGCTGTCCACTGGTTGTAGAGAAACAAAGCAATTTTAATTGAGCAATTAATCTTTGGTCTTATATAATTGGACAAATTCCTCTTACATGGAGTTGATGGACACTATTGCTAAGCTAATGAATGCCTGGTTGCTCAATTTGGACAAATATTGAAGAAATTAGAGCCATTTTTCTACTGGTTTTTCTGGTTTTTCCCAAAACAGAGAAAGGGGTTTTCAAAAATTGATTTGTACACATGTCAGATGGTGTTGATATTCTACATTGAGGTTGCTTAGGTGTCAATGCAAGTTGCCCATACTTGATTTCACCACTACATTGTGATTTGGAGCCGTGGAAGCGCATCAAAGCAGGGTATCTCAGACTGCGTGAGTCAGTTCATCTTGGATGCATACAGGTTGATTTTCTACATCAAATTTGGAGTTTGTTGGTTACTTTGGAGTATCTGGAACATTCATTGGAGTGTGGTTGAGCTGAGGAAGGCTCATTTACAGATTTGAAGTGTGCGAAAGGTGTATGCATTGAGCAAACATGTCGGATTAATCCAGTACAGATTGTTGGTGAAAAGCTGGATAGGAAGAACTTCCAGGCATGGAAGTACAGGATAAAAAGTTTCTTGAAAGGAAAAGGATTTTGGAATCTCATTACAGGTGCTGAGCCAGAGCCTGAGCTACCTCGACAACCTACACAGCAGCAGCTTATTGCTCATAAGCAATGGTCAGAGAGAGTATTCAAAGTGTTGCATTATCTGTCTATATGTATTTCTGATGCTATGCTCATACACATACAGGATGCTGAGAATCCCAAAGATGCATGGGATACTTTGGTCAAGATGTTTGATACAGATACGAGTGCTCGCAAGTCTCAGTTGTGACAGCAAATACACAATGTGAAAAGGAATAAAAGGAGCATACATGATTATGTGCAAGAAATCAAGAAGTTTGCAGATGCATTGGCCACAATAAATGCCCCCATGCCTGATGATGATTTGGTGGATATTACCTTGCGTGGTCTTGGCAAGGAATATAAATCTTTTGATACATCTATCTCAGTGAGGAGTATAGGTTTACCGGACTTTGATGAGTTGGTTTCTCTCTTGCTTGTTGAGGAAATTAAACTCAGTGATTCATTTTTGGATGCATCTACTAGCCATGATGATAATGGCAGAAATCAGGCTTTCTACTCGCAGAGAGGCTTTAGAGGCAGGGGAGATTCGCATCACGTGGTCGTGGTGGTAATGGTCGTGGATGGCAGGACAGGTCACCATAACAGAATTTTCAGCCTTCATATGGTGCTAGAGGTGGTCGTGGATATGCACCTCAGAGAGGCAGAGGTAACCCCCGTGGTAGAGGACATTGGCAAGGTCAACAAACAGCTATGCAAGATGTTGAATGTCATTATTGTGGGAAATATGGTCATATGGCGAGAGATTGTTTCCGCAAACAGAATGATTTGAGAGGGGGTAGAGCACAACATGGTGGTCATTATGGTGGAAATTATGCACAACATGGTGGTGGAAATTATGCATCAAGCAGCAATGATGGCACTGCAAATCATTTATTCGCAATGAAACATGTTGGATCGATGATGACAAATGCTGAGAATGATGACACTTGGTATATGGATTCTGGAGCATCAAACCATATGACGTGTCATGGTGAATGGTTTGAGCATATGAAGCCTATGGATGTGAAAGGCTATGTGGAAACAAGTGATGATACCCAGCATGTCATTACACATGTTGGATGTGTACCATTGGTCATGCACAATGGTCAAACAAAGTCTATGTCTGATGTATTGTATGTGCCTTTGATCACAAAGAGCTTGGCCTCAGTTGGTCAAATGGTGGAACAGGGATTACAGGTTCGTTTCAACGAGCATGGTTGCTTCGTTGAGGACTTCAAACATGGATGTAGAGTCATTGCTAAAGGAAAGAAAGAAGGCAGATTGTTTAAGCTGGATGCTGGAATTCCTGAGTTAAAATCAGCCATGTTCTCTAAAAGCAGGAATGTGGTACAGGACATTGATATGTGGCATAAGAGGATTGGACATGTCAATATACAGAGATTAAAGAACATGCAAACAAGAGGCATTGTCAATGGATTGCCTAGATTCAAATATGATGGACATATGCATGTTTGTGAAGCCTGTCAGTTTGGAAAGCAGGCAAGGTTGAGGTTTCCTAGAGAAGGAAATATGAGTAGCAGGCCACTTGAGATCGTACACAGTGATGTATGGGGTCCTGCACAAAACCCATCTATCAAAGGCAGTTTATACTATGTTACATTCATAGATGATTTCAGCAGGATGACATGGATATACTTTCTGAGAGAGAAGAGTGAAGTGTTGGAAAAGTTCATGGATTTCAAAGCTTTTGTAGAAAAGCAATATGGCTGTTGGATTAAATGTTTGAGAACAGATGGAGGTGGTGAATACACCTCAAAAGCTTTTGAGCATTTCTTGAGGAAGCATGGAATAAGAAGACAGTTGACTTGCAGGTATACACCTCAGCAGAATGGTGTGGCTGAGAGAAAGAATAGAGTCATATGTGAAGTGGCTAGGGCGATGCTCAATGAAAAGAGCATGCCAGATTACTATTGGGCAGAAGCATGTGCTACTGCAGTGTATATACTGAACAAAACACCTACAACAGCCATTCATGGAAGCACGCCAGAGATGCGGCTTACAGGTTACAGGCCAGACATTGGACACCTCAAAGTTTTTGGATGCATAGCTTATGTACATGTGCTTGATGAAAGAAGAAGAAAGTTGGATCCTAAGGCAGAGAAATGTGTATTTGTTGGATATGCACAGGATCAAAAGGCATACAAATGTTATAATCCACAAACTAGACAAGTGGTCATCTCACGAGATGTGGTGTTTGATGAGCTTGCTAGTTGGTACAAAGCAAAAGATGAGGGAGTCATTGAGTCACTTGAGGCTGATGTGCATGTGAACTTGCCACCACAAGCAAGTTCTAGTTCTACTACTATGTCTGGGCCAGCAGAGCAGAAGCTGAGAGTAGCAGTGTACGTCCATGGTCAGGATGTTTGAGGCATGAGAGTGTGAGCACTGGGAGTAGTGCTATGGATAAAGGAAAGAAGAAGGTCGAAGGAATTGGAATCACAAGTTATGAGTCATCTAGTTCAGAGAGTTTGGATGAGGAGCTTGGCATACCTGTTTTACGCACACCTGGTGCTAGGCAGGATAGATATGTGCCACCACATGCTAGAGTTACAGGTGTACAGAGTGACCCGCATGCATTGCGGAGATCCCAGAGAGTCAGATATCCCGTTGACAGATTGACATATTCAGATTTTGCTATGCACTATGCATATATGACATCTATGGTGAAGCATGTGGAACCTACATGCTATACAGAGGCTATTGGAGAGCATGTATGGGAGAAAGCAATGGATGTTGAGATGGATGCATTGGTCCATAATGATACATGGGACTTGGTTACATTACCAAAGGACAAGAATGTTATTGGATGTAAATGGGTTTACAAAGTGAAGTGCAAATCTGATGGTTCTATTGAGAGACAAAGCAAGATTGGTAGCAAAGGGTTATGCACAGACCCAAGGTTTGGACTATGATGAAACCTTTAGTCCAGTGGCTAAGATGGGCACAGTGAGAGCAGTCATTGCTATGGCTGCAGCTAATGGCTGGAAAATGCATCAGATGGATGTCAAGAATGCATTTCTAAATGGAGATCTACAAGAGGAAGTGTACATGGCACAGCCAGAAGGGTATGTACACCCAAGATATCCCACTTACGTATGCAGATTGAAAAAGGCATTGTATGGTCTGAAGCAAGCACCTCGTGCTTGGAGTGATAAGATGAGCAGATATCTTATCTCACTTGGTTTTCAGATTTCTACAGCAGATTCTTCACTCTATGTGAAGAAGACAGAGCATGGGATTGTTTTACTCGTCATCTATGTGGATGATTTGATTATCACAGGTGATCATGCTGCAGATGTGATGCATGTCAAGAAAGCTTTGAGTGGGCAATTTGACATGAAAGATCTTGGTGAGCTGAGATACTTCCTTGGAATTGAAGTGGTAAAAGATCATACAGGTACATGGTTAGTACCGCGCCAATATGCATTGGATATGTTGGCAAAGTATGGCATGACAGGGTGTAAGAGACGCATCATGAGATATGTGAAGACCACTGCACATTATGGTCTACTTTATGAGAGTGGTAAAAGCTTGGACATACATGGCTACACAGATGCTGATTGGGCAGGTAGCTCATATGACAGGAGATCTACTAGTGGATATGCTTATACACTTGGAAGTTCCATGGTGAGTTGGAGTAGCAAGAAGCAACCTACAGTTGCTTTATCTAGTACAGAGGCTGAATATAGAGGTGCAGCCCCATTGCTACTTGTGAGGCAGTATGGTTAAAGGGTCTCTTGGCCGATTTATGTGAGCCTATTGATGGCAAAGTTGTCATTCATTGTGACAACATGAGCAGTATACAGTTGGCCAAGAATCCAGTGTTTCATGCGAGGACCAAACACATAGAAGTCCATTATCACTTTGTCAGAGAGAAGGTGCTGGATGGTACAGTTGATCTTCAGTATGTGAAGACTGATGAGCAGGTGGCAGACATCTTTACGAAGCTGCTTAGCGGGGAGAAGTTTGAGTACTTCTGGACTATGTTGGGAGTACATGGGATGAGCTTGAGGGGGAGTGTTGAGAGTCTTGATATCCCAAGCTCATCTACATCTTCTTCAGCAGTACATCATGAGCTTGAGAGGGGCTATTTGAGATTCAAGCTCGATGTCATTGTGAGCCAGCTATGCTATGTGCTGGCAGATTAGGTAGGAACATGTGTGAGACATAAATGACCGCGTGTCCAGCTGGTCATAGTGTGTGGACATTAGCTAGGGTTAGTAAAGTGTGGACACAACTCATAGTGTGTTGTGTGGATTATGGATTATGGCATTATGCATTGTGTGAGAAGTGAGATGGCTTCTCTCTATGGTTAGGGTTTGCAATATACATTAGGGTTTGCTCCTGTGTGTGTGTCTCCTCTTCCTCTACCGTTCTTTCAATAGAGTGTGACATGGGGTGGAGCTTTAGTGCACCAAGACATAAATGGGAAAGATTAATCACCCTAACTTTCCTTGAGAGGGATATGTTGGGCCAATGGGCATTTCATCTGGTATTGGCACAATAGGTCAAGGGGAGCTCTACTAATTAGACTAGAACTCATGGATCATTCCACTTGTTAAAGTGGAAGGTAGTAAGTACCATATTCAGAAGAACCGAGTGTTAGAGTCTATGAGCCAGATGTACTGAGGTTAGGGGAGAAATTTCTTATATTGTGACGCTCCTACAGCAAGTCATCTGGAGATTGATTGACTTGTGTTTTTTTGATCATCCTCGGTCCGATGTACATATAGAGACAGTGGGATCAGGTTTTGGAGGTTATGCTTTGTGCATACGGCTCCAAGCAACCATTTTATTGGGAAAGGCACATCCATATGGTCATGTTTGCCTATGGTACTATTGAGCATATGGTTTTGGCAATAGCTAGAATATGTTTGGTAGGAGTTGGGTTAAAACCCAGATTCCCTCAGACTTTTATTTCTTGAAGAGACACAGTTGTGGTGCTTGTGTATTAGGTGATCCTTGGGAGGAGTCCCTCAAGGTAGTACTAGAAAGACTAACAAGCTACTAATCCTACTAGTTAGCAGTGTTGCTAATCCTACTTACCAAGAGTGTTACTACGCACCATAACCAACTAGCTAGCTAGTTAGTGCTTAGTTGTATAGTGGTGCTATTGTTAACTACTTGGCTAATACTAGTTACTTACCAAGAGTGTTATTGCGCACCATAACCAACTAGCTAGCTAGTTAGTGCTAAGTAGTATAGTGGTGCTATTGTTAACTACTTGGCTACTTGGCTAATACTAGTTGGTAGTATTGGAAAGACTAACAAGCTAGTGATACTACTAGTTATAGTAGTGTTTCTAATCCTACTGACCTAGAGTGTTACTACTACTAGTGCTAATGAGCACTATTGCACTACTAGTTACCAGGAGTGTTTCTAATCCTACTTACCAAGAGTGTTGCTAATCCTACCGAGAGCGTTACTGCTACTATTGCAAATTAGCATTAGTGCCACTTCTAGTTAGCAATATCATTAGTTAGAATTGGTGTGCTAGCTACTAGTAGTTAGCAATTGTGTTACTACAGTTTGTTAACCTAGGACTAGTTAATCACTAGCACTTCTTACTACTAAGGTTGTAGATTTCCTACATGATGAAATCCTCTATCTTCTTCCTAATCCTCCCCTAATCAATAATAATAATGCTAAAATAACATGTTACATGATGCTCTTCTAAACCATGGTTAATCAAACACTAAACAAGTTAAAATACTACTTGATTGAAGCCCTAACCCATGTGAAAGCCCTAATTCATAGCTAATCAAGAATACTAATCAAGATTAAACAAGAGACAAGAGCGTAATCAATGCTAACAATTAAGATCCAAAAGTGAACTCTAAAACAAGGGTTGTTCTTTCATTCCCATAATTCCTTTTTATATAAAAACCTAGGCCTAAGGCTTTCCATAACCCTAATCCACCAAGGCCTAGCACCATCCATGGACCGCTTTTTGTCCACACAAGGCTACACTAAAGTCCTAAAGAAGCCTTTGACCCTTCCTAGTAGCCATCTACAAGTACCCCAGGACTAAAGGTGTTTCACTGTCCTTGGTGAAAAGACACAAAAGCCCATGCTTCAATGAGCATTACAATAACATTTTGATGGTGTCATATAGTAAGCATGATAAAACTAAGCACAAGTACCTTGGGACTAAGAGCATTTCACCATCCTTGATGAAAAGACACAAAAGCACATGCTTCAATTGCATTATAATAGCATTTTGATGGTGTGATGATTACCATCCAATAAGCATGATAAAACTAAGCAATATACCTATGATAACGAGTATCCTAATGGGCCCTCACACTAACACACTTGGTCGTGTGGCATACCCCTATGCACTAAGCTCATTTAGATGCTCCACTTAGCTCCTACATCTAAACTCCACCCATCAACATCCCATGCATAGCTTATATACACTAGGCAGAGACTTGTTGATAGATTAGGCACAAAAGGTTGATCTACCTTTCCTTCCTTTTACGTGATACATGCGTACCTACATATATGGTCAACTTGCCCAGACATGGTCTAACATTGGATTCACTCCAAGTCTAGTAAGCACCTATTATTGTTGCTGTATGTGTGGGGTAGAATCATTACTTCTTACATCTACATCTTATGTTGTCTTCACTAGTGCACATCTCATCAATAAAGACAACATATCACCTATGATTGTTTCTCTATGTGGGGTAGAATCATTACTTCTTACATCTACATCTTATGTTATCTTCACTAGTGCACATCTCATCAATAAAGACAAATTATTTCCTTACATATTACGAGTGGTAGGGTTTTAACATCTATAACCTTTCTCCTCTCCAAAGCATAACCAATGAAAATTCATTTCTATACTTTTGGATCTAACTTTATTCTCACTTCATCAAGAACATGCATATATGTAATATACATCCAAACACTTTTTAGTGAGACACATCTAGTTTTATACCTGTAAACTTTTTTTCAAATGTAATATTATGAATAGCTATAGAGCGGGGGTCCTATTCATAATATACATAGCAGTTCTTGTTGCTTTTGCACAAAAATAATTTGGCATATAATTTACATACATCAAGGCACGTGCCACTTTTGCAATGTGCCTATTTTTTCTTTCTTCAACACCATTCTATTTGCAGAGTGTACTTGCATGTAAAATGTCTCTTGATTCCTTGCTTTCTTAAGAAATCATTGAACTCGTTGGAGAAATACTCTCCCCCCACCATCTTATCATAGGCATTTTATTCATATACCTTTTTCCTTATCGACCATGGAATTAAATCTTTGAAAGTGAGCAAACACCTCACTTTCTCCTTCATGAAATAAACCCACACTTTCCTAGTGTAATCATCAATGAATCTAGCATAATACTTGTAACCTACAATTGTTGTAGTCTTGGTCGGTCCCCATCCATCCGAATGTATGACATCTAATGGCCTTGCCCTGATGTTCTTTTCATGCGGGAAAGCATATATGGCCTGCTTTCTAATTTGACAGGCTTCCCATACTTTATACATACCATCAACTTTAAACTTCGACAAACCTGCAACAATATTTTGGGCCTACATAGAATCCAACCTATATATTCACATGACCAATATGCTTGTGCCATATGTCAATATCTACAATGACACCTATCCCATTATGTGCAAACATGGCTACCTTAACCTCAAGCATATTCACATCCAGAGTAAACATCGTACCATTTCTATTACCCTTTGCAACCAAGCAGTACTAATTCTTGAAGTCTTCCATAAAACACTCTTAAGGATTGAACCTCAATTGCAGACCCTTCTCAACTATCTATCAGAAACCAAAATCTTTGTAATATTTATAAAATAAAGTACATCAACTAAGTATTTCATTTTGCCATCCTATATAGACAGTGGCACTTTACCAACATGCACATTGGGGTGCACAATATCATCACATGTTTCTACATAACCTAGTTTTTTTCATTTTTTGCATATGTCCAAACCACTTACCCCATAATTGGTCATGTGGTTAGAGGCCCCAGAATCCACATACCAAATATCTCATTATCCTGATACATCTCCTATTGTGGAACTGAGCATATGCTACATCATAAATAATTGCTCACTTTTTTCATGACTTGTTCATAGTTACCTTGCTCTACAACTTGGCATCATTCTGCTTTTTATAATAGTCCTTTGCCATGTGCCTTAGTTTACCATAGTAATAGCACTTTATGCTATTTTAATTTTGATTTCTTTGTCAGCAATCTCGGCCTCTCTAGCTCCCCCTGCCTCTATGCCATAGTAATAGCACTCTATGTTATTTACATTTTGATTTCTTCATGAACCACCTTAGCATCTTTGGCTCCCCCCCCCCCCCCCCCCGTCTCTAGAGTGGCCTCTTCCACTTGTATGAAATTGATTTTCTTGTTATTTTTCCTACTAGTTTTGATTTCCAAATCAACCACCACCTTGTCCTCCTTTAGATGATGACTTGCCTCTATTTCTACCTATATTTGAGTAGAAGGCATGTTCATTTTCATTTCTAGAGGATGAACCTTCCCCAATATTCATCTCTTCATGGATGAGGAGAGCAATCAATTCCTAAAAATTAGAAAAGTTCTCTGAAACTCCAACAAAGGTCTGAAACTAACTACATTCTTTGCCAAGACCATTTAAGGTCACAAAAACCATATCATCATCTACTGGTGATCCAATAGAAGCAAGGGCATCTACAAAGCCCTTTAACCTTCATTGAGTAATCATTTATACTCAATTTTCCTCTGATAACATTGTGTATCCCTTTCTTTAACTGTATCTTTTGAGCTTGGGAGTTTGTGCTACTCTACATCTTCACCAAGGTTTCCCAAGACTCCTTAGGCATTTATGCATTCTGAATAAGCACAATCATAGAATTTATCACACTGGTAGATAACTAGTACAACACCTTTTTGGCTCTTTCATGCCATGCTTTATATGCATACACTTGCTGAGGAGGTGGGATTTTCTTCACCAATCTCTCGCTCCTTTTCATCACTTTTGTGATGAACTCCCAATATCATTTTTCCATAAGGAAATTGGTCATTCTTGTCCAGCTTCTTGCTCACAATCCATGAGACAAGCTATCAATCATCTTTACTTATAGTAACTTACCAAAGAATGCTTTAAAAAAATCATCTCCACTTGCAAAAAATGTGCAATCTTCAATAGCGGTATTGGAAACCTGTTATAATGCTACCTAATGTGATATATAAATATGCATCCAACCAACACCTACAACACATAGATTCTCTACACAAACTATCATGTAAGTTTTGGTGCAACTTTGCTTTGACCAAAAATTGGATATATGCAATCAAAATCAACACTTTCACAGAGTGCCTCTAGAAATATTGCAGAGCTAAAAATAGGGCCTAAAATGTGCTCGAATCGCGCCAAAACATGACACAACTTAGTTGATGTAGTTAACAAAGTTAACTGAACATAATATGTTCTTCTTCCTTCACCTAGGAGGATGCCTCCTTACTTGCCTTACTTTGGCCTCGTGCTTGCCTCCTTAGTTCTCACATGAACTAATGCTCTGATACCGTAAAAAGAATGTGGGGAGAGGGAGATCTTGACTTCCTTATTACAAGCCTAAACACACACACACAAGAGAGAGCAAGACACAAAAGAGAAGGATAGGTGAATTTTCTTCTATCTTCTTCTCTTCTCTACAACCATAAACTAAAGAGATAAGAGCACATACAATAAGGGAAAGCACTCTCTTACTATAACTTACAATAGTCAATCCATAGTGTGAAATCGACTATATCAGCTTGCACTATAATTATGTCATACTCTAGTAGTCCAAATATGGTTATCACACAACTTGCTATCCCACTGGTAGCATTTTAACCATAATCTCACCAACCATTCCAGTGGCATAAGTGTGGAAGCTATCATTATTAATGTCTGCAGCACTAGTTGAGCTTGTCTCAATGTGTGTGTGTGTTAACACACACACACTCATTATGGAGGAGAAACAGGATGAGTAATAGGACATGGACTAGCAAACAATAACACTTGTACACACTAGAGGAGGTGGGAAGAGGAGAAGGAGCAGAATGGACTTAAATTCAAATATATAAAGTCTTATGGTTTATATAGAGTGCATGTAGATCATACATACATATATAGTCCATTGGGAGCACATATAAACTATATAGAGCACATATAGTTTATATAGAACACCATGTTAAGAATGTATACTCCTTGCACTATATAGGGAGCACATGTTACAGACCATAAAGGATGTATAGAGTACATACATACCATAATATAAAGCATATATGGTCCATGTACAACACATGTGGATCATATAGAGTGTATGTAGACTATACATAGCACATACAAACCTCTTAGCAATATCTTGCCTTTTCGGCCACTCCATTGATACAAGTAGTTCAAGGGTGGTTGGTTTGAGGTCATTGACACCCATAAGTGATGTTGTACTTTCATACTTATGTTATGGAAAAGAGTGCAACTACTACTACTTGTAACTCTATTATTTCTATAAATTGTATTACATACATACCTTTCTGGAGCCTTACATCCCTAAGTAGAATGCATGTGATTCTAAAAGTCTCTCATCTTCAATCGGTGCATACATACATACATATATTATATAAACATACATGCATGCTTGCTCTTTGCTTACTTACATGCATGTGAATGCATACATACACGCCTATAGTATAAAGATATATTTTTCCATTTATCCATATACATATTTACCTAATTTGAGGATATTCATTACTTATTACAAAGAATTTTTAGTACACACACACACACACACACACACACACACACACACACTTTTTTTATACTTTATTATTTACACCCTTATTCTCACTCCTTTTTATACATTTATACATTTACTTTTATATCTTCATTGTTATGCTCTTGTATAGAATATATATATATATATATATATATATTATTTTTCATACTTATACATCTTTAATATACATATTTACTTTTATATCTTCATTCTTATGTTCTTGTATAGAAGATATTTATTTATTTTTCATACTTATACATCTTGGTTTTTTTAGTAGACTTTTATATCTTCATACTCTTTTTTTAATCTACACTTACATAAATTATTTATTTATATCTTTACCATAATTCACCTAAGTTTTTATTAACATATGTTCCTACACACACACACACACACACACACATCATTCTCTCAAGAAAGCATGTGGTCTTTCAAGAAGCTTTTGACATGTTCTAAAGAAATAACCTTTGGAAAATGATGTACAAAATGTAGGTCCCATTGAACATGTAAAATGTAGTGTGCATATGAATGTGGGTTTATGTGTGTGTGTGTGTGTGTGTGTGTGTGTGTGTGTCGGAGATGGTAATTCAATAATACGGTGAAACATAGTTGAACTTTCTCACAAATATTTTTTAGACTCTACATTTATAGGTTGGAAGAAATGGTATCGGAATTTGTTGAATAAGAAAACATATTGGGGGCACATGTTAGAAGAAATGGTATTGGAATTTGTTGAACAAGAAAACATATTGGGGCCACATATTGAAAGAAATGGTATTGGAATTCATTGTACAAGAAGACATATTGGGGGCACATGTTGGAATTTTTTGAATAAGAAAACATGTTGGGGGCACATTTTGAATAAGAAAACCTATTTGCCGGCACATTTTGGATTATCCTCCTTGTCTTATATGTAGATGATGTGTTACTCTTGGCTCACTCAATAGAAGAAAAGCTGATGTCAATGTACGAAAGACCACAATGGTTCTTTCCAAAACCATCAAAAGTTCGCTTGATGTTCTCACCATTTAGGGAACTCTATTGCCTTGCACGAGGGGGAGAATGAGAATGCAAGTGTCAACACCGATTTTGACACTCCTGTCCATTGTCAAAAACAACCCTCTCCTGTGGAGAAGCTAAGGTCATCTACTTTGCCTCCACAATGGTGTCATCCCAAAGGAGTCTTTGCAAATGTGTAGTGATGAGCAAAAAGGAGAGAGATGTGGAAAAGCTCAATCTCTAGTCCATACCCTCGGTGCTTGCAAGTGTGTGTGTGGTGTGTGTGTACGGTGTGTGTGTGTGTGTGTGTGAGAGAGAGAGAGAGAGAGAGAGAGAGGGGGGGAGGAGGGGGAACAGAGATATAATGCATAAGCAAAATCCTCATTTACATGCATGCCTTATAGTTGGCTCTCTCACTCTCTCCCCTAGCTAGTAGTGTATCAACCTCTATGAGTTCTTGTAGGAGATGAGAGGAGGAATTATGTATACCCCTGGGAACATACTCTAGCAAGAATGTATCTCCTCTACACAAAGACAAGGGGAGGAGCTGTATATACCTCTCGGCACAATGGTTATGTCTAGAGGAGAGTGCACTATCTCTATCTGTAAAGGAGATACAAGGTTTAGAAGGTGATGTGGCAAAGGAGATATTGGGGAGTGCAAGAGAGTGTGGTGTTGGGGATTTGGAGATCTGACAAACAGCAAGAGGGAGGATAATGTTGAAATGAGTGATGCTAGAGTGCCAAGTCACTTGGTCAAAGTTGTCCCAAATGAGTTATTAAAGCCTTGTTATACTTCCCTCATATAAAAGGGGTCACTTTCAATCAATGGAATCAAGCTATTAAGCCTCTTTATGCGTACAAGTATTAATCTCCTTTAGCTCACATTGCACATTAATCTCATCTCATACAATCTCTCTCTAATTATTACCACCACCATCTCTGCCCACCACCGCCTAGCCCCAGCCTAGCCCATCTCCCTCCACCACACCAACCTTGCTCCTTCCTTTCTCTCTCTATTTATTACCATCGTCCCTTCCTCTCCTCTCCTCTCTCCAACCAACATTCAAGTCTTTTTGTTACTCTTCTCTCTCTCTATATATCTGTTTTTTTTCACTCTCTATCTACCATCTCTCTCTTTATCCTCCATCTCTCTCTTTATCCTCCCTCTCTCTCTCTCTCTCTCTCTCTCTCTCTCTCTCCTTCTCTTACCTCTTATCCTCCTTCCCTCTCTCACTCTCTCTCTCTCTCTCTCTCTCTCTCTCCATCTCTTTGCTCACTTTCTCTATCCTTCTCTTTATTCACTCTCTTTATTGTCCCTTGCTAACTCTCTCTATCCTTCCCTCACTTTTCTAACTCTCTCTATTCTCCCCCTCTCACTCTCTATATCCTTCTCTTTTCTTACTCTCTGTATCCTCCCTATCTCACTCACTCTCTCTCTCTCTCTCTCTCTCTCTCTCTCCTTCATTTCCGTCTCCCTCCCTCCCTTTCACTTTCCCACCCTCCCTCTCTCTCCTTCTCCCACCCTCTTCCCTCCCCCCCTCTCTCTCTTTCATCTCCCTCTCCCTCCCTCCCTTTCACTCTCTCATCCTCCCTCTCTCTCCTCCCACCCTCTCCCATTTGCATGACATTGCCTACTTTTTACTATCTTTTTTCATGTCAATGCATGTATGTGCCATTACAATACATTGCATTGCATGGCATGGCATTGCATTTGGATGTTCTTACATGATCATGTCATTGCATGTTATTACACACAGAAGATATTTTCATTGTAGGCAAGATATCTAGTATGCCTTACCTAGTATGCCTTACGTACTATTTCATAAAAACAATGAACAATATAAATTTATTAAGGTTAATAAAAATACAATTATTATTGAGGTCATGGCATAATTATTTGAGAGGAAGAAGGAGAGAGAGAGAGAGAGAGAGAGAGAGAGAGAGAGAGAGAGAGAGAGAGAGAGAGCAAAAAGGAGTGAGAGAGAGAACAACATGACGACATTACATCCCGAGGATACAAAATACCGCTTTTAATTACAAACAAACCAAGTTCATTCACATAAAACTTCCAAATACAACTCTTCTATCATAACTATTATTCAGTTCCATCGAGAGTTCTATGCGCATTTCTTATCCTCTGGGGTGTAGGCACAACGAAAGCGAATGACGCTCGTTCCCTTCCGCACTTCCTCTAGCAAGAGACGCTCCGATGCATCATCAATAAAACCATGGGCTCACCATATACCAATTAATCCCACCACTTTGGTCTGCATTGGAGAAATATCATCATCACTACTAGGAAGTGGTAAGGATGTGAAAGCCTTGTTTGTGCACCATCTACGGTCTTTTACTTGACCTCCGCATTGGTGGCCTCTAGCGATACATGCAACAACAACTTCAATGCTAATTTTTTATGAGGCCATCATAAACAATACGAAGGTGGGTTGTGGGTGGTGTTCTCTACTAAGAATGCTATGCTAAATGGTGGTTAAAAAAGTTGTATGGAGGTTATCTGTATATTTATAGTAGTGGGAGAGGTGTACTCTTATTTTGCACCAAACAAAAAAAGATACCTTTCTTCTTTTATAATGTAAATAATAAAGGCATCTTCCCTCAAAATCCTACACCCCAATAATGAAGGTATGTTTTCTTTATTTTTTGGGGAAGAGCAAGTATATCATGAAGAACAATGAACAATATAAAATTGAATATGCCAATATAGTTGCCAATTGAGGCCAAGAGAAAATTATGCTCTCGAAATGAAATTTTACTCAAAACAACAAAACAAAATTATGCTCTCGAAATGAAATTTTACTCAAAACAACAAAAAATTGAAAATTCGACAAGGCAATTAACAAAAAAGGCAAGGCAAATTATAGTTGAGACCACTTTATTCCAAATAGGTTATTATATCATCCTCTCACTTTAAAGACAACTTATTACTTATAAGGGCTACAGTAATCAAACATTGTTTGCAATTGATAACATAACATAACTACCTAGGGTTCCTACACCTATGCGCTTTTATGGGCTACTCTATTCTTCAACTCCTCTCGAAGGGGCTCCTCCATCTCTTCGGCAATGTACCCGCCCGTAACTCCGCGAAGTGCCGATAACGCTTCCAATCTTCATATTTCACACATATAAATCTCGAGAATCAATAGGCCCATCCGCTAGTATCTTGCTCCAAAGATTATGGGCCTCTGTTGTGATTCTGAGATGTTTTGCTGCATCTCCACCCATTTTCTTGCACAAATCTTTACAAACCCTACCAAGGGTATCCTTCAGAGTATAGTTGGGGACATTACAAGAAGCCATTATATATCAACAAAGGTTAGTTGATGATGGTGAGGGTTGTATAAGGAAGATAAGGATGGTGAGGGAGAGAAATATAATAAAAGAGAGGGGGAGGTAATCAGATTTGGAAGTGAGGATTAGAGTAAGATCTAGGGATCATATTTATAGATACACAAAGCTAAAAGCAAAAAGATACTTTGCATGGCTATTCCCTAAATTCAGAAAAGTAGATGCATGGCTTTTCCTCCCTAAAATTAGATAAGTACGTGCATGGCTATTCTCTAAATTTAGAAAAGTAGATGCATGGATAAGTGTTGTGTGTAACAAGAGGAATTGCATGAATAAGTAATATATTCAAGGGAATCTACATAGACATCAATGTTAAGAACTTGAAATAATAAATGAACATATTCCAGCTATTGACATTCAACCATATTGATTGTCCTGCTAAAACCTTAAAAAAACGAAAAGTAAATAGTTCTTGCTAGAGAGTTGAGACAAAGGACATTTTATTATTGCAACATGAAGGACCTTTTCAAAGCTACAATACAATGTCATCAACAGTACAAGGTTCTTTTGAGATTCTTCTCCTGGCGACATTGAACATTCTCCTTAGGTCCTCCTTTTTTAGAGTGGGTTGATGTATAAACATATTATGGTTCACATCAAACCCAAAGATATGCAAATATACAAAATAAAGATACTTGCATGCACAATATGGTCTACCAGTACATACCTACCCTAATTTGAAAATCGGGGACATGTGCATGATGGATTCTTTCCCATAGTTACCCGGTATTTTTCATTGCACAGTAGGGATTCCTCGGTCTCAATTACAAACACTTCCATCTGTTCGGCCTTAATGACCAAATGCTCAAAGACCGTAGCTATGCCTGAAATTGTCGAATCTATTCACTTGGCTATCATATCCGATATGCCACTTTTGTACTTTGTTGACCGATTGGCTACATCATCACTTCTTGGCGTAGTCCCTTTTGCAACACAAATCCACCAACCTCCAATGCTCAAACCTCATCTATAGTAAGGTTTGTACCTCATCCAACTGGCCATACAACTGGGGGTCTAGCAGGTGATTAACAAATGGTATTACATACTCTCCAAGTATGATCCATGCTACTGTTTGCAAAACCACATGAATTGACACCTCTGCTCCCCTGACCACTCTCTCAAACCATAGAAAGATGGAGCTGGAACACCTTGCCTACAATTCTTGATGCTCTTCTTACACTTGCCATCTTGGCCACCTAACCATCCTTGGCAAGTGACCTTGCTATGTAGAGGTGTTCAACGTATAGCCCACATTGAGTCGTGTATGTCATTCTCCAAAATTTCATGCACCTATGATTTAGTTGCTAATCTCTCTGCATTGTGACCACCTTCTATAGCTAAAGGAATAGTGGGTGGAAAGTTTAATCTCCTACCTTATTTCTTGCGTGGTTGGTTTTCTGTGACATACTCTAGATGATGTGAAGAATTATCTTCCTCAAGATTTATAAGTGTGGGTTTTCAATGCCTGCTAACTGTAATGTTATCACCAATATAGTTTGGTTGTGCATGCATTGGACTGCCACACTGCTTCCCCCACCAATCTGCTGGTTCTTGATGGACTTGGAGCATTTGATATTCTAGCCGTCTCCATTAACTTTGTTATTGTAGAGCCTGCTCCGTGATATTTACCTTGTATGAATGCATGCTTCTTCATGAATTGAAAGAGGGCATTAGTGAGATCTGAAATAGCAGCATCATATAAAGAGATGGTTCCCTTGAAACCCTCTCTTACTAACCAACTTGCATGTTTTGTTTTTGCTAGATTGGTGGTCAGCATGTGCAATAAAGTAGCGTCATCCACCTCAGATTAACTGATAAGAATCGAAGTTGTACGCCCCAATCACATTCCACAACAAAAGACTAGACTTACAACTCAGATTCTAAATGCAAGCTATTGGTTTTTAAATCCAAGAAAGTTATACTTACCCCTAGAAGGTGCTTCCTCCAATGGGGATATCTAGTATGCCACCAACTAAGCCAACAATCCATGGCTGGTAAGTTCACATCAGTAACTTTGCTGTTCATCCACCACGATCTAATGTGTCTATATTTCAAGAGTGCGTCTTCTTCACTCAATGCACAATGCCACTGACAACATAGTTGCTTGTGCTCTTCTTGAAAATTCCTGACTACATATTGTACTGTATGGATATTCAAAGCTTTGTTTCCAATGAAAATGACAAGAATGCTCACGACTTTCCATTATATTCTCTAGTCCATTATTATAGACTGTCCTCACTACCCTCCAGTTGGCTTCCACCTCATCAGCTATACTATGAAGCTAAAAAATTCAAGTTTGAGAAATCCTTTTTGCACCACAATATTGTTGATCGTTTCCTAGAAAACAACTTGTGCCATTGTGTCCTCCTTTTGCATTTCACAAGGTGCAATTGTCATGAGCTCTTGCAGGCTGCATGCCATCATATAACAGTTGGAAAGAAGCCAAAAACAAGTTTGTAATTTTAAAGAATTTGAAAGGACCTAAATGTACCTTGGATCATATACATGTGCAGCCATTGTTGTCCATCTTTGCACATGCCTAACATGATTAAAATAAACCCAAGCCCTCCTCAAATCACTGTCTCCTATTTGGCGCATACAATTAACCAGTTCCAAACCCAAAGTGGGTCCTAAGGGGTTGACATTTTAAACACGTAACACCGCTCTCTGACTCATCCAAAGCTTGTCCAGGAAAATGGCTACCATGGAAGAACTCAAAAGCGCACTGTCTCTTCAATTCTAGGATACTAGACTCTGCTCCTTGCATTGAACCGTTGATCCTAAAAGCACGTACCATCCTCCTAAATCTGCAAGAGAATTGGAGAATTTAACAAACTATGTAAACTTAAGTTAAGAAGAAAACTACATGTTGCTAATATTTGATCCATCCTTGGTGTGCCTCCTGACAACTGCATCCAATACAAGTTTCTTAGACCACTTGTAGCCACCTTTGAAATTGCTTCTTGCAGCACAAGTTCTCTTATCTTTTGCAATGCATGTCTGGATGTGCTCCTTTGCATCGCATGCAAATGTTCCCCTTGATGTATTATCAATATGGTCATATGTGGATCACAAGACATACAATAGTACACCATAGCACCAGACATTCTCTTACATATAGGTTTGTTCTTGCAGTAGAAGCAAGCTAAAGAGCCATATCCATCCGTTTGTTAACCCTAGGATAGAAGCTTCTGTGTGAGCTTGCCTATTATTTGAAAAAATATAAAAGTACCAACAAATAAATACTCTTTTTAATCATGATTTACTAAAATTGAGCCAAGATAATAAGCTTACCAACCCGGGATGTTGTATTCAGTGTGCCATTCATAGTTCTGCTTCCACACAAGGCATAAGTGCACTCAAATAAGCCTCCACAAGAACTCTTTCATACTACTGTAGGAAACTTCACATGGCTCTCCACAAGTTTAACCCAACAATGGCCATCATGTGCTTGCTCCATTCCTTACATTGGAGAGGCTGAAGGATCATGTACATTTGGCAACTCAAAACCCACATTGCCATTATAGATTTAAGGAATCTCTTCTACCTTCACAATATGTGTGCTTACTAATAACATTTTACGAAGAACACCTACATGAGATTCTTCAGACATTAAGCATTTGACCACACTCTTCTGAAGTGGTGTACCTGTGGGAGAATCTTCCATTGTAAGATCAATAATGACTTGCTTTGGTGCGCTTACTGTAGTGTTGCTTGACTCTCCTATTATTGGAACAACCAGGTATTCAGTTGTTATATCTTTATCAAATATATAACATGGTTCCTCTCCAGTGGGTTTAGCTGATTGGATAGATATAAGATGGTCTACATCTTATGGTTTGATTTGCAAAAACCTTCAATCCAAAATGAGAATTTAGCATTC
This sequence comes from Cibotium barometz, assembly GCF_041138505.1. NCBI lineage: Eukaryota > Viridiplantae > Streptophyta > Polypodiopsida > Cyatheales > Cibotiaceae > Cibotium > Cibotium barometz. The sequence goes on from NC_141074.1 coordinate 19,120,564, forward strand.
CATCAAAATCATCAGGCTAGTAATATAAAAACATCCCTACACAGTTCTAACAATAGGATCATTCTCCAAACCTTCTACAAAAATGTAAAAGGTTGTGTTCTCTATGTTAATGAAGAAACAAACAAGCCAAATGAAGATAAGAAAGAAAGAAAAAGATCTCTATTTGTCAAGCACTATGGCTCACAAAATCAACTCACAACAAACTAATGAAAACGAATTTGAATTTTAAACACCAAATCTAAACATATTAGACTTAATTTTAAAATATATTCATTTTGTAAAAAAGAATGACAAGCATAAAAACATTCTTCAATCATTATAAATAGTGTCATTAATGTCTGAAATCTAAAATCCGTTTTTAAGAATTATATTTAACAAATAGTTACATAATTAACTCTCATTAATAATTACTTTTCTAACTACTTTTAATTTCCATGAATACATATAATTTATACATAATGATCACATTGTTATGATTAAAATCATGATTTTTGAATAACTATCTATTCTATATTCTCTCTCTCTCTCTCTCTCTCTCTCTCTCTCTCTCTCTCTCTCTCCCCTTGCCCCTTCTCCATTTAGCACGAGGCGGGAATGAAGAGACCCACTTTATCTCTGTCTTTATCTTCTTTTTTTAACTCTTTCTTTTAATTCTCTCTCTCTATCTTTCTTTTCTCTCTCCCTCTCCCTCGCATCTCCCTTTTTAAAAGAAAAAAAAATAAGAGAGAGAGAGAGAAAGAGAGAGAGAGAGGCCATGGCCCTTAGTGAGGAGTGTCTACCCTCTCACTAAGGGCAACATCACCCATAGTGGGGTGTCGTGCCCACACCCGCACGTGTGCCTCTCTCTCTCTCTCTCTCTCTCTCTCTCTCTCTCTCTCTATTTATTTATCTATCTCGTGCCCACAGCCGTGCCTGTGCGTTCCAATCTCTCTCTCTCTCTCTCGTGCCCACACCCACCCCCATGCCTCTCTATTTTTTTTCTCTCTTATCTCTTTTCTCTCTCTTTATCGTTTCTTTAATTCTCTCTCTCTCTCTCTCTCTCTCTCTCTCTCTCTCTCTCTCTCTCTCTCTCTTTTCTCTCTCCCTCTCTCTCTCTCATCTCCTTTTTTAAAAGGAAAAAAGATAAGAGATAAAAGAGAGTGGTTTTTGGGCACGCACGCGCGCTCGCGAGAGAGAGAGAGAGAGAGAGAGAGAGAGAGAGAGAGAGAGAGAGAGAGAGAGAGAGAGAGAGCAGTGGCCCTTAATGAGGGGAGGGCCCCTTCACTAACGGTGACGTCGCCCTTAGTGAGGGTGTTCACACCCCATTAAGGGCAACATCGCCCTTAGTGGGGTGTCTCACCCCACACACCCATGCCCGTGCCTCCCAATCTCTCTCTCTCTCGTGTGCATCCATGCCCCTCCTCCCTCTCTCTCTCTCTCTCTCTCTCTCTCTCTCTCTCTCTCTCCCTCTCTCGTTTTTTCTCTCTTTCTCTCCCTTTCAAATTTTTTTCTCTTTTATCTCTTTTCTCTCTTTATCTTTTAAAAAAAATTTATTTTCTCTCCCTCTTATCTCCTTTTAATAAAAGAAAAAAACAATAAGAGATAAAAGAGATTGTTTTTTGGCGCGCGCGTGCGAGTGCGAGTGTGAGAGAGAGAGAGAGAGAGAGAGAGAGAGAGAGAGAGAGAGAGAGAGAGAGATAGATAGAGAGAGAGCGCACGGGCGGTGGCCCTTAGTGAGGGGAGGGCACCCTTAGTGGGGTGTCCACCCCACAAAGAGCCACCACCTTTATCTCTTCTCTCTCTCTCTCTCTCTCTCTCTCTCTCTCTCTCTCTCTCTCTCTCTCTCTCTCTCTCTCTCTCTCTATCTATCTATCTATCTATCTCGTGCCTATGCCCCCTCCCAATCTCTCTCTCTCTCTTGCATCCACGCCCCTGCTCCATCTCTCTCTCTCTCTCTCTCTCTCTCTCTCTCATGCCCACGCCCACCCCCATGCCTCCCCCACCCTCTCTCTCATGCCCACGCCTCCCCCTCTCTCACCCTCTCTTGTTTTCTTTGCCTCTCTCTCATGCCCATGCCTCCCCCTCTCTCACCCTCTCTTGTTTTCTTTGCCTCTCTCTCTCTCTCTCTCTCTCTCTCTCTCTCTCTCTCTCTCTCTCTCTCTCTCTCTCTCTCTCTCTCTCTCTCTCTCTCTCTCTCTCTCTATCTATCTATCTCGTGCCTGCGCCCGTGCCTCCCAATCTCTCTCTCTCCTGCATCCACGCCCCTATTCCATCTCTCTCTCTCTCTCTCTCTCTCTCTCTCTCTCTCTCTCTCTCTCTCTCTCTCTCTCTCTCTCTCTCATCTCTCTTTGTCTCTCCAACACCTCTCAAACCCTAAAATTTCTCAAATCCTAAAACTTTTAAAACCCCAAAATTTGTTTTCTTAAAAATTTTACTATCTATTTTTAGATCTCTCTATTTTTAACTTTATCTCTGTTTTTAGTTCTCTCTATTTTTAGCTCTTTCTCTATTTACAGCTTTCTCTTTATTTACAGCTTTTTTCTATTTAGATCTCTTCTTATTTTCTTTCTTTTTTGTTCATTCTATTTATTTGATCTCTTTCTCTCCTCTTCCAATATCCTTTCGAGCTCCTCTTTTTTACATGGCACCTTCTCAATTGGAACGAGGGACTTAAGTGTTCTTAATATTCAATGGCACCAAAGTAGCTGCGAAGGAACATTTTTCATGTAAACCCTACTGTGGATACCGTCCAGGGAATTCCTTTGCCTATTGGTCATGTTGGTGTGTCGATCGAGAACACCGAAGTTGGAGAAGTACCTATTCCTTTTCCTCTCGAAGATGGTGATATCAACATATTAAATCAAACCATAGGCTATATCATTGTATGGCTAGCAAGCAATTGCATAAGTGTTGTTATATCTCTCTCGCTTTTACAATTATACTTTTTTTTTGTGGTGATTCTAAAAACTATTTTAGCAAATGATTATGTTAGTGGTTTTATATCTCTCTCCCACATTTGTAATTATGCTTTTTTTTATGATTTTATTGAGAGTAGTTTGTAACAAGTGATTGAATAATTTGTCTTATATATGTTAATGTGTTTTGATTGATCCAAACACATCAAAGGAAACCCCACATCCAAAACGTGCACAACTCTTAAAGAGCGCACCTGCAAATAAGCAAGCCAAGAATTGAAAAGCACAAACAAGAGGAGGAAAATAGTGAAAGAAGATGATGAAGATTATTCTTCTCCATGAAGAAATCCACCACGCTCTTCAAAAAAAGGTGCTTATTCAAAATCCTTGAAAGTAACAAAGGAAGTAGGAGAGGTGGAGAAGGGAACTGAAAAAGAAGGTGATAATGAATAACACTTCATGGTGACACATGCAACACGTTTGCGACTAGAACTCCTACAGGACAGCCTAAATAGAATAAAAGTAATTGTTATTCACTTTTTACTAAATCTCGCATAAGGTATTTATATGGCTCCCAAGCACAACCTTTGTGTGTGCATTATAGGTGTAGCAATCCACTCCTTTGCCACCTATTCCCTTGTGCAGACTTGTGCCTAACCCCTTTATAAGAAGAGTGCAGTTTAGGTACAAGAAGATGGCAAGGGAATTCTATACAAATGGCTATGTTGCCGATCAATGCAGGTTCATTTGTTCTCTCTCCTCATCCCATAATCCTATTAGAGAAATGTGCAACATGATGTTAGTGCATGGAATGACATATGGTGAATGAGACGAGGAGTTTGAGAATGTGATCAAAGGCACGGAGTGGGAATTTATGAGCAACAAGATGTTCTATGTGTGGGATGGCAATCATCGCGTTGTGGCATTGGATGGAAGGGATTAGTAAATGTGACATTTTACATTTCTTACGTTTTCTACGCAGTGTTAAGTTTTTTAAAATAAATTTGGGATGAATTAGATTTACATTAATTGTAGCATTCAAGAATGTGCCATTGAGACATCCATGTGTTGATGCTATCCTTATTGACTTCAATGAGGACAACAAGGGGGCGGTCATAGCTTGCTTAAATAGGTATCGGAATGTACACATTACGAGAATATATGTTTTAAGTCTCTTTGACGTGGGTGGTCCAAGTGTAGTACTTTTTATCTTTCATCACATAACTTGTCTTCTTTTTGCCATAGGATGAATGAAATGGGCTATGTTTCTTCGTCTCTTGTGGAAAAAGTGTGGCTCATTAGGGCTCTTGGCTTAGCAAATAAAGAAACAATAATGAGGCACACTAGAGTGATGAACAAGGCAGCATGGATGGAGAAGCATGTCTCGATAGAGAAAAAAAGGGTCACCCGTCCTAGTATGTACAACTGGCGAGCTTTTAGAACTTTCCTAAATAGTATTCCAAGTAAACCTTCAATATTTTGACACTTACAATATATGATTAACATTTACATATTATCAACTAATGTTCATACATGTGAATAATAGGATGAATACCTCGCAGCCACACAAGAGATATTGACCCCCTAGTAGCCGCCTTGTAGCTTACCTACACATGAGTTCGAAGAGAAATGGAGAACTACATTTTATAAAGATGAAAGAAAGTGGAGGCATGTTACAAGGTGGCTAGCGGGTGATTGCAAACCTTGCACAAGGGGAAGGTTTCCATAGTAAGAAATCCTACACTCTTTCCTCTGTCTATTTTGTAGTAGGCAACAACATTTTATGGTTTTAATGTTGCGGGTTAATTTTGGTGTTATGTTGCAGCAGATGACTAGTGTAAGTTAATTAGGATGAGAAACTGGATTATTTGTTGACAGAGAATAGGCTGTACAGCTTGGCATCTAGCTCATTGCCAAATGACCACAAAGCACAAATTTTAGATATTTTGATTAATGAAAATTCGCAGAGGTTGAAGAATTCACAAATCTCTAAAAATAAGTAATAATTACTTTCCCTATCTTTTTGATATATACAAAGCACCCTATTTTGTTTGAATAATAATTTCAATGGCAACACAGTAAATGCAATGTTATTCAGGGATTGGCTTCGAAGAGAAGTCATATGGCATCAGATTAGAGCACAGGGTGTAGCCGTCCTTGTAGAAATATCAGAAAAGTAAAAGATAATTTTTCCAGATACACTTCTAGAGGAACTCACCAATCTTAAGAGACTGTATTTTGGGAAGCTGTTTGAGGAAATGGTGGGATCCATGAAGAAACAAGGTGTGGTAGCTTCAAACCCTATTGTTGTCAAGGCTACCAGCAAGCATGTTGTGTTCAAGTGCGTAACATTCTACAAAGCTTACTTTCTACTTTGTTGTACTCTTATAGTTGTAAACTAAACAGAAACAATAATGCGTAGATGGATTTGTAAGTACCATTTGTAAGTACCATGCGGAAAGATATATTGTAGATGTGCCTACAATCTTAAAAGATCAGCGTAATCCAAAACATAAGAGCACTATGTATACACAGTAGCAACTTCGAGACCTTTGGGATGCAGAGATATACAAGAGATGCCCACCATTTCTCCTTTTACTTTCCGCTCTGTAAATTTTCCAAGAGCAATAAGGAGATGCATACTCGGGCGTGTAAAGCGAAGCAATCAACTATGACATGAACTATACAATTAGATATTTTAGTTTATTTTAAATATTGTTTCTTATATCTTTTCCAATCGTGAATTCTATTGTGAAGCCTAGAAGTCTACATGACTAGTAATTACATGTTCAAGGCAAGGGCAAAGGTCTTGACAGATGAAGGGGATAATGAAGATGAAGAGGATGATGATGATGAAGGGACTAAAGTGCCAAATAAGTATGCAACAAAGGAAAAGAAAAAGGAAAGGCACTACATGAAGAAGGCAACTCTGATACCTCTCCATCAGAATATGATGAAAGCGATTCTAATGATAGCACTAGCAAGATCAAGGCAATCCCAAAAGTTGAAGAAGTGGGTCATGCAGAAGAGCAACACAGGCAGGGAACTCTTTTACTTGTGGTTCATTGGTATTATTACTACATTGTTTGGATACTAACATAGATTAAGTTATGGATCCAAATAAGCTTGGCAACTAGCCTAGGTGATCTGATCCCAATCCAAATGAATTTTCCAGGTATGATTTTACTCATCATTGGTAATGATAATGTAATGTATATGTGTGGTGTATGCACTTACAAAGTGTATGCGTTGTAGGAGTGTCTCATCGTACCACGACAGTAGTCCTCAGGGGTCCGAGCGAACATCAAAGTGCTAGATCCTCTACAGTTATAGAAGCCTCGGCGTTAACATGTGTAATAATCAATTCTGACAACATGTGAAAGGATTATAAAGGTGTTTCTTTTATATCATGTAATGATAATTAATGTATAACTCTACTCAACATGGTGATAGGACATGATTCTACAAAGATGAGGGTATTTTTTGGGGATCCTTTGAATATAGGCCATGCAATTATGAACCAAGAGTGTCCATAGGAGCTAGTACATGTCTTTGATATGTTACAGAAGGTCAAAGAGGGAGACATGACCTTTAGTGTTAAAGGTGCCAATACAAGCACAACATGTGATTATATTATAGTGAGGTTGCCCATAGGTGGTTCTGTTTATGGCTACCCTAATGATATTGTCCCACCATGGAATCTCTGCACATATGAGTGATGAGATGATTTTTCCTTCATTAAGACCTTATGTGTTGTTGTGTATATGTTGTGTGTATATCATTCTTACCTTTTTTGTGTATATCATTCTTACCTTTTTTGTGTATGTCATTCTAATACCACGTAGATGGAGAGGAGCCTGTATTGCTTTAGATTTGTGAGACCATATTAAATGACAATGGCTCTATTATTGTCATTGTGGTACTATGCATCAAGTGGCAACCATTATAGCAGTGCAAGGGCCGAAGCGCTTCTGGCTTCTCCTTAGACACCCTGGTGAATATGCGATATACAATGTAGATTGGGAAGGCGTTTGGACAAGAGGTAAGCAACACTAACCATAGAGGTTGCCATTGAGCGCATCACTTTTTGCTATTAAAAAAAATCATCTCATACTCTTATGCAGATACATACCCTTGCTACCTTCACGAACATAGAGGTTGCCATTGAGCGCATCACTTTTTGCTATAAAAAAAAATCATCTCATACTCTTATGCAGATACATACCCTTGCTACCTTCACGAACATAATTGGACAAAACTACACACAACCTTTCTCACGTGATTATATCATTGATCCTTGGAACATGATGCACTAGGGCCAGCAGATGGGACAGCATGGTGAGATATGAAGTTAACATTTTTGTGCTCTCCAAAATAAGGGTGTTACATTTTTTGGTGGAACTAAGAGAGATGTTTTCTTTGCAAGTGGATCTCAACATGGATGACTTTTTGGAGAGAGAGAGAGAGAGAGAGAGAGAGAGAGAGAGAGAGAGAGTGAGGATAGAGAGTGTGAAGGGAAGGGTAGAGAGCGAGAGCAAAGAGAAGGGTAGAGAGCGAGAGCAACGAGAAGGGTAGAGAGAGGGAGGATGGAGAGAGCAAAGAGAAGAGAAGGGTAGAGAGAGGGGGGGGGAGGATAGAGAGAGTGAGCAAAGAGAAGGATAGAAAGACAAAAAGGGTGAGAAAGAGATAGAGCAAAGAGAAGAGTAGAGAGAGAGAGAGAGAGAGAGAGAGAGAGAGAGAGAGAGAGAGAGAGAGAGAGAGAGCAAAGAGAAGGATAGAGAGAGAGAGAGAGAGAGAGAGAGAGAGAGAGAGAGAGAGAGCAAAGAGAAGGATAGAGAGAGAGAGAGAGAGAGAGAGAGAGAGAGAGAGAGAGAGAGAGTGAAGGGAAGGGTAGAGAGCGAGAGCAAAGAGAAGGGTAGAGAGAGGGAGGATGGAGAGAGCAAAGAGAAGGGTAGAGAGAGGGAGGATGGAGAGAGCAAAGAGAAGAGAAGGGTAGAGAGAGAGGGGGGGAGGATAGAGAGAGTGAGCAAAGAGAAGGATAGAAAGACAAAAAGGGTGAGAAAGAGATAGAGCAAAGAGAAGAGTAGAGAGAGAGAGAGAGAGAGAGAGAGAGAGAGAGAGAGAGAGAGAGAGAGAGAGAGAGTGAGCAAAGAGAAGGATAGAGAGAGAGAGAGAGAGAGAGAGAGAGAGAGAGAGAGAGAAGAGAAGAGAAGAGAAGGAAGGATAGCAAGAGAGGGGGGAGGATAGAGAGAGTGAGATAGGGAGGATACATAGAGTGACAAAAGAGATAGGGAGGATACAAAGAGTGAGAAAAGAGAAGGATAGAGAGAGAGGGGTAGAATAAAGAGAATTAGCAAAGAGAGAGAAGGATAGAGAGAGTTAGTGAGGAAGGATAGAGAGTGTGAGCAAAGAGAAGGATACAAAGAGAGAGAGAGAGAGAGAGAGAGAGAGAGAGAGAGAGCCAAGAGAAGGATAGAGAGAGAGAGGGGGGGAGGATAGAGAGAGTTAGCGAGGGAGGATAGAGAGAGTGAGTAAAGACAAGGACAAAGACAGTGAGCAAAGAGATGGATAGAGAGAGAGGAGGTTGAAATAGAGAGAGAGAGAGAGAGAGAGAGAGAGGTAAGAGAAGGATATATATATATATACATGTATATATATGTATATATATATATATATATATACATGTATATACATGTATATACATGTATATATATATATATATATATATATATATATATATATATATATATATATATATATATATAGAGAGAGAGAGAGAGAGAGAGAGAGAGAGAGAGAGGGATGGTAGATAGAGAGAGTGACAAAGAGATAGAAATAGAGAGACAAGAGCAACAAAATGACTTAGATGTTGGTTGGATAGAGGAGAGGAGAGGAGAGAAGGAGAAGGGAAGATGGTAATAGATGGAGAGAGAAAAGAAGGAGCAAGGTTGGTGGTGAAGGGGGCTGGGCTGGGGGCGCTAGGCTAAGCTGGGCTGGGCGGTGGTGGGCGGTGGCAATAATTAGAGAGATATTGTTCAAGTAGAGAGAGAGAGTGCAACCAAGAAAATCTCCCTCCACCGAGCTCCCTCGGTGACCATCCCCGTTAAATGTGACAACACCCTCTTATGGAGAAGCTAGGTTGCATCCTCAAAGGTGTCACTCCAACGGGGCCTTGCAAGAGTGGTTAGGGAGAAAAGAGAAAAGGAGCTATATAAGAGATCACCTCTTAATGCCAGTGGTGCAAGATGGTGGAATGGAGAGAGCAAACTACAAGAGAGAGTGAGAGGAAGAGAGAGAATACACCAACACATCATGCAAACACTCACAATCCACTAACATGCATCAAAACGAGGAAAATCATTCAATCTCAATTAAGATTAATGGGATTTCTCTATTGAAAATAATTTATGTACATAGCCTCATATTTACAATATACAAATCCTCATATTTACAACGTGATTTCTCTACTCAAAATAAGTTATGTACATAGCCTCATATTTATAATGTTTAGCTACCCATAGAATGCCTAGGGAGCCCAAAAAGCTAGTAATTCTATCCTAGGCTTTATGCATATACAAAAATCTCGTAACCCGTTAATACACAACTTCTAGGCCATGCTAGATCATGTAATCATATATGGTGAAGTGTTGAGCATGATCACAAATAATGATTACAAAATGACACCATCATGCTTACAAAGGTCATGTCAACCATGTGGTCACAACATTGTATACATGTGTAGCTAACTCTTAGCACGGAATGGAAAAAGGGTATGTTATTAATGTACCTAAAAAAGATATATATCTTGATGACTACCTTTTTGATAGTATGGATGAGAAACCAAAGGAACATTATCATAATACAGTGGGATCCAAAAAAAAAAAGAATAAGAGAAAGATGAATATGCATTTACATCTAAAAATCCCAAGAGTACATCTTGTAGAATAGAAACCAAAAGTTAAATAAGGAACTTTACTTAAAGAGTTATTGTGTACTTGCTATGGTGGTAATAAAAGCAACAAAAAAATCCTTCTCCTTCAAAAAGCCATCTAATTCTTTAGGATTTGTAATAGTAAAAAGGGGAGCCTTTGCACTAATTATTTAAAAGCTAATGAACCTCTATAACCAAAATGCCAACCATTTGAGCACAAATAGGAACCTTCTTGATGTAAACAAGATGCCATCTATAATACCTTTAGCGCTTTCTAACCACAATGATGGAACCCTCTATGCACCCTAATTCTTCTCTAGGAAACATTTATCAAAATGAATATAAGGTTGGTTATGATTATCAAAACTAGAAATATTTATAAAGAACACATTATATTACCTAAGACTCAAAGCTAAGACTCAAAGGGTGCAACTGAGAAAATACTCATATATGACAATACACCTATTGTTTACAGTTTTAGGAGACCAACATATTATTATGCATGTGGGAGGTCTTTTTGAGTTTTAGAAATCCTAATCTAGAGATATCTCTATTATCAATTGTGTGAATTTGTGACCTCACTAATCTTTAGAAGGATTACCTTGAGAAAGGAAGACCTTGCCATCTAATTCTTAATAACCTTTAGTATGTTCCCCTCCAAAACCCACATGTGCAAGCTATCAAAACCTTTAGAATTGAATTAAATAAAAAGGAAAATATTAATGAATCTCTTAGTTAGAAGGGCAAGTGTGAAGGTCAAAAGGCTTATGACAAAGCCATATTACAAGTTAACAATGCCAAAAAGCCACTATTGAAGAAAGCAAATCGAACTAATAAAGTAATGTAAATCCAACGTAAGGAGTTCTAAATTTAAAACAAGATGGAAAAAAAAGTCAAAAAACCATTCATATCAAGGATGACAAGCAACCATTAGAAAAGGATGATTCATCTTTAAATTCATTCGATACCTCTTTACATGCATTTCTTTACATGAATGTGGGGAGCACTAATGCACCCTTAAGTTGAGAAGAACGTGCTTAGACTTGTCCAAGTGGGGTTGTAAAAAGAACAAACTAAAGAAAGAGATGAGACATGGGCATCATACCAAAAGAAAGATATGTGGGCATCATACCAAATTACTTTAAGTAAAAAAACCTTTTTGGGGGATGGTAAAGGTTAATGGGCACCACATATGTATTAGTTATACATCATATGCACATAATACAATTATGATCTCTGTTGTTCTAGATGGTTATAATGTAGGGACCTTCCTCATGCTCCACTCTCTTGTAAAAATTACACTTGAGTGCAGCAATATAAATATATACTTTGAATATCATTAATCAATGAGAAAATACCTTGTGTGGGTACAAATGATATGTGCACCCATGTATCACAAATGTAATTCCACACACGAGATACCCATTTCATTTTAATATTGTAATGTCTCTTCAGCTCTTCCTTTTAAGTGCCCAATAAGGGTAAAGACTTTTCTTGAATTAACTAAGTAAAATAGTGGATAAGGAGGATTATGCAAATGTGCTTTTAGGAACATGCATTAATTTACAAGAGAGGGTTATAATATTGTATTAATAAGACCATTGATACATGCATATGAGCAATATTACATTATTGAATAAACGATAATCTAACTTCATAAAGCTTCATGTCACCATAATTAGCATGCTCTAATTAGACATAAAATGTAAAATTACTGTTTTCCTTTATTAAAGGAGGTTCAAATATCATTATCATCCTATTTTTAGAGCCTCTCAATATATTATTTATGATATAATTATGTTTCTTAGACTTTTATCGAGTGGCACATGAAATTAAAGAAAGTAAGAAAGTAAAGTTTGTCTTACTACAATTGGCATCGAAGTAATAAAAGGGGTTCATTGTTGTGGATGGTGTCATGAGGTGCTAGAAGTTCTAAAACTTTTAGGGGCACACAATTTTTGTGGAAAATTAGTGGATCCAAGGTTAATGGAACCTAGATATATTTTTAAGAAAAGGAAGGGGGAAAAAAGGGGCGGGGAGTGGAGAGCAAGGGGTGAGGGTGGGGGTGTAAGAATTGGTGAAAGTTGGGATGATTCCACCCATTTCAAAAGTGTTTATAAGGTGAGAAGAGTCTTACATGGAGAGAGAGAGAGAGAGAGAGAGAGAGAGAGAGAGAGAGAGAGAGAGAGAGAGGAAAACTTCAAAATAACATAAAAAATGCATGATACTTACATGAAGAGAGGTAAATTTAATACGCAAAAACAAAACATATTCTAAGCTTGTGTAACTATTACACTTCATCAATATAATGTTAACATTAGTCATTGATACAATGTCACCATCGGTCATAAGCATCCAAGAGTAGAGAATAAGTTTCCTAGCCAATAAAGCCTTTTATGAACTTAAAAATGTTGTATTTGATTGGTGTAAAATAATGAATGTAGAGCTTTAAAATTACTATTTTATACACTTTAATGAGCAAACAATAATATGAAGTGATACACCCTTTGATCTCAAAAATGACAAGATTATGAGCTTCAAGGAACACTTGGAGGAGAAGGAATGTTGGAAGGTAGATATGGAACACTTGGAGGAGAAGGAATGTTGGGAGGTAGATATGGAACGCTTGGAGGAGATAGATATGGAACACTCGGAGGAGAAGGAATGTTGGGAGGTAGATATGGAACACTTGGAGGAGAAGGAATATTGGGAGGTAGATATGGAACACTTGGAGGAGAAGGAATGTCGGGAGGTATATATGGAGGAGTGTTGGGAGGTAGATACGGAACACTTGGAGGAGAAGGAATGTTAGGAGGTAGATATGGAACACTTGGAGGAGATAGATATGGAATACTTGGAGGAGAGGGAATGTTGGGAGCTAGATATGGAACAGTTGGAGGAGAAGGAAAGTTGGGAGGTAGAGAAGGAACACCTGGAGGAAAAGGAATATTGGGAGGTAGATATGGAACACTTGGAGGAGAGGGAATGTTGGGAGCTAGATATGGAACACTTGGAGGAGAAGGAATGTTGGGAGATAGAGAAGGAACACCTGGAGAAGAAGGAACACCTGGAGGAAAAGGAATGTTGGGAGGTAGATACGGAACATTTGGAGGAGAAGGAATGTTGGGAGGTAGAGAAGGAACACTTGGAGGAGAAGGAATGTTGGGAGGTATATATGGAGGAATGTTGGGAGGTAGATACGGAACACTTGGAGGAGAAGGAATGTTGGGAGGTAGATATGGAACACTTGGAGGAGATAGATATGGAATACTTGGAGGAGAAGGAATGTTGGGAGGTAGATATGGAACACTTGGAGGAGATAGATATGGAATACTTGGAGGAGAGGGAATGTTGGGCGCTAGATACGGAACACTTGGAGGAGAAGGAAAGTTGGGAGGTACAAAAGGAACGCCTAGAGGAGAAGGAACGTTGGGAGGTAGACAAGGAACACTCGGAGGAAAAGGATTACTGGGAGGTAGAGAAGGAACACCTGGAGAAGAAGGAACACCTGGAATAAAAGGATTGTTAGGAGGTAGAAAAGGGCTAGTAGGAAAGGGGGGAAATGTTGGGAGGCCTGGGGTAAATGGGAATGGGGGCAAGCTAGGAAATCCTATTGGGGTGGTGCCTGGAGAAAATGGATTAGGTGGAAGAGGAGGAAAATCAATCCATGGAGGAAAGGGAGGTAATTCTATTGGTGGAAAAGTAGGAAATGGTGTTGTAAAACCTGGGGATGGAAAAGAAAAATTGGGAAGTGGAGGAAATTTTAATGTCGGAAAATTAGGAAGTGGAGGAAGTCCAAATGGGAAACCTGATGTTGTGGGACTAGGAGCATCAGGGGGTTGGAAAAATGGAGGTAAGAAGGGGAAGGGAGATAATGGGGGTTGGAAAAATGGAGGAAAGAAGGGGAAGGGAGATAATGAGAAACCTTGTTGCTTAAGAGAGGTTTCTTTGGATGATACAACATTATGGCCACTCTTTGTTGAAAGTTCATTTGTGGAGGTACAAAAGCTTGGGATGAAATTAGGTTGAAAGCTAAGCCAACCGGTTGAGTAGGTGAGATGGCCTTTTTGCTTTGATTTCAAGGCCAAAATTGGTGAGAGCACCTTAGAAGAGCGATGTGTTTGCTTTCTACATGACTCAATTGGGCCATGAATGAGCTTCACTTTGCACCTTCTCAAGAGTTTGGGTGAGAAGGAAGGGAGGACAAATGTGAAGACGCCATGGTTGTCTGTGGAGGTTTGCATGGTGAGAGGGGTTCTTGTAGAGTGCTTTGGGCTCTTGCATGTCAAGGAGATGGTAGCACCTACAAAGAAGACACAAAATCAGAAGGTTAGAGAGCTGTGGCAAGGTGGTGGGAAGCACCTACAAAGGGAACACAAGGTCACACAGAGTCATGCATTAGTAGCATGTGTGTGTGTGTGTGTGTGTGTGTGTGTGTGTGTGAGTGTGTGTGTGTGTGTGTGTGTGAGAGAGAGAGAGAGAGAGAGAGAGAGAGCTTACCCGAGAAGAGAAGAGAGCGGTTAGTTTTGTGGTTTTCTCGGCATATATCGCACAATGCAGTGCCCTCCACTTTGATAGAGGTGATGGGATGGCGGCCATGGGGGGCTACAGAAGCAGGCAAGCTTGCAAGAAGAAGAAGAAGAAGAAGAAGAAGAGGAGCAAGAAGAAGGCGAAGAGGAGGCATGGTGAGAGAGACAACATGTGAGAGCCTTGCAGGCTGCTCAGTGTGTATATAACGTGTAGCGGGATAAGAAAAGCCTGAATTCTGCTCGCAAGCCGGTCACGCCATGTCACGTATACTCACGTGAAGGTCTATATGGAATAATTGATTGTTTTATCATATTCTTAACATAAAAGTATTCACTGTACCTACACACCCGTGCTCTTTGTCCATGTCCACTTCGTCAACACTACCTTTTGCCAGCAAAGTACTGCCGCCCCCCCCCCCTCCCCCCCCACACACACACACACAGTACTGCCCCTGCAAAAGGGGTTTCATTTTTGGTTTCAAGGCATAACTACCCCCCTTAAGCCCACTATTCCTCCCCCACCCCAAAATAAAGATAATGCTCCAAAGAAGCTCGGATTATGGTTAATGTATGGCTTTTGTCCCTTGCAAGTAAAGCCCCAAGATGGTAGCCATCTTGGGGTGAATATGGTCTTGGATCAAGGATCAAGAGTGGATATGATCTTGGTGGTGAATATGATCTTGGATGCAAGATCAAGACTGAATATGATCTTGGGAGCACTCTACATCATATGGAGAAGACCCAAGGTAGAGTCAATTGACCTTTTTTGTCAAGATTGCCAACCAATTAGCTTAGATTACTCTCGATGTACCAATCAAGATCGTTGGATTGTATTTCATAGCACCATTTGTGGTGATGTCAAACTCAATGAGTCCATCCTTTGCAAGATACTACTCACTCTTGCTTTTCCTTGGCACTTCTTTTCTCATATGCATTATTGGTCACACATAACCTAGTAGCACACTCAATAATGGGGTACACAAAGCCTTGCTTTCTCACTCAATCAAGAACCACCACCAACTAGGAAGAACAAAACAAGTGTAATACAATAGAACAAGAGTTAGGAGTTGATAAAGAACCTAAACCTCGAACCTGTAAGACCAAGCTGGACTTGGATGATCTTGTGAACCTTAAGTTCATCCAAAACTGGGGTCTCAAATGTTAAAAATCCTAATACATGGAATTGATCATGGTGTTGTGCAACATAGTTTAAACATAAACTATGGTGAGTTAAACCACACCAAGAACTACATGGCTAGAGAGAGAGAGAGAGAGAGAGAGAGAGAGAAGCACACTCAACAATACTCTATTGCATATGTTGTATGAACCATACAAATGAAAGGCTTCTAATATAGATAGTCATTGACCCAATCTTCTTTACACATCATCATGCCATGTGGCAATCTCTATCCCATGTCTTCTTGTGTGACTCTCATAAATCACACCCCACATAATATCTTATCTCACCAATAAGGTGTGTTCCTACACAAACATAAACTCACACATCAAAACCCATTGCAATTTTACATTGCACATTTCAACACCCCTCCTCAATTTAAAATTGGGTATTCATAATCTTTTCAATCATTTTTTACCAACTCACCTCTCACCTTCATCAATTTGGCATTGCCAATCTCAACACTCCCCCTCAACATAAATTGGAGTGTTCAACAAGTGTGTGTATATGTGTCTAGCCAACCTAGACACCTCAAGTCCATTTTGAGCACACTTGCTCACACAGCGGAACCACTAAGTCCGATATGAACAAGAATGTTTGGGTGGGAACCAACCCATAGCATGCACCTTACACGTGCATCGCCCATGCACACTACTACAAAACGATTTTGAGCTTCTTGGTAAGCTTGGGCAAGAAACCCTCATACCATATGGGTCAATAAAAATCTTCATTTTGAGCTCGATGGCTCGTGATGAACGGTTACCCTCATAAGCTCGGTGAAAAAAGTACAAAACCTTTTGGTAGAAGCCGAGTAGCGAACCCAACTAAGCAATAAACCACGGTTTATTTTAGTAAAACCAATATTTACCCATTATTTCAGAGCGATAGCTTGTGTGTATACAACCTTTGTTAATAATCATTATGCTTTTCAGGCATGTGAACATCTCTAATGTTTCTTTTTTATGAGGTTTCATCCATGCTCTTACAGTATGTGAAGAGGGACTTTTTAAAAAAATTAAAGGTCTTTAAAGAAATATATTATCTGTGTGCCTGTTACTCGTGGTGGCCGATTCTTTTGCTTCTCCTTCATGTCGCGCCAACCTTCCATCACTGGCAGTTGCACACATCGATTGAACACTGCATACTTTGCTTTGGGACCCTGTTTCTTCTCTAGGATAAGTCGTCTTCGCTGGGACCCGCCTTTGTTGCAGATCATCTTCTCCATGGTGCTCTCTACTCTCTGCACCCAACTCTGAGCTTGCATGGGAACTTTGCTAACCATTGATCATGCTTGCTTCTTTGCTCTACAACAGTCAAATTAGGCAAATTTTCTCCACCACTGTTTCTTAGTCGAATCATGATCTCTTAACGTTTCTCAAAGTTATGTGCCACAGCTACTCTTCTCATGCTATTTGCGTTCAGATCTCGTTGTCGTCGTTTGGAACAATCACCATCATAAGGAGGTCCTACCCCCTTCACCATCATCATGTGTTGTGCTTGCACTCCTCATTCCACCTCTATGATCTCTCTTGTTATGCAGCTTCTCTTTCCTTCGCCTACTGCTACTTTCTCTCTAACTGCAATTGCTTCCCTAGCTGCACCTATGCGCACCACTATGTGGGCATTGTTCTACTGCCTAAGAGTGTACTACTTCCTGCGTACCATAGTGGCATCATCTCATCTATCATGCAATGCTCTTTGATTCAACTAAATAAATCTGCTTGTCTTTCACAATGAAAGCCCTCCATTGTCAATTTTAGCAAGACTCGACAATGCTTGCACCTTGCATCCTCTATGCTCGAGTCCTCCATTGATAGACTTTGTGTCCTCCATCCTCTATGCTAGAGTCCCCAACCTCCTCATGTATACGATAGCAACAGCATCTCATCTCTCCTGCAATGCTCTTTGATTTTGCTAAATAAATCTGCTTGTCTTTCACAATGAAAGCCCTCCATTGTCGATTTTAGCAAGACTCGACAATGCTTGCACCTTGCATCCTCTATGCTCGTGTTCTCCATTTATAGACTTTGTGTCCTCCATCCTCTATGCTAGAGTCCTCCACAACCTCCTCCTGTGTACGATAACAGCATCATCTCATCTCTCCTGCAATGCTCTTTGATTCTGCTAAATAAATCTGCTTGTCTTTCACAATGAAAGCCCTCCGTTGTCGATTTTAGCAAGACTCTACAATGCTTACACCTTGCATCCTCTATGATCGAGTCCTCCATTGATAGACATTGCAGTAGAATTTTACCTCCGCAACCTCCTTCTTGAGGTTTCAATGATCACCAATGTGGCTCATAAGCTCCCAAATGATCTTTAATATGCATGCTTGTCCTTTGCATGCATCTATTCTAGGATGCTCTTCACAAGTTTCTCATAGGAAACCAAGATGCCAAGCCATGAAGCAAGCTTCCAAGAGCTTCCACCAATTTTCTTATCATCTATGAGCAAAATCAAGAATTGCATTCCTCTTACTGCACAAACATAGATTTCAATTTGAGCCCACAATCACTTGTTTCTTGCTTGGACAAGCTTGCATCTACTTATGCTCTTTGCCCAAGTGCAAAGAACCATGGGATCCTCTCATTTTGTAAATCAACCTCTTCTTTACATTGAACATTCTCTCATGCTCAAACCAAAACAATTGAGACAAAATTGCAGAACCAACCTTATCTTGAGACACTAGTCTCCTATACTGCAGACTCCAAAGATCTTCGCATTACTGAAATCTTCATTTTCAGCTTTGTAGCCAACTTTCATCATCTCTTCAATACCAATTACATAATCTCTCTCCAAATGCAATACTGATGATAATGAGCGTACAAAACAAAATCATACAATATGCGTAATCAACTAAACTCTCATGAAAACTACTATAAATAGATATCCATCATAATCAAGAGCCCATCCTAGCTTTGATACCATGTTAAAAATCCTAATACATGAAGCTCATCATGGTATTGTACAACATAGTTTAAACTAAGGTAGATTAAACCACACCAAGAACTCCATAGCGCGCGAGAGAGAGAGAGAGAGAGAGAGAGAGACACACACTCGACAAACTCTACATTACATATGTTGTATGAATCATACAAATGAAGGCTTCTAATATAGATAACCAATGACCCAATCTCCTTTACACATCATGTCATGTGACAATCTCTACCCCACATCTTCTTGTGTGACTCTCATAAATCACATCCCACATAATTTCCTATCTCACTCGGAAGGTGTGTTCCCACAAATAAAAACTCACATTAAAACCCGTTGCAATTTTAAGTTGAACATTTCAACATCAAAGAGATCATTAAGTTGTATTGGAACAAAAGGAGCAATGAACCTATTCTTAAAACATATGAGGTACACCATTCCTATTCATCTTACTGGCATGGTTATCTGATTGCACATTTGATACCATGGCTAAGGCCTTCAACTTGCCCTAGGCTATACACTTGAGTGGGCATTGGGCATGATAAATTACATGGAAACTAGAACCAAAGTTAAAACCATGTTAAAAAGCAAGGCCATGAATATTTACTTCAAAGTGGACTCCCAAGGGTCTCTCTCTCTCTCTCTCTCTCTCTCTCTCAACACCCTGACATGCCGAGAGATATGTAGCAAGTAGGCAAGTCTAAACTCATGATGTTTCTCAAGAAGAATTACCTAGACGAGAGCAATTGAGTAAAGAATCAATTTTCTGCTTACATGGCCAACAACATAAACAAAGCACACTGAGAATCCAAACAAAAACCAATGGCAAATGATGATGATACCCCAATTGAAGTACCACCCTTTGACCTTAAGGTCCCCAACAGGCTGCAATCTTTTAAGGATTTCAATTAGTTGCTTAAGAAGACCTTAAGGAAAAATGAGGTCACTTGCGTGTAGCAATTAGGCTTTACAAGGTGCTTCATTGTTGATTAAAACAGAACCCCACCTTTGATTGAAAAAAAACAAAAATTTAAAAAGCCCCAATTTCTAAGTTTGTGTACTTAGTGTTTCCACCATGAGCCTACTCTACAAAAATAGCAGATAACATTTGAAGCAGCAGCACAGAACATGGACTTAAGTGACTTACTAGCACCGTTGTGATTTGGAAAAAAAAATATCTATGGTTCAACAGCCTTCAGATTTTTCTGTTTGCTAAAAGCCAGAATTATTACTTGAACAATCCCAGCCTGAGATAATCTCACCATAGACAGACAAGAGGAAGAAACGATGCAGCCTAATATTCATGCCATAAACTACACGTATACAACTGGGCTGTAATGGGCGACTTTTCTCGCCTGTGTGTCCCTGAAAACTTGTTCAAAGGAAGCAGTTTCTTCATCCATGGTCTCACACAACACCTGACGGCAATCGCATGACAGATTGACCTTCCACCACACTGCATGGCCAAAATACAACCTAGTCCGTCAGCACAGTAATAACAAGCAGCAATGCACCAGGGTTAATACATTTCAGAACTTTGTCCACAGAATGTATGGCACCTATATGCACACAGGCAACTGGACTGCAAGGTGGAGGAACATGTACAATGGGAGAAGAGGGAGGGAGGGAGGGAAGGCGGGCGGCGGCCGGGGGGGCGAGGGGGCGAGGGGGCGAGGGGGTGGGGGGGGGTTTTGTTTTTGTAAATGAGACCTCACCTCTTCACATAGTAGTAGCAGAAATCAGCCAGGATGAATGTTTGCACGACTTCTGACAAAAGCACCATTGAAGGCCATAGGCCATGCCCCAAAGCTGTCAACAAATAACCGCGACTATCTAAGACCTGCAAAAGCACAAAGCACAAAGCACTAAGCCTCTCTCTCTCTCTCCATGCTTCTACCATCCAGTTGTTCATGGAACATATGTACTCATTCTTCAGTCACATAGACCCTTTGGGTCTTTCATAGACGTTTAATTCTCCCTCTCTCTCTCTCTCTCTCTCTACCATAGAGGTTCCCTCCTTTGCTCTCAGCCGCACAGCTGAACAGAGTCATCAAGAAGGACATCGTGAGACTGGATACTCAGATGACTTGGCACCCACCTGTCCAGCCCCTTGGGACGAAGATGGCCTTTTACAGGGACCATTTTCTTCGCCTGACAGAGGACGGATTCATCACACGCCAGCACTACATGGACACACATCTGTCATTTGGGGTGCGATGTGCGATTGGACAGATCCACACCTCATCCCATCAGTTGAGAGTGGAGACAGCCAGATATGGACCGAGGGCAGCTGCACCAAAAAAATACGTCAGCTTTGTCACACATAGGCTGAGACAAAGGCCCACTATGTATGCAAATGCCTAGTATACTATGAGATTAGGGGGAGATTCCACTACCTCTTCCGAGATGGATTTGGACTACTTTCCAGATCATGGATTTCCCAAACCAGAGATGCTTGGGACTTTTCATCCCAGAGCTTCGCAGACACAGGGAGTCCCTTTTGTGGCCTAGACCAACGGTACCCGTCGGAGGACGGGTACAGAAAGCTCTCGCCGACTTCTTCCAGACCAGAGTGACGAGGGCAGATTCACCCACTACACCCGACCTACAGGCTGATGCAAGAGCTCGGCCAAGAGGAGTGACACTAGACAGAGCCATTGAGCTATGTAGATCCTGGCACCCTCGACCTCGTGGTCCCCGCCCACGCCCACGTCACTACGAGAGGATCAGAGCCATCGTCTCCCACCACCACAAGACTTTCTCCCACTGGCCCAACTTTACTACATTGGGTGCCATTTTGCGGCGTCCTATGCAAGATATTTTAGGGTGATATGAGAGCTGGACACTTCGTGTTTTGGGATCAGATCTGACATTTCAGCTCTTATTACTTTCTTTGATTTTTATTTTTAGTACCCATGATGATGTGTTTCATGGACATCATGTAATCTTTTGGTCTCATAGGTCATTTTGGGCTTTGGTATACAACTTTCTCTCTCTCTCTCTCTCTCTCTCTCTCTCTCTCTCTCTCTCTCTCTCAACCCCTCTATATTAAACCATATACCAATGAAAAGTTCCAGTTATTTCCCCAACTAAACAAAAACCGAAGTCTTTGACTTTTTCAATTTGCAGCCAAATTAGGGTTTGCACGATGCAACTGTCAATGCACGAGCCCAATGCACAGCTCGTAGTTGTCACGGTACAAAAATACAATACCGTACGATCCGATTCTATATGGGAATTTTTGGTGCGATATGATTTTGGGATACTGTACGATAAAATACTGTTTTTTTAACACTTACAAACTATGGAGCTTCAAGCTTAGAATGTGAGAAGGTTGGGGGGGAGGAGTCTACACTGCTTGAGGAACCAGAACATGGAGATGTGTCTCTCCCTGGATCTCCTAATCGTCTCCAAAAAAGAGCCTGCATGGGTAATGCGATACCAAAGGTCTCCCAGTGTAGCGTTAATGACTAAGAGACCGTCCTTGCACAAATATAGGTAGTACATCTAGGTGATAGGTTTAGGGACTCCTTTGTAGATCAAAATGGCCTTGTCCAAATCTTCTCCCTCGTACAAAACTTGAGGATCTGATTGTCTAACCTACCTATACCAGGGTTCTCCAAGTGATGTAGCAAGATTCTCTCATCCTACCAATCAAGTGTACACTACCAATCTACCTTGCCAGATTTTTTAGCTCTCTCAACAACCCCATATGTATACTAAGTGGACACGAAAGTTACGAAGCATTTGGGATCTTTGTTGAGCATGATTTCTTTTTTTTTTTAAGTATTTGTTTTTTTTCTCAAGGTGAGTGAGGAAATAATAATAATTGTACCATACGATATCGTACGGTACGAATAGGTTTGTACACGTACAAGAAACAACCCTGGCCCAGCTGAACTCCAAGATATAGAATCTCTGTGAGTCCTAAATGGAGGATGGGGAAGCTACGAGTGATGCAACAATTTGGAATAGAGCCTACGAATGGACCACTACGGAAGTGGAGCAAAGGTGCATTAAGTGCCCCAACGTTCCGTGATCAGTAGGGGAAATGTGTAAGAGGCCTCCCATACCTATCTAACCAAGATCTTCTGAACACAGTCCAAACAAGATTAGAGGAAACCAAACAATTGCTGCTATAAATAGCTAACCTCCTAAAAATAGCTAGTAGCCTAGTTTTATTAATTCTAAACCTTAGCCCTTTGCATCTACTTGCTATCTCCTAATCCTAGGATCCCTAGCCTGCTAATCTGAGGATTAGCATGCCTATTTGTGATATGCCATGTCTAACCTACTATAGATAGTCAATAGCGTAGTTTTATTCATTTTGAACCTTAGCCCTTTGCATCAGGGTCCCCTAACCCTACAAGATTAGGCTCCCTAATCTGATGATTAGCGGGCCTATCTATAATCTGCCATGTCCATAGGAAGAGTAGAAACTCTAGTCCAAGCACAGCAAAAGTGCACCACACAACTAACTATATAGTGATAATTGCCACTATAAATAGCTAACCTGCTATAGATAGCCAATAGCCTAGTTTTATTAATTTTGAACCTTAGCCCTTTGTATCTGTCTACTATCTCCTAATCCAAGGGTCCTCTAACCCTATTGGATTACTGTACATCAACATAAACGGATTGTAACCAATGGCCGCATGCTTAGCACTATTATGGGCAATTTCAACCATCGTTAGCAAGAAGCGTATCCTTCAAAACCTGATCTAATGGTCTCTTGGAGACGTAAGCAAGAAGCGTATCCTTCAAAACCTGATTCACCCACTCTGTCTGCCAGTCAGATTGAGGATGATTAGAGAAAATCAAACTCAGCTTGGTCTCCAATTTCGGGGAGACTAGCTCCCAAAAGTGTTCAGTAAACTTTGAGTTCCTATCACTCATAATGTCACAAGGTAAGCCACATAACCTAAAAAGCTACACAACAAACTGATGTGCCAATTCAAGAGCCGTTATTGTTTTCCTTGTGGGTAAAAACCTTGCCATCTTTGTCAATCTATCTACCACCACCCAAATGGCATGATGCCCTCTTTGAGTGCATAGTAAACCGATGATAAAGTCCAAGAAAATACTCTCCCATTTACTGTAAGAGATCTCCAGAGGATGTGACAGTCATCCAGCCCTAAGGTGCTTAGCCTTATTTACCTAACGACGCTTTGCACCACAGTCCTTGAACTGTCCTCATTTTGGGCGAGTAAAACATACGTTTTACCAAGGCAGAGGTTCGTTGTATCCCCGGAATACCTAAAGGAGTGTCGTGACAGTCATAAATAATCCTCCTCCTAATCTCAGCACTATCCGACATGCAAACCCTATCATTTCGAAGCAGCCACCCGCCCTGAATAAGATAATGACCTCCAACCACCTTGACAAGTGGAATGAACCCTGAGCTCTAGTCTGTATAATAATGGAGCTCCCTGCCCGGACCTCTTGCCAAAACCAACCAAATATCTATCGATCTCACATAGCCCTCTCTAGTTATCATAAAAGGTCAGCTTGAATCTCGATAAAACTCAAAAGATTCACCTCCCTGATCTGACTCAACGCATATGCACCCCTATTCAAGCTACCCTTCCAATACCGAATCTCCATATCGATATTATGCATCAACTCTATCCACCGCACCTTCTTCCCCCTCAGCTTAGGTCTATCACAAAAACACTTGACCGACAATTAATGTCTCCAAATTTACCGGGCCTCTCATTCCAAGTAATAGGAGCATTGGACTTTTGTCCATGTCCTTTGAGGAGGTTAGAAAGGGGAACCGTCACGTCAGAATATTCCCTCATCACCAACTTCTTAAGAAGGACAATGAATCCTAAAAATGAATGAACCTATCTAACAGTCCGAAGTACTAGCAGTTTAAAACCTTCTGGATCGCCTTAAGATCTGTGTCCATCCCATCTCTGGAAATCCAATGACCTAGGTAAGCTATTTCTTTACAAAAAAAAAATCACACTTAGAGATTTTTGCATACAGTCGTTCGTGTCTTAGAATCTCGAAGTGGCAAGGCGAATCAAAGGTGCTCTACATGCTCCTCCAAAGAACGACTATATATCAAATAATCGTCTAGGAATACCACAATGAATTTTACCAAACAATCCCGAAAGAGATTGTTCATCATATGTTGAAAGTAGCGAGAGCATTCGTGAGCCCGAAAGGCAATACAAGGAACTCGTAATGAACATAGCTGGTTCGAAAACCTGTCTTAAAGACATCTTTCTCGGCTATCCTAATCGGATGATACCCTATACAAAGATTAATTTTCGTAAAATGCTTGACTCCCTGGAGGCTATCTATCAAATCGTCCATTCTAGAAAGGCGATATCTATTCTTGATTGTAACTTTCTTCAACTTTTTATAGTTGACACACATCCTCCAAGTTCTACCTTTTTCTATGCTTCAAAAGCATTAATCTCAATTTTGTTTTATGTTAATCGAATCACACTTCTGCAGGCATATTACAACTTAATAGACTTGGCATCTATCAATTATTCATAGATGCAGGGCACCCTCAGCCATGATGAAGGCTAGCACTAAAGAGAACAAACACACGTGCATAGTCAGTAGCTAGTAGCTGGTTGGGCAATTGCACCACTTTGAATAGAAACAATTAATACAAACCAATTGACCGTAACTTGGACGGAGACCTTCATAAGATTGGCATATATCCAAACTTACAAATTGAGAGAATAATTGAATTTACTTAATAGCAAACATAAGGAAAATGCTAGAAAAATTTACAAAGAATACTAGGATGTGAGAAAATAAAGATTCTGAAAATCAATGTTCAACTCATAGAATTACAAAAACAACTTAACAAGTTATGATCAACTTATAAAAAATAGGAGGGAGAAGACCAAGGGGCGCGCGCCGCATGCGTGGGGGGGGGGGGGGGGGGGCGCTAGTAAAAGCTTTTTAGTAAATGAACATTACTTATGTTCACCCAACCCTAGTTACTCGCTAGGTTTCGAAAGAGTCCGAACTCTTGCTTAGTAAGAAGAAGACAAAAGCACAAAGAAAGATTTCAAGGGGGGAAGAGGAGGGGAGGGAAGAGAGATTAAAAAAAGAGAGAAAGAAAGGTTATATTAAAATCAGAATTGGCAAAGGAAACAAGTGATGTCTCTGCAATGGAAACAACCTGAAATGGGGATGAAAATGGCTAGGAAATGTTACGTCATTAACATTATGTAGTAGATGTAAATGAAAAATGATGAAAAAAGTTTGAGAGAAATAGTAGAGAAACTAGGAATAGATCTTTCTTCTTCTTCTTCTTCTTCTTCTTGCAAGAAAGAGACGTCTATTAAGTATGAAAGAATCAATACAAAATCATATACCTAGATGAATCCATGAACATGCCCAAATTCACCTTTAGAAACGTGCATGTTATATACTCATGGTAGTCAACCCACATGACTATATAGCTATCAACTCCATTACGCATAGTATGGACTAGATACTACGACATCCCCACTAACGTCATCAGTGCCCAATAGTGGGTGTAGAACTCTGTATCAAGATATGCTCTCACACACAAACTCCACACACACACACACACACACACACACACACATAAGAGCATATATTCACACAAAGGCCTTTGTACTGAGTTTCTGTCAAACCTCCGGAGATGCAGGGCAGACTCAGCCATAATGAAGCCTAGCACTAAGGGAAGTAGCAAATAGAAAGAATTGGTACAGTAAATAAGTAGTTGATAGGGCAAATGCACCGCTAAAGATAGAAAGAATTAGCACAATATCAACTAGCCGCAACTCGGACGAAAACTTCACAATGTGAAATCTGCATGTCCGCTAATACGACTGAATTATATACCTAGATGAATCCAAGAACATGCCCAAATTCACCTTTTAGGAACATGCATGTTATATACTCATGGTAGTCAACCCACAAGACTATATAACTATCAACTCCATTATGCATAGTATGGACTAGATACTACGACATCCCCACTAACGTCATCAGTGCCCAATAGTGGGTGTAGAACTCTGTATCAAGATATGCTCTCACACATGCACTCCACACACACACACACACACACACACACACAAGAGCATATATTCACACAAAGGCCTTCATGGCTAGAAGCCAAAAATACTCACCATACAGTGTAAGGGCAATAGTGGGTGTAGAACTCTGTATCAAGATATGCTCTCACACATGCACTCCAGTGTGACTCCACACACACACACACACACACACACAAGAGCATATATTCACACAAAGGCCTTCATGGCTAGAAGCCAAAAATACTCACCATAGAGTGTAAGGGCAATTGCAGCCAATAAGGGGCGCAGTGATGCCAAGAGAGTCCAATGGGAGCCAAGCAGAAGATCCCACATGATCCCACACCGCCATGAAGAAACCACTCTTTGCTTCCATTGATCTAGATCTCTGTAATGCCTCACATAAGTAGCAACCTTTGGGGAGGCTACTTAGAGCATAGGAAAGTCCTTAGAAGAAAACAACATTGTGTCCAAAAATGAGTGAATTCTCCCTCCTATTTGTGGGAGAAATCTTGTGTTGCTTTTGGTCAAGTTTTGGAGGTCCCTCATGTCTGCCTTGGCACTGGGCGCACTGACCCAGACTTATTATCCATGTACTTCATCCATCCATCTTAGGTGACCACATCATGTTGCAAAGACTAGATGATTCATATTTCAGACAAGGATGGAGATTTTCGAGAAACTAGACCAATGCCTATCTTGTCGACAGATCTACCACATTAGTAATTACTAGGGGCTACCCTAGAAACATGAGACTGGCTAGGAGACGGCATGGGAATGCTCAACAAATGTCGTCATCTTCCGTCCGGCCCCTAGTGTTACAAACCTAACTCTAGCCCTTGGGTTTTGGAACTAATCCCCACAAGATTAAGGAAGCCCTGAGATTAGAAAAAGCAAGTAGATTCAGGTGGCTAAGGTTTAGATTTAATAAATCCAAGGTTATTGGCTATTTATGATTGGACTCTTATTTATGACTTAGTCTTGGGTTATTATTGATTCATTGTCATTTGGACCTGGACCAAGAGGCTTACTCTTGTTATGAACATGGCGGATCACAAGTAGTGTTGCGAAGGACCCCTGTGGGTAGGCACTGGTGGTATGGGACGCCAGGGCTGACTAGCATGGACTCGTGGGAGTGGAATGATGGGGAGAAAAACAGTTAGGGTTAGAGTTCATTCATGGGAGACATACACAGAGAAACAAGGGAGAGAGAGAGAGAGAGTTGTGGGGATAAGTCAACTCATGAGGCATGAGTGTGTGACTCCCCTATCACACATGTATATTGCACTAGTACACAGTGTGCACTTAGTACATTAAAAGTACTAAGTGTACTATGTACTATAACTTATGGGCTTGTACACACTATAAGGGTGGGCATAACGCCTTTACCCCAACAACCTCCCACTTAAAGGCAAAGTGCCCTTAAGTAAAGGAAAAGAAAAATCAGCATGTACATGATAATATACAAGGCCATATCAAGGCTGAAACTGGCCTCATCCAATGCCCATCAAGTGTCTGCAATGAGCAAACCGCTCCGGAGGCAAACTCTTCGTCAGCAGATCAGCCGGGTTGTCATCCGTATGAATCTTAACAAGCTGAATTTGCTTGTTCTCTATCACCTCTCTGATGAAGTGATACTTCACATCCACATGCTTCGTCTTTGCATGAAAGACAGGGTTCTTTGCCAACTGGATGGCACTCTGACTGTCACAATGCAACAATGGAATATCCCCTGTATAGCCCAGATCAACCACTAACCGAGATAGCCATAATGCCTCCTTGCAAGCCTCTGTGGCTGCAATATACTCGGCCTCTGTAGTAGATAAGGCAGTGCACTTCTGCATCCTGGATATCCATGACACAGCACCTCCTGTGAATGTAAATACATAACCGGTAGTAGACTTCCGGTTATCTGGATGACCGGCATAATCCGAATCCGTGTAACCATGCACTAATGCATCCTGTTTGCCAAAGCAAATGCACAAATCCTGTGTGCCCTTCACGTATCTCATGACACCTTTCACTGCTTCCCAATGCTTCTTGCCAGGGTTGGCCATGTATCTAGAAACCACTCCCACTGCAAATGCAATGTCCGGCCTAGTAGCAACCATGGCATACATGAGACTGCCACAAGCTGAAGCATACGGAATCTTGGCCATATCAGCCCTGTCTCTATCTGACTGTGGGCTGTCCATAGCACTGAGTTTCACATATGGAGGCAAAGGAGTACTAGCTTTCTTCCCCCCATCCATATTGAACCTCTGCAAGACTTTGCCAATGTATTCCTTCTGAGACAAATACAACACATGCTGATTTCTGTCCCGAAGTATCCGCATACCCAAGATGTGATTTGCATCACCCAAATCCTTCATATCAAAGGTTTCATGCAGCCTCTTCTTCAAGACATCCATCTCTTTACAAGATTTCCCGGCAATCAACATATCATCAACATACAAAATGAGAATCAATAGACTGCCATCCAAAGCTTTCTTGGTGTACAA
Organism: Cibotium barometz; assembly: GCF_041138505.1. Lineage (NCBI taxonomy): Eukaryota > Viridiplantae > Streptophyta > Polypodiopsida > Cyatheales > Cibotiaceae > Cibotium > Cibotium barometz. The sequence goes on from NC_141074.1 coordinate 19,149,566, forward strand.
GCAGTGATCTATGTCACTTCTCCTGAAATCCTGAGATTTCATGAATGTATCAAATTTATGATACCATTCTCTTGGTGCCTGTTTGAGCCCATAAAGACTCTTTTTCAGCTTGCATACAAGCTTCTCCTTTCCACTCACTGCATAACCCTCTGGCTGCTGCATATATATCTCCTCATGGAGATCACCATGAAGAAAAGCAGTCTTCACATCCATCTGAATCAAGTCCAGATCATCATGCGCAACCAAAGCCAACACAGCTCTAAGTGTGGTCATTTTGACCACTGGAGAGAAGATCTCATCAAAGTCCACACCATATTCCTGCTTGAAGCCCTTAGCCACTAACCTGGCTTTGTATCTTGGCTTTGCATCTGGTGCAACTTTGAGCCTGTAAACCCATTTGCATGGCAAAACCTTCTTGCCTGCAGGCAAATGCACCAACTTCCATGTTCCATTTTTATGGAGAGAATCCATCTCTGACTTCATGGCACGCTCCCATAGAGCCTTGTCTGCCCTCTGTAAAGCCTCTTTATAACATGAGGGCTCCCCACAGTCAGTAAGCATCAAATAGTCAACCCCTGGAACAAACCTGTCAGGGGTTCTGGAGGGTCTTGTGGACCTCCGTACCCAATGACCATCATTTGCAGGTTGCTGTCCAGCCTGCATATCACCCATTGGTGGCTCCTGTTCCATGCCATAAGGCTGAAAAATCATGCCCGGTATCTCCTCCAACTGTGGTATATCCATAGGGATATCTTCTGCCATCTCTGGCTGTCCATTTGGACCATTTTCAGCACCATTTAAGGGTTGGTTTTCCTGCTGTAATGGCTGATTTACAGCCCTTTGTTGTTGTCCATGATGTCCATCATCATCAAAGATGACTCTGCCAGGCTCCTGTTGCCTTGCAGGCTCTTTATACATGCATGTTTCATCAAAAATGACATCATTGCTGCGTATGATCTTTCTATTCATGGGATCCCAAAGTCTATACCCCATTTCACCTCTGTCACCATATCCTAGGAATATGCATTTATGAGACTTAGGATCAAGTTTGGTGCGCATTTCCCTGCGTATGTGCACGTACGCAACGCAACCAAACACTCTCAAGTGCTTGTACGACGGAGGCTTCCCTGTCCATACTTCTTCTGGCACTTTCCCACCAAGCCTCGTGTTCGGTGACCTATTTATAAGGTGAACGGCTGTCATAACAGCTTCAGCCCAAAAACCATGAGGTAATGCAGCATGTGACAACATAGAACGGACCTTCTCCTGTATGGTCCTGTTCATCCTCTCTGCTGTCCCGTTTTGTGGAGGATCATAAGGAGTAGAGAGCTCCCTCTTGATGCCTTTAGCATCACAAAAGTCCTGAAACTGTTTGGACATATACTCTCCACCATTGTCGGAACGCAAAGCCTTCAGTGTTTTGCCAGTTTGATTCTCAACAAGAGCAACAAACTTCTGAAACACTGAGAATGTATCACTCTTCAAACGAAGAGGATAGACCCACACCTTGCGTGTGGCATCATCAATAAAAGACACAAAGTATTTTGCCCCTCCCAAAGAAAGCTGAGGCATCTCACATACATCTGTATGCACAAGCTCTAACTGAGCATCTTTCTGTCCAAGAGCTTTCTTGTGGGGGCACTGTAGTTGCCTACCATATATACAATGCTCACAAAACTGAAAACTTGAAAACTTTAGAGAAGGCAAGTAACCCAAACGAGACAATTGCTCCATTCCCTTGACACTCATGTGTCCCAACCGGCTATGCCACATAGAAATTTCCGGCAGCTCGGTTGCATTTACATTAGCATGGTGACAAACACCTGCATGCATAAAGTAAAGAGTGTCCACCTTAGAGCCTCTGGCAACAACCAGTGAGCCCTTACTAATTTTCCACTTTCCACTACCAAATGTGGTAACATAATCAGCATCATCAAGCTGTCCAGTAGAAAGCAGATTCTTCTTGATCTCAGGCACATGCCTGACATCATGGAGCATAAGCTGTGAGCCATCTGAAAATACAAGCCTCACATCACCTCTGCCAAGAATTTTGCATGCATGGTTATCACCCAAATAAACCACTCCTTCATTGCCAGCAGTATACCTGACAAACAAGTCTCTGCAACCTGTGACATGAAAGGAGGCACCTGAATCAATGATCCATGAGTGCATACCATGACCACCTGTAAGAAGTGAATGGGCATCAAGTGAAGACGTAAAGAGGACCTCGTCCTCACTGCCACCTGCATGTGACACATTGATTTCTTCAATCTTGACTCCACTTTTGCCCTTTGGCTTTACATCTTTGGCTTCGTCTTTCTCTTTGTCTTTGCCTTTTCCCTTTTCTTTTTGATCATTTTTCCATTTGTAGCATTGCTTTTTAATGTGTCCCTTCTTGCCACAATAATGGCATTCCAAATCCTTTTTGGAGCGAGACTTGCTCCTTCCCCTTTCTTGGCTTTTCCCCCTTTGCTGGGATCTTCCACGTGCATTCATTGCATTGGACTTTCCAACAGAGTTGTTTTTCCTGTTCATCTCTTCTTGAAGAAGAGCACCCTCAACATCTGCATATGACAGCATAGCATGCGAATTGCTAGTGGCTGTCCTAAATGTGTCCCAACTCTCTGGCAAAGTGCATAATAAAAAGGTGGCTTTGAACTCATCGTCCATTGCCAACTTTTGATTAATGACCTGGCTGACAATACCATTAAACTCATTGAGATGGGCTGTCATAGATGCCCCTTCCTTCATCTGAAGGCCTATGAGTTTCTTCAACCAATACACTTTGCTTGAGGCACTTTGTTGGGCATACAAGTCCTGCAATCTCTGCCACATTCCCCAAGCTGTCTTCTCTTCACGAATGCTGAAAAGTAATGAGTCTGACACAGACAACATGATAGTAGATCTTGCCAGCTCATCCATATCTTCCCACTCTTCAGCAGTAAGAGAAGCGGGCATCACACCCCTTTCTTTGATAGGCTTGTGCTGCTTTTTCTGGAGCAACACATTGTAGCACTGGGTTTGCCAAATATCATAATTATGCGAGCCTTCAAGCTTCTTGATGTGAAGCAATGAAGAGCTCTCACCTGTGGTTGCCATAGCAAAATGCAACCTGTCAATGCCTGACTCCCTGCAAATGTGCAAACACTGCACCCTAAGCACACAAAGTGCTCACAAATGTTCTCCCAAGCTTTATCTCCCACTGCGGAAGCACAAATGCAACTTTTCTCCCACTTTTTGTGATGAAAACACCAAAATCTGGTTGCTGCAGATTTTGGACAGCACCTTAAATGTGCTCTTTTGCCCTTCCAAAGTACTGTACAACAGTACCAATTGCTCACAAATGATGTACCAAACCTGTACCGGCAAGTTCAGCAGCTGAATTTGAACCTTTTGATCACTCAAAACAGTGTACAGCCATGCCAAAACATGCACAAAGCTCTGCCAAATTTGTACCAGCAGGTACAATAGCAATAAATGCTCTCCTGGCTGTCCAAATGAGTGAAAATCAGACTTTTACAGTCCCGAACAGTGCATACAACAGTCCCGAACAGAAATTGGGCAAAAGCCCCTTGACTGCAAGCTGATTTTTGAGGATTCAAGGCATAAATGTCTTGCCTGCTGCTTTGCCAAGCTCAACAAGCATAAAAACTTGAAAAGCCCCTTGATTTAAGATCAATTGCTGATCATACATGGTACATTGACGCACATGAAGGCATCCAGAGTGTTCACGATGCTTTCCCCTGGCCACATATACATCCAATACATGAAAGCCCCTTGATTTACAGGCACATTGAGTGCTTGTAAGGCATCAACACATTATCCACAGCATCAAATGCGATCGCCTGCATGCAAATCAACCAAATCGGCACAAAAGCCCCTTGATTTGCACTGCAATTTGCTGCAATTTTGCCCAAATGTGCGATTTTTCACATCATACAGCATGTATGAGTGCTTAATTGCACAATTACATCAAAAGCCCCAAATTTCGACATCCAATTTCTTGCAAATTGATCCTGATTTGACCAATTTCCTGCAAATTTATCCTGATTGTGACCAATGTCACCCAATTTTGCCAATTTTGCTCAAAAATTGAGCAATTGGGCACCTGTACATGCTCAATTGTTGATTGTACTTGCTCAATTGCAAGTCCCAAAAAAAAATTGAAGCAAAATACCTTGTAATTTTTTGATTTTTCTCTGATTTGCAGGCGAATTTGGTGCTGATGCTGATGCTGATGCTGATGCTGATGCTGATGCTGATGCTGATGCTCCTGCAGCTGTGCAGGTAGGGACGGCTGGGTGACAAACTCCTGGTTTACCCTCTGCTGAAGAGCTTCAAGAGATTCCAAAAAAAAAACCCCAGCTTCGCTACTGTTAAAAGCGAGCAAAAGAGGCAAAGGAGTAAGGAGATGAAACCCACTCGTGCTGTTGACGTCTGCCAGCTACGCTCCTACCAGTGAACGAAACAAGCTGCCATGAAAGGGTTTGGTTGTGTGAGGTCTGCGAGCAGGCTACGGCGGTAGTAACCTGCAAAGCCGATGCCGCTTCTCTATGCTTCGCCTGTGACGCAGACATCCACTGTGCTAACCCTCTGGCCAGCAGACATGAAAGAGTCCCTGTCCTGCCCTTCTACGAGTCCCCTGGCCTCATCAAGCTCAACGCTATCGCTTGCGTAATTACTCGCTCACGTCGTGTTCGCCTGGCTACTTAGCCTCTACACGCGACTTGGACTGGCTTTCACTTTGCTTCGCCGTGCGCCTTCTACACGCCTGAAGTCGATCGCTTGTTTATCTTACTCGCTCACGTGGTGTTCGCCTGGCTGCTTAGCCTCCTCGCTATGCTGCCTTCGCCTAGTAGCACTGAGTGTGGTTTCGCCTAGCGCCAGTGAGTGTGGTTTCGCCTAGCGCCTTGCTGTAGCACCTGGTGTGAAGGTTGAAGCAGAGAGCTCGCCTTGCCTGGCGTTCAACACAAGCAGCTCACTTAATTTGCTACCTAAGCCAGGAGAGAAATCAACGCCTGAACCTTCTTCTCATCTACAGCAAATTCAACACAACCATGTTGGAAGTTCAGGCTCTGATACCAGTTGATGGGGAGAAAAACAGTTAGGGTTAGAGTTCATTCATGGGAGACATACACAGAGAAACAAGGGAGAGAGAGAGAGAGAGAGTTGTGGGGATAAGTCAACTCATGAGGCATGTGTGTGTGACTCCCCTATCACACATGTATATTGCACTAGTACACATAGTGCACTTAGTACATTAAAAGTACTAAGTGTACTATGTACTATAACTTATGGGCTTGTACACACTATAAGGGTGGGCATAACGCCTTTACCCCAACAGTGGAATCCTAGCCCCTAGCTTGGGGGAGGTTTAAACTTTGTAGACGCGAACCTATGGTTGGGTGGTGAGCTTGCTTGCACCCTTTTTTGTTTGTGTTAATCTTGTTTATGCATGTGTATTAGGTGATCCTATCGAGGAGTCCCTTACAGTTAGTATCAAAGCTAACCTAATTACGGAGGCGGGAAAAAGTAAGGTTTTACATGTTGTTTGTGTTTTTTCAAGATCGCCCAATCCAGGTATCTCTCCGTCACCATATATGTGTTTTGATATGCAATAAGTAGGTGCTTTTTTAGGGTTTGCTAGTGGCAGGATAGGAGTCGTGGATTTTGAGAGAAGGGGAGAAAGGGGGGATTAGTATGCATGTGTGTCGGTGATAATTGTCGGAAATCCCTATTTTGAAAGAAAGAGAACCCTAGATCTCTCTAGTATGTCAGTGCAGGTGCAGTTGTATATCTGTTTTCTTACGAGTATGCATGATCACCTAGCATGGGCTCTGGCATGGGCAAACACCTATATATTGGTTACAGCAAGACGTGCATAGAAAGGTCGGCCATGTACAGGTTTCTGTTAGAAGTCATCTCCTGTCTATATTTATACACCAGGGCCTCTGTTGTGGGTGTGCCCGCCCTGTATAAGGTGTTTTATCATTTTTCCTCACTCCCCGTATTTTTTCCTATTTTTCCCATTTTTTCCATGGTGTGGATGGATGCCAGATGGTTGGCAGGAGCACCTAGTGGCTGGCCGACTGTCCATTTAGCAGTCGTGTGGCTGGCCGACTGCATATTCAGCAGTCGTGGAGGTGCTGGTGGCTGGCCGACTTGCTCCTACAGTCGTGGAGGCCATTTACTGCTGGCCGACTGCTGTATGCAGTCGTGGAGAGCTTTTACAGCAGGCCGACTGCATGCATGGGGCATATAAATAGGCCCCATGCCCCCCACCGTTGGATCATTTAGTTATTTGCGGGATCTTGTGTATAGAGAAGAGTTTACACACCTATCTCTCTGTGTTTCTTGTGCTGTCTATTTTCTGCATTCTACTTGCTCTTGTCAGCCCAAGTTTGGTTATCATTTCCGCTGCATATTCTGACATGGTATCAGAGCCCTAGGCTCGTGATAGATCTTGGGAGTTTTTTGAGCAAGAGGGGGAGCGTTAGGCTGCTGTTTGGTGGACTGTTTTGGACTGTTTGGGAAGAGAAGGTGCAAGAGAAAGGCGGGCTAAGGTGCTGGACAGACACTTGCAGGTTTTACAGATTTTTTTTTCCCACCCACCCACCCTTTCAGTTTCCTCCCCGTGATGGCAGATTTACTAGAGATGGTTGAGAAGCACGTGAAGATTCCGACTCTCCCCACGTTCCCAGTGGACCGTCAGTTGGACGGGTCCAATTACGGCATCTGGAAGGTCATGATGGAGTCTGTGCTGGAGTCATATGACCTTGCTGATTTCATCATCATCAGGGTTCCACGGCCGGAAGCAGAGGAAGGGGAGTTACTGTCGACGAGGAAGGACCGAGAGGCACATGCACACATGTGGGATCGTGTCAACGCCAGGGTCCGGTCATTTATTTTCCTCAACTGCACACCACAAGTGATCAATCATGTAAAGCACATGACGCTGGCGAGAGGCATATGGGAGCACTTGGCTTCTCTTTATAACAGGGTATCTCCAATGAAACGGATCTCCTTGGAAGTGCAGATGCGGGTTATGAACCCTGTAAAGTCCTCGACGATGCCGGAACACATAAACAAGCTACACACCCTTCAGCAGGAAGTCCTACAAGCTGGGAAAGAGATATCATCTGAAGACATGGCCATCACTTTGCTGTCCCACTTGCCTACTCAGTATTCTGCTTTCTATTCCTCGTTGATTACGAGTGGCAAGCTCAGCACCATTACCTGGGAGGAGCTTGTGCCAATGGTCTTGGACCAAGAGGAACGTTTCACGAACCCACCTCACAGTGGCGGTTCGGAGGCCTTAACTGGCCAACGGTCGAAAGGCCGGAATAACAACAAGGGCAAAGGGAAGGCTTCACCGGAGAAGTCTTCTGAGAAGAAGCCTGACTCAAAACGAGAGAAGCTGAAGGCCGAAAGATTCTGCAATGATTGTGGCGAGAAAGGCCACTATTGGAGGAAGTGCCCTAAGCAGACAGGGAAGAGTGCTGATTCCTTAGCCTCAGCTGCAAAGACTCCGGCATTTGTGCACTTAGAGATGATGGACTCCGACGCTTCATCATCTTCGAGCGAGGAGGCAATTGGCTTCACCGGGAAGATGCTCGGGAATGGATTCTTGACAGTGGTGCTTCCAGGCACATGACTCCATCCCGTGACTTCTTTTTGGATCTGAAACGACAGTCAGGTCGCATCTTTATTGGCGACAACTCCACTATTCCGATACATAGTGAGGGCCGGATGGAGATTATTCCCGACGACGGCAAGGGGGGCAAGCATGCTTCCCGTGTTCTTTATGTCCCTGCTCCGGATTTTCATCTGCTGTCAGTGCATGAAGTATGCAAGACTGGCTTTCGGGTGGAATTTGAGGAGCATTCAGTTGCTCTACGAGACCATGAGACTGGCCAGGTTGTTTGGGAAGGCGGAGTGGAGAATGGTATCTACAAGCTCTCTGCACTCTCCTCATTGACAGGTTCTCAGGTCGGAGATTTGTGGCACTTTCGTTTTGGCCACTTAAATGTGGATGCATTGAGGCGAGCTTTCCGGGACCAGATGGTGGTTGGCTAGCCAAATGTTGGTAGTAGGCAAGGGCGTTGTAGTTCTTGCATACGTGGTAAGCAGCATAGGGAATCCTTTCCAAAGCAGGCTTCCATGCGGGCTTCGAAACCATTGGAGTTGATTCACACTGACTTGTGTGGACCTCAGCAGACACCATCTTTGGGAGGATCTCTCTATTTTATGCTGCTGCTTGATGATTGTACCAGATTCATGTGGGTCTACTTTCTTTCCCAGAAGGACCAAGCTTTTGCTCAGTTCAAGGATTGGCACGTGATGGTGGAGAAAGAGTCTGTGAAGACTCTCAGGGCTGATAAAGGAGGTGAATTCTCCTCGACTGTATTTCTCAGATTTTGTACAGATCATGGCATCAAAAGGGAATTGGCCAATACTGGATCGCCTTTGGAGAATGGAGTTGTCGAACACAAGAACAGGACTGTGGTGGAGATGGCGAGGACCATGCTGGAGCATCGTGATCTTCCTCGTCCACTTTGGGGAGAGGCTGTGGCAACGGCTGTCCATACCCTCAACCGATCTCCGACGACTTCAGTACCCCATATGGCTCCATTTGAGGCATACTTTGGCAGGAAACCTGATGTCTCGCACTTCCGTGTCTTTGGGAGTGACGCATATGTACATATTCCGAAGAAGCAGAGGGGAAAGCTTGACTCCAAGTCCCGCAAGCTTGTATTTGTGGGATATAACTCTCTTTCCAAGGGATACAGGTTGTATGATCCAGAGAGGAACGAGATTGTTGTCAGCCGGGATGTGGTCTTTGACGAGCATGTTCCAGTATCCACTGTCGAGGAGCCGCCACTTCTTGGAGATCCAGAGGAGTCTGATGATGATTCCCAGACCATTATTCCAGTTGATCAACCTCAGTCAACACAGGAGGTTGAGCCCGCAGCTGGAGTAGAGCCCCCGCGAACACAGGAGGCTCTACGATCTGTTCGAGTACCTAGGTGGTTGTTAGACACCCTTCGGGAGTCAGGTGTCACGGAGCTACCCTCCGAGTGGACCACAGAGGACGGCCCTCGAAGATCACATAGAGTCCGAAATAAAAGCAACACAGCGGAGCTTCTTCAGGTGAACTATGCTTTGATGTCTCGTATCATGCGGGACAAAGAGCCCACTTCCGTAAAGGAAGCCCTTTCACAAGAACTTGGAGGAAAGCCATGCAGGTGGAAGTTGATGCCATCGAGAAGAACAACACTTGGGAGTTGGTACCGAGGCCGTCGAAGCGGTGAGTCATTGGTGTCAAATGGGTCTTTAAGACCAAATATGCGTCTGATGGATCGGTGGACAAACACAAAGCCAGACTTGTGGCTAAAGGTTATGCTCAGCGGCCAGGCATCGACTATGAGGATACCTTTGCACCGACAGTACGGATGTCCACGATTCGGACCGTTCTTGCCCTTGCTTCTTCTCAGAGGTGGCCCGTGTATCAAATGGATGTAAAATCTGCGTTCCTTAATGGTGACCTACAGGAGGAGGTGTATGTTGAGCAGCCTCCAGGCTTTATTGTTCCAGGATCTGTAGGGATGGTTTACAGGTTACGTAAGGCCTTGTATGGTCTTAAGCAGGCTCCCAGGGCTTGGAATTAGAAGATCGATTCCTTCTTTATTCGGACTGGATTTCAGAGATCGGTTGCAGATCCGAACCATATCTCTTTCGGGAACGCGGCATGGCACGCTTATCATCCTTTATGTGGATGATCTCATTCTCACCGGCGGTCATGTGGAGCACATTAGAGTGACGAAGGCTGCCGTCAAAGGAGTTTGAGATGACCGACTTAGGCTTACTCCACTTCTTTTTGGGATTGGAGATCTAGCAGACCCAGAGGGGGTTTTCCGTCTCTCAGCAACGGTATGTTCATGAGTTGCTTGAGGCCTTTGGGATGGAGAACTGCAAGCCTATTACTTCGCCGATGGACCCGAACACAAAGTTAACCGTTACTGATCCTTGTGAGCCAGTTGATGCCTCGCATTACCGGAAGTTGGTTGGTTCATTGATCTGGTTGCTGAACACCAGATTGGACTTGAGCTTCTCCGTGGGGCTGTTGAGCTCTTTTATGCAGACGCCATTGAAGTATCATTGGGACGCAGGATTGCGGATCTTGCGATATCTGCAGAGTGCGAAGGATCTAGGACTCTTTTACACAAGAGGGGATGGAGTCAGGCTCCAAGGTTGGAGTGACTCAGATTGGGGAGGAGATCCAGACACGAGGAGATCTAATTCAGGATACAGTTTTACCCTCGGCTCAGGAGCAGTTTCTTGGAGCAGCAAGAGGCAGCCAACTATTGCCCTTTCTTCGACAGAGGCAGAGTACCGGGCTGCTTGTGGTGCTGCTTGTGAGATTGTGTGGCTGCATAGACTACTAGGCGAGATTGGGTTTCCACAGAAGGAGCCCACAGTCATCCAGTGCGATAACCAGAGTTGTATAGCTATTGCTCGGAACCCGGTCTTCCATGCCCAGACCAAGCACATAGAGATACAGTATCACTTTGTACGTGAGAAGATCTTGGCTGGTGACATCTTGCTACTTTATTGTTCGATGGAGGACAATGCGGCGGACCTCTTCACGAAAACTCTACCTCAAGCTACGCTCATGCGGCACTCCAACTCCCTTGGGTTGGTTTCACAGCCAGGAGCTGAGAGGGGGTGTTAGAAGTCATCTCCTGTCTATATTTATACACCAGGGCCTCTGTTGTGGGTATGCCCGCCCTGTATAAGGTGTTTTATCATTTTTCCACACTCCCCGTATTTTCTCCTATTTTTCCCATTTTTTCCATGGTGTGGATGGATGCCAGATGGTTGGCAGGAGCACCTAGTGGCTGGCCGATTGTCCATTTAGCAGTCGTGTGGCTGGCCGACTGCATATTCAGCAATCGTGGAGGTGCTGGTGGCTGGCCGACTTGCTCCTACAGTCATGGAGGCCATTTACTGCTGGCCGACTGCTGTATGCAGTCATGAAGAGCTTTTACAGCAGGCCGACTGCATGCATGGGGCATATAAATAGGCCCCATGCCCCCCACCATTGGATCATTCAGTTATTTGCGGGATCTTGTGTATAGAGAAGAGTTTACACACCTATCTCTCTGTGTTTCTTGTGCTGTCTATTTTTTGCATTCTACTTGCTCTTGTCAACCCAAGTTTGGTTATCATTTCCGCTACATATTCTGACAGTTTCATGGGGAAGACGACGCAGCATGGTCACAAGGCTCTTCGGCTAGCAACTTCAATTGTTACGCAAGTTTGGCTATTCTCTCATCCTTCTCTATCAGTCGTAATGGTCACTTCTCTTGTCTCCCTTGTCTACAAAAGTTGTTCATATCATGAAACCCCATGTGCTACCTTTGTCTATTCTTCCAGCTCTGCCGCAATAGTGTTGTTGAAGCACCTCATCTTTTACTTGGTTCTTTCTTCACTTCTTGGATGGAGGTTGTGAGATGTGAAACAACTTGTTGGTGGCTACTGATGACCATCTCCAACTATTCCTTGCTTGGCTTGGATCTCAACATGATGAGCTCTAATGGCCTAGGCATGTTGTCTATTTAATTCGTCTCACTCTATTTCCATATTCAATCTTTTCCTTCTTTACTCCTTCGACCTTGTGCAATTTTGTGATTTGCCCTTTTGCCAATTTTTCGCTTGCTTTCTCTATTTGATGAAGTTGGGACTTGAGCTCATTAACTTGACGTACCTCTTGTTGTAGTCTCTATTTATATTCTGATTTGTCTTCCTACAATTTCTTCACATGATGGCTGACTTATGGCCACAACCTGCTTCATAAGCCAAGAATTCCAACACCTTTTTATCAAATTTTTCTTTCATCTCATCAAGGTGGGTATTAATATTCGCTAACATGGCCTGACATTTTGTTGTCATTCTTGGAGTTTATCCTCGGTTGTCCTTCCCTTTGCTACTTCTTCAATCAATTCTTCTTTTATCTTGTGTAGCTCATCCTCCCAGGCAGTAGGATGTGTGCGCATGTGCAACCTAGCAGCCACCACGAGTGTGCAACATACCATACAGGGTGGGGGGGTAATAGGTTAAAGAGGGCCTAGATTTTTTTAAAGCACTTAGGTGTTTTTTGCCCATAAAAGGGGAGGCCTTAATCCACTCATCCTTAGCACATGACGAAACCGATTGAAGGTTAGCCCGTTGCAAGGATTCTCAACCAGTTCTTCATCTATCATGCGTGGAGCACCGGTGGGTCACCTTGTTTTGCATGCTTTTCTCCAATTTCTCACATTGAATGTATGTTTTTTTTCTCCCACTTTCCTTATTTTCAGAATCAATCACATAGGTATCTTAAAGCAGCAGACCTTCCTTTCCTTCTATTTCTCCCTTTACCATGGCAACACAAGAAGGGTTCGAGAAAACTTACTTCGCGGAGCATATAGCAAAACTCTGGGCTGAGTTGCAGGAAGTGATCGAGCTTTTGCAAGATCAAGTAGTTTTACTTCAACAGGTAATGATTAGTGCAGTGGCTCCTATGAGGCCGGCAGCAATAGCTCCTCCTTTTGCACCCAAGGCTTTTGCGGGTGAGAAAAAGGAGGACCCAAGATATGGTTGACTCTTGGCTCAATTACTAGAACAGACACTTCAAGTTCCACTTGGATTTAGTAGGTAATGGTTTGGGTTGCCTGCTTGATGTGTAAACGTCAATCTCACAGGGCCAAGGAGGCTTGGAACTACCTCTCGTAAGACCGTGCACATGAACTTGGATGTTGACAAGGTTTGTGGGCTTTTACAGGTGGTAAGTATCCTTCATTACTCTTGCAAACATTTGAAATATTTTGCTTGTTATGTTTTGTTCTAACTATGATGGCAGGTTCACACTTTATTGAAATCGGTAGGACACTCATTAGTGGGCGGGCACCCCATGGCCTTCACAAAGGGCCCTGGACATTTTACAAGAGAAAGGACTCCTGGAATTTAATCTTGGACACCCTCTTGCTGTGTGGTTGGGCCCCAACCACCTTAGAGTGGCCACCGTGACACATGGCTGGTGGAGCCCCCCACATGGCAAAAGGAAAGAGCCTTACCAACCAACCTGACTCCCCTCCACCTTATGAAGGTCACTTGCCCCCATGCAAGCCATTGCAACTCTTTATCTCCCTCTCCCATAGGAAGCGCACAAGCCCATAAGTCATTCTTTTGGTCTTCTTTTTTGTTAGTCCAATGAAACATGTTGTGACAGACTCAACCACGTATCCAAGAGATAAAGATATAGAGAGAGAGGGGAGAGAGAGAGAGAAGGGAATATGGATCTTGCACAATACACCACACTGAGCAAGGACAAGCCGTCCCCTTTCAAGAATTTATTCAGGAACAATCCACGGGCACGGTAGCCAGGAACAATACAATCAATGAGTACAAAAGCAAACAAATATGCCGATGTAGAATCCCTAAGTCAAAGTTGGTGTCGAGGCAAGAGATCTCTCATGCCGAGCACACCACGGGGACGACCCACAAGAATCTCTCACCAGGCTAGTACCAGATCCAAATCCAAGTCCAAGTCCAAATCCACAGTAGATTAGGTCTCTCTCTCCTTCTCTTTTGTGTATTTGCTAAACATAGGATTAGCGTTCTCTTCTTTGCTTAGCGTTAATCATGAACATGCTTCTACAAGGCATGTTACGTTGGTATCAGAGCGATCATTCTAGGACAACCCTTAGCTTATGTTTGGTGAATGCTAAATTAGCAAATATATGGACAGATTTAGGTACAGATTTAGAGTGGATTTTGCAGCCCCTCCGGGAAGTGCCCAAGACATAGCCCAATGGTTGGGACACCTTTTGGGTATAGTTTGGACACAAAATATGACTTTTTGGACAATGTTTCCTAGGTAAAATAGACAAAACCAACTTGATTACGAATTCATACCTTTTTCCTATAAATGGATCATCAAGCATTCATTAGAATCATCATTCAAAGATCAAGAGGATCCATTTGTCAGAGTCTGCAAGGCAGCAAGGACACAGTGGTGGATCAACAGGAGCTTCTCTTGTTCGACTGCAAGTAGAGGGTTGCAAGGATCTTTGGTATGCATCATGAAGCTGTGAATCACTAAGATCATTGTATATATAGCATGTTTTGGCAATATACAGTAGATTAGGTCTATCTCTCCTTCTCTTTTGTGTCTTTGCTAAACATAGGATTAGCGTTATCTTCTTTGCTTAGTGTTAATCATGAACACGCTTCCGCAATGCATGTTACACACACACACACTCCACGATCTCCTTCATGATGCTACAAGAAAGGTTCAAGCCTTTTTATACTTAAAGAGGGCTCTGCTTTTTACGAAAAGCTTAACCAAGCTTTTGCTTTTGCCTTTTCTCCTTTGCTTTCCACTTTATAATAAAATATTGCTCACTTTTGTCAAAGTTCTTTAACTTAGCTTTTCTAACTTCAGAACCTTGCTTTTAGCGTTTTGGTCCGACTCAGTCCCCTCTTGCCAGTGGTGCCCCTGACTCGCGATCAACATGGTTTGACTTTTTGCTTTTTCTTGCTTTTTGACCAAGACTGGTGCCTTTTACCCATACTACACAGATATGCGTTGTAGGCTCCAATCACCGAGAGAATGCATGTGAAAATGATGATTTTTTAATATGCATATATATACGCATCCCAATGCTAGTTGGCCACTACTTATGCTGTCGGCCTATAAAGAGAACTGCCAAAGACGTGTTGCCGCAGACACATCTCCTGAGGCAGCCCACAAGCCTACACAAATTTGTCGTCTCTTGTCCAAGGCTGGTAGACATATACCATAGGTGAGGTGTGTCACATTCTCCCCAACTTGCATTGGGGTTGTTGTCAATTGCACGGTGCCCATATAAAGTGCCCTTTCATAAAAGGAAAAGATTCAAGAAAAGCTCATCCAAGCTACCCAAGATCCCGAAAATAGAGAGAGCAGTTTGCGTCCTCTACAAAGGCTCACATTCCATCCTTGACGTGTTAGCACAAAGACCGCAAAGAAACCTATAGATGGCCAACTTTTGCTTGATCTAGCACCTTCCAGTTGCCCACCCATCCTTGAATTAACACTAACATGCAACTAAGGATAGCCCACGGGAAGAATGGCTTGGCAAAATCCACTATCCACGAGGGTTCGAGAAAAGACGGGCTCACTTCATATTGGAGCCTACTCAACTTTTGAAAATACACCTTATCTTGAGAGGGGGAGGAAAAATGTGTTCTCCAATTTTTCAAAATAGTAGCAATTGGATGAAACTATGAAGAAAATGCTTGTTCAAAATTGTGTTTCCCTCTTCAACCCATGGTGAGAAGGACTCATGTTAGGTTCACTCAAAAATGTTTCCCGAACACTGCTATCCACACTCCAGCCACTAATGCATCAACTCAGATGGATCACAATACCTGCTTGCACCAACTCCAACGCACCCTAACAAAAGAAAGCCAAACCAAGCACATACTACTCAAAAGAGTTGCACCAAATCTGTATCCATCAATAGTAATGTCTAGACCACCATCTCCTCGTGGAACATACTCCAAGTAATCCATCCACTGGTAGACCTAAGTAAAGCCTTCGACTATTGTTAGTGCACCCTCTAAGAAATATGTGCATTTCCTCCCAAGGTGAAGACAAATCTAGTGATATGTCCTCTTGTAGTCATAAGACACTAAAGATACTCCACCCAATTGAAATGGCAAATGAGAAGAGTCCTCCTGAATGGACCCAGAAATGCAACCACCACTGCAGCCTAAGTATCTCCACCTAGTGTAGATAGGAACATCAAGACTCCCTTAGAGACTTGGCTAGAAACTTCCTCTATTCGAGTAGTGGCATGATGCAATGAAGCACCCTGGGGGTGTGCTCAACTCGAGAAATGAAGACCTTAGATGTGCACACATGCATCTCCTTCACACTCATTCTCCAAGGTCCTCGGGCAATCCTTCTTCGTGATGTGCTCAACGGAGTCACACTTGAAACACCTCCGAACTCCTCATGAGAGCTATGTCCATGACACCCCCACTAGAGCTGATGCTATCCTCCATGGCCTTAAGAGCTCCTTTAGGAATCTCCTTACCCTTCTACAGCTCGACTTTTTGTTGATCTCAAGTTTGGGAGCCCCCCCGCATCTCGAGGGTCGTAGCAAGACGAACCGCACCAAAAAGATCATGGAGACCTTAGATGTGCATGTTAGAAGTCATCTCCTGTCCAGTTTTATACACCAGGGCCTTTGTTGTGGGTGTGCCCGCCCTTATGAGGTGTTTTATCATTTTTCCTCACTCCCCGTATTTTTCCCCCTATTTTTTCCCATTTTTCTGTGGCATGGGAGGCAGTCTAGTAGTGGCAGGAGGACCCTGAGCCTGGCCGACTGCATCTGTGACATGGCTGACTGCAGTGCATGAGTCGTGGGACTCTTCTGGTGCTGGCCGACTGTGATTATCCAATCGTGGAGGTTCTTGTGTCCAGTCGGCTGCCCTACAGCAGGCCGACTGCTGATGTGGGGGCATATATATAGGCCCCCACTCCCATACCACTCATTGTATCATATTCGGGATCTTCTAGTGTATGTCAGCGCAGAGTTACACGCCTACTTCTCTCTCTCTCTCCTGCGTTTTTGCTCGTGTTCCCAGATCTGGTCATCATCTCCGCTGCGTATTTTGACATGGTATCAGAGTCCTAGGCTCTAGATAGGTCTTGGGATTTGTGTGAGCAAGAGGGGGACTGTTTTGTGGCTAATTGGTGGACTGTTTTGGACTGTTTGGGAAGAGGAGAAGCAAGAGGAAGGCGGGCTGATTTGCTGGACAGCCACTTGCAGGTTTTAGTTCTTCTTTGTTCCCACCCACGGTCCACCCACCCTTTTCAGAGTACATCCCCGCAATGGCAGATCTGTTTGAGATGGCCGAGAGACATGTGAAGATCCCGACACTCCCCACGTTCCCGGTGGACCGTCAGTTGGACGGGAGCAACTACGGCATATGGAAGGTGATGATGGAATCTGTTCTGGAGTCTTACGACCTCGCCGATTTCGTCGTCGTTGGTGTTCCACGGCCGGAAGTAGAGAAAGGGAAGTTACCGTCGATCCGAAAGGACCGGGAGGCCCAGACACAGATGTTGGATCGTGTCAACGCCACGGTCCGTTCGTTTATTTTTCTCAATTGCACACCACAGGTAATCAATCATGTAAAGCATATGACGCTGGCCAAAGGTATATGGCAGCATTTGGCCTCACTTTACAACAGGGTATCGCCCATGAAGAGGATTTCCTTGGAAGTACAGATGCGGGTTATGAGCCCTGCAAAGTCGTCGAGGATGCGGGAGCATATTAACTAGCTGCAGGCTCTTCAGCAGGAAGTTCTTCAGGCTGGGAAGGAGATATCGTCAGAGGACATGGCCATAACGTTGCTGTCGCACTTGCCCTCTTCGTACTCAGCATTTTACTCGTCTTTGATTACCAGTGGCAGGCTCAGCACCATCACGTGGGAGGAGCTTGTGCCCATGGTCCTGGACCAAGAGGAATGATTCACGAACCCTCCTCAGGGTGGAGATTCGGAGGCCTTAACTGGCCAACGGTCGAAAGACCGTAACTCGGGCAAAGGGAAGGCTTCATCGGAGAAGTCTTTTGAGAAGAAGTCTGACGCTGACCGCGAGAAACTGAAGGCAGAGAGGACCTGTAATGATTGTGGCGAGAAAGGCCACTACTGGAGGCAGTGTCCCAAGCGGAAGACTGAGAAGGGTGAAGATTCCTCAGCAGCAATCATGAAGACCCGACTTTTGTGCACCTGGAGGTGATGGACACCGATGTTTCATTTTCTTCAGGCAGGGAGGAGACTAGAGGACTCTCCGCAAAACGGATACTCGGGAGTGGATTCTCGATAGTGGTGCTTCCAAGCACATGACTCCTTCCCGTTCCGGTTTACAGGATCTCTACAGGCTTTCTGGTCATATTCTTACTGGGGATATGTCCGCTATCCCAGTTCACAGTGAGGGCAGGATGGAGATAATTCCCGATGGCAGAGGGGGGAAGCATTCCTCCCAGGTGTTGTATGTTCCGGCACTTGGTTTTCATCTGTTGTCAGTGCATCAGGTTTGCAAGACTGGCGTACCGGTGGAGTTTGATGAGCATTTTGTTGCTCTCCGGGATAAAGCAATAGGCCAGGTGGTTTGGGAAGGCGGAGTGGAGAATGGAGTTTACAGGCTTTCAGCACTCTCTCTCCCAGGTCCTCAGGTTTGTGATGAGTGGCAGTCTGGTAATGGCCACTTGTGTGTGGATACACTGCAGGTGCGGGCTTTCCGGGACCAGATGGTGGATAGCTTGCCAGTAGAAGGCAGCAATTGGCAGGAACTTTCCAGTACTGATGTTGGTAGTTCTTGTGCTCGTCAGTCAGAGGAAGCTGAACAGGTCACTTATGCTCTGATGTCTCGTAGTGTTCGGGACAGAGAACTTCCAGTAGTTGAGGATGTTCTTTCCACGGGGACCTTTCGAAAAGCTAGGTAGGTGGCAGGTGCTTACTTGTAGAAGGAGGTGGTTTCTCCAGGCCTAGTGGTTCCGGATTCAGAGGTGGTGGTTGACAGGTTTCATCAGGTTTCCAAGACTTGTTTGTGCACCGTAACAGGTGTTGATCCTTGTGAGCAGCGTGATGTCTCTGTAACTCAGAAGCTGTATGGTTCATTGATCTGGTTGATGGATACCAGATTGGACGAGAGCTTCCTGATGAGGCAGTTGAGCTCATGGTTGCAGATGTCTCTTTGGGAGGCAGGATTGCGTTTCCTATGGTTTCTGCGGCATGCGAAGGATCAGGGACTCTTTTACACATGAGGGGGGTTGTTGGATGGAGTCTGACTCCACGGTTGGAGTGACTCGGTTTGGGGAGGAGATCCGGACACGAGGAGATCTACTTATGACCCAGGAGCAGTTTTATGGAGCAGCAGGAGGTTACATTACAGGTTTGGGCTTCCACTGGAGGAACCCGTGGTCATCCACAGGCACTTTGTTCGTGAACAGATCGTTGCTGATGACATCTTGCTGGAGTTCTGTTCGACGGAGGACAGTACGGTGGACCTCTTCATGAAGTCGCTCTCTCAGGATTTGCTCAGGCAGTACCCCAGCTCCCAGTGGTTGGTTTCACAGCCAAGAGCTAAGAGGGCGTGTTAGAAGTCATCTCCTGTCCAGTTTTATACATCAGGGCCTTTGTTGTGGGTGTGCCCGCCCTTATGAGGTGTTTTATCATTTTTCCTCACTCCCCGTATTTTTCCCCTATTTTTTCCCATTTTTCTGTGGCATGGGAGGCAGTCTAGTAGTGGCAGGAGGACCCTGAGCCTGGTCGACTGCATCTGTGACATGGCCGACTGCAGTGCATGAGTCGTGGGACTCTTCTGGTGCTGGCCGACTGTGATTATCCAATCGTGGAGGTTCTTGTGTCCAGTCGGCTGCCCTACAGCAGGCCGACTGCTGATGTGGGGGCATATATATAGGCCCCCAGTCCCATACCACTCATTGTATCATATTCGGGATTTTCTAGTGTATATCAGAGCAGAGTTACACGCCTACTTCTCTCTCTCTCTTGTGCTGTTTTTCTGCCGCGTTTTTGCTCTCGTGTTCCCAGATCTGGTCATCATCTCCGCTGCGTATTCTGACAGTGCACACATGCATCTCCTTCACACTCATTCTCCAAGGTCCTCCAGCAATCCTTCTTCGTGATGTGCTCAACGGTGTCACACTTGAAACACCTCCGAACTCCTCATGAGAGAGCCATGTCCATGACACCCCCACTAGAGCTGATGTTATCCTCCATGGCCTTAAGAGCTCCTTTAGGAATCTCCTTATCCTTCTATAGCTCGACTTTCTGCTGATCTCAAGTTTGGGAGTCCCCCCGCATCTCGAGGGTCGTAGCAAGACGAACCGCACCAAAAAGATCATGGAGCTGATGTGCACGAACATCTGCGTACAAGGGCCATTTCACAACATCCACAAAACATTCAACCTGCTTCGACCACCGTCAAACGGTCCTCAAGAGCAACAGAAAAGCCTTCTAGAACATGACAAGTGGTCGGTTACCTGCTCACCCTACTCCTTGGCAACTGTTCTTGCTTCCCATTTTGGGATAGCCTAGTTTTCCTTGGTCCACACAACTTCACTGAATGCATATGTTTTGTGGGGTGAAGCCAAGGACCCAAGTGGGGTCTTGGAGCAAGGATCAAGACGGGAACACCAGAGGATTCTTGACCCAAGGGAAGATCCCCTAAAAGACTATCTACATCGGCAAATCTCTTGTTTTGTAATATTGTTTTCATCATGCAAATGTATTTGGAAATTTGGGACCAAATGCCCCCAAAGCTTGTAGATCAAGAACTCCTTGCTAATACATCATCAACAAGGGAGGGTCAGCCCATTCCAGCCCTAATATGTATACAATTTTAATGTATCTTTGTGTTGTTGTGAATGTTGTTGTTCTCGATTCATCTTTCTCAAATGTGTTAATAGTAATTTGCTTCCAAGAGAGTTTCAATCATAATGCCTTATGCCCCACCCACTTCTAGCAAGATGATGTCTCGGATTTTCCAGTTTTTCTAGGGATATGTATCATCATATTCCTCGATGACATCCTGGTCTTTAGCATAACCAAGAACAAACACGATTGACACATGGAAATGGCCAAATACATCATTAACGAAGGAGGGTCGGCCCATTCGCTTTACCCTGAAAAGTCGGAGCTTTTCATGACAAAGATCGCCTTATTGGGCATGTCATCTCCAAGGATGGAATCTCTTATGTGACCCAATTTGAGCAAAATGTACACGCACTTCGGACATTTCTTGGGCTAACTATCTTTCGTCACCGCTTTCTGGAGTATTGTGCCCGGAAGCCCCATCCTTTGTCAGATGCAACAAAGGAGTATCAGGACCCGGTTGAGTGCTTAAAAGGTCCCCACATTTTCGACTTCCTTTCCAAAACCCCAAACACCTCTAATCCTAAATTCCCAGGAATATCACAACTATAATTTAACACAGATTGATTGTAGCCCTTGCAAAGAAATTTAAAAATACTAAACAAAGTAGCAAAAATATTTTTATTTGTACATAGGCAAGAAAATCTATGGAAAGGTGAAGTTATTAATCCATGTTTTCCTATATTTGCGGTACTCTGAGACATTCTTATTATATCTATACATGCACACTCTGGCTCAAGACGTATAAGAAAAATATAAACTTCGAATCCCATATCAGATTGCATTTTCAAATCTAACAAGGAACAATAACCTCCACTAGCTGTAAGAACAAGCTCTCAAAAATCAGGGCGGTAAATTCCATCAGCAAAAAATTCAAGATTTTGAGTATAAGTTGATGGAAATCTTGGAAATCACGGACAAACATGACCTCTCACTTGACATGGTTTATGAAGAATAATAGGACAAGTGTTGTGATGCACCTACATATTAGTACAGCCCAAGGTGGGTAGCCTTCATCGGAAAGGGCTGCCTACAGAGCAGCAAGGACCTAAACATGGACAGGCAGGCAGGTGGACGAGCAGATATTCAGCAGGCAGACCAAACAAACATCCAGCAGCCATGTGTGGACAGGCTAGTAGTCAGGCACCCCTGTGTGAAAATCGGGCCCTTCTAGTATGGTTTTGATGGGTTTTATCTGGTCAATCAGCCCACGACCAATATGAAGCATCTAACGAATAAAATGAGGGGAAAGATATGCTTGCGTTTTCAGCCTTCTTATGTCATTTTCCCTCAATTAAATGCTTGCTGCTAGCTGGTAGTCTGACATTTGATATCAAAGCTTAGGACTCCTAAATTCTTGCTTTAGCTAGAAGCCCGCAGAAGTGGTTTTAGAGTGAAAACAAGGTATACCGTAAATGTCAAGCTCACCGCCAAGCTGAACTGGTGGCATACGTGGAAGCTCTACAGTTGGAAACCACTACCGATTTGTTCTTTTCAGCTTAGGGTTATTGAAAAAAAAGCTTTTCTCTAACAGTCTGTTATGCTGGTCACCTGATTAGGGATCAGGCCCTAGAGTCAAGAAGCACAGTCGGTTTTGGAAATAGATCTTTTCTTGGTACACTTTGCTTATTTCAAGGTTTCTCCTAGGCCAAAGACAAGCACATGGTGGTTTTGGCCAATTTGCTATGGCACAACTCGACAACCAAATAGCTACGCGGCTTAACACGAGGAAGTATGTATTTCTGAGGCGTTCATGCTGCATGTTGTTCAAACAGCTTTGATTGGTTCCATCTTGTTATGATTGGAGGACTATTTGAAGCACTATAGGGTTCAGACTTGGGACGACTGCAGTCAGCCAGTCCTCAAGCAATTTATCCCAATGAATTACCCACATAACCAAAAGAAGCAGTGGGAGAATTTTTCTCAGAAGCAATGTAAGCAATGTAAGCAGGCAATTCACATCATAACCTTCTAGAGAGAAGAACAGTAAATGTGAGGAGAGAGAGAGAGAGAGAGAGAGAGAGAGAGAGAGAGAGAGAGTTGTGTATGAGAGCACCATAAGAGAAAACCCTCAACCCCAAACCACTTTCATGCTTCTTAACCACATAAGTTACACGATCCCTTCAATAGGGAAGGTTGGACCACTATTGAGTTTTTACAACACAAAGAGATCATAGGAGGATGCCCAACACTTAATGAAAACACTAAAATCATTTTCCCTTACTTTCTTCACAAGCTACTCAATGGACCAGCTGCCACGTCAAGTGGGCACTAGAGAGCATCAAAACTAAAACGCACTGATACTGTCAGCACATAGAACAGCTTACACCACAACCTTCACAAAGAGAGAAAGCAAAGACCACAAAACAAGCTCTCATACAAGGATGAAAAAGGCCTTTACCTGAAGAACCCAGTGGGCACAACTCAAGAATCTTGCCACTCCCAATGCAAAAACATAGTGTGCTGTAAAGGGCTCAACAACCTGCCAAGCATCCGATCTATATTTTGACATGAAAGTATTGTCCATCTAAAATGGTGGCATGATTGAACCAGCAGATTTCATATTTTTTTATTTTTATTTTTTTTAAAGCACTCTTCACTATCGGCTTAGAAGATACCTTTGTGTTCTGCATAACCCGAAGTTGAGGTATGACCGAGACAGCTTCCAAGTAAACACAGAAGGCCCAGAGAAGCCTATTCACAATGTGGTGTGTCGTGGTAGGATGGATGATAAGAGCAATTACAGCGCAAGGGATTACCTTCACCAAATAACAAGATCCCATCAGTACTCCCTGTTGTGAGATACACTGATCTACCCAATGTATGTTCATGAAAAGATTATTAATTCCGCTAATGATCCTTAAACATACCACAAAATATATGGGAAAATTGTCCAGGTCAGCCAAATAGGTTGACTTCAGCTTGTAGCGTATCATGTAGATGACCCAGCAAGTTGTTATTAGAGTTGCAGTATCTAGTAGAGTGTGGATGTCATACTCCATCACAAAACTACAGTAAAGCCTGACAGCTAAGAAAAGTGCTGTCAACTCCTGTGACTTCAATGATAACCCTGGAAAAGACAAGAACCATCAGCATAAGTGCTTTAGAAACTGAATCACTATGAAGCAATTCCATTTTTCGACACATGACCGTTTGCCATGCGTGGGTCATAGAAATTTGCTTATGTCTGTCCACCTTTTGTCTGTGATAGCAGTAACGATATGTTTATGCAAGTCTTCCATTGCACCCCTTCTCCGTTAACGCCTTCATAGCACCAGTAGGCTTACAGTTCAGCCAGCTCATTTGGTGACTTGCCAGCTAGGAATAGCACTAGCATGTTAAGACACCCTTGTTTCTGAACAAGGACCTCTTCAGCAGATGTAAATGGATTTGAAAGATCTTTTACCAAGCTTCTTTTCCCAACGCCTCCACTAGCTTGGCTATGATGTTGAAAGACCTCTCTCTCTCTCTCTCTCTCTCAAAACTTGGCGTGAGCCTTCACCCCTAGGCCCACACACAGGCGCCCCTTTCTGTCTGCTCGTTGTCTGCGCTGCGCACCCCGTTATGTCTGCTCGAGCGGCGCTTCCATACTGTCTGCTTGTGCCACACCACCCTGTCCGCGCCATGAGCCCTGTTCTGCCTGCGCACAGGCGCTGCCACTCTGTCCGTGCTGCACGCGTCCCTGTCCCTCCGCTGAAAGATCTTTTACAAGGCTTCTTTTCCCAACACGTCCACTAGCTTGGCTATGATTGAAAGGCAAAACCACCAGGCTTCGCCTCTTACGCAAGAGGAAGCATGGGCTGATTTCAGCACATAAGATGCCATACACTCACTCACCAAAAGAAACGAGCATTTCTCGACAGACGAGAACAAGAGTTATACCAGCTCTTTTTGAGTGAGGACAACTCAGAAGCTTGGCGCATTCTGGAAGAAAAAAGAGCACCTACACCTATCACAGATCCTAGCATTTGGGAAGCCTATGCACGACAACTGTATGATGTGCCAAACCAGCCTATACCACAAATGTCACACATCCCTAGGCCTACATCATCTTCTCTCTTTGATTCCCCCAATGTCACTAGGGCTCTTAAAAAGCTGCATAATGGGAGAGCAAAAGATCATACGTGCGGAACATTTTGCCCACGGGCATCTTTTTAATAGAGCACTCTATGAAGGCTTCCCACCCTCCTGGACAACCAACACCATTGTCCCCATCCACAAAGCAAGAGATCCCACGGACCCAGGTAACTACAAGACTATCATGATCGGTCACACAATGGCCAAAATCTATGGGGCAGAACTAGAGGACATGATGAGCTCTATGGCAGAGAGGATGGGAAACAGAGCATCAGGCTAGGCAAGCTTCAAGAGAAACTTCTCCACGCTAGACCATATCTTTATTTTACACGCTATCATAGAGGGGGCGACGTCCTCAAAGAGACATGTGTATTCCTGCTTTGTGAATTTCCGCAAAGCCTTTGACTCCGTCCCTCGATCTCGTCTGATAGGACGCTTGCAGGAGCTCCAGTTCTCACATGAGATGATATGGGGTGTGATGGCACTATATGAGGCAGTACTCAGCCGAGTACGTGCACCCGGTGGGACCTCGGGAGATATATGTAGCACTATTGGGATTGAGCAGGGCTGCCCACTCTAACCTACACTCTTTGGCTTATACATTGATGAGATCGCAGTATTTGTGGATAGTTTCACAAGTAGAGGTTCCCCATTGGCTCAGATAGTAGTGCCCATATTGCTATATGCTGACGACATTGTCTTGATCTCAGATTCAACCAAGGGTTTACAGAAACACTTAAATGCATTGGACAAATTTTGCAGGGAGTGTCAAATCCCCACGGATCCCCTCGTGATCGATCTTGGTTCGAAACTCGAATCTTGCAAACAAACGAACAAACGAACAAACAAACAAGCAAGGGGGTGCAGGCCTGACTCACCTCCCAACCATGACAGCCGTGGGCAAGCCCACAGTCTTGGCTGTCCCCACCGAGCCACGAGCTGAGCTAACTAGTTTGACGTACCGACCAATCTCCTCCTCGTGACGTGCCATACCGCCACGAAGCTGCCCTCGCGAGCCTCGAGATTGCTGCCGGCCTCGGCTGCAGAAAGCAGGTGCACGTCTGCACTAGATCCAGGCTCCAAGACCATAGAGCTCTCACAAACTCGCGAGACTCTCTATAGTACAATAACTAACCTTGGCCACCCTTTTATAGGCTCTTGGCCGGTCATCGAGCGTCCACACTTGGCCGCCCGCCCGTCCATACTTGGGTGCCCGCCCGTTAGTATTTCCCTAACTCAGCTCGTCAATCAGCCTGCCTAGTTCCAAGCTTCCCCAAGCCTCGAAACTATTCTTGCATGCGTATAGCACATGGTAGATACACATTGTGCACATGACATACTCCCCTTCCTCTAAGAGCTCACTCCTGAGCCCACTAAAAAGCCAGGGTAATCTCTCTGAAGAGCAGTCAATGTCTCCCATGTAGCGTCCTCCTCAACACGATCCTTCTACTTGATCTTGTATTCCGTGATAAGCGTATGTCGCAATCTTCGTTCACGAAAGCCAAGAATCTTTTCAGGTTCGTGCGGAACAAATGTCATGTCTTGGACATCTATAATTTCTTGAGGAGTAACTAACTGATCTGCTCCACCCAGTACTTCCTTAAGTCTACTGACATGAAATACAGGATGAACTTTCATAAATCCAATTCATATGCAACTGAACCAATCCGTCGTGTAACACGAAATGGTCCACAGTATCTAGGGGATAATTTCAAAGATCTACCTGTCCGTAAAGTCTCGGAATCTTTCAGAACTCGCAAATACACCATCGTTCCTTCAGAGAACTCTCTAGGTAAACGATGTCTATTAGAATAAAGCCTGTCTCGGTCTTGAGCACTTCTAATAGATTCCTTTGCAACCTGTAACATTTCTTGCATATCTTGCAAAAAATTACGTGCTGCATCATCTTGAAGTCCTGAGAATCCTACTGTAACAGGTGATCTAGGTTGAAAACCATACATAAGCATGAAAGGACTAAACCCTGTACTCGTATACTTAGTACTGTTATATGCAAATTCTAACATAGGAAGATAAGCCTCCCAAGAACTCTGTCTTTTGGATACATATGCTCGAAGCATATCCTCCAAAATCTGATTCACTCTTTCAGTCTGGCCATCAGATTGAGGATGATCTGAGGAACTCAAATTCAAAGTTGTTTCCAACTTCTCAAAAACAAGTTTCCAAAAATCACTCGTAAACTTAGAGTCCCTATCACTGACTATGTCCTGCGGTAACCCGTACAGTCTAAACAATTGCTCGATAAACTGCCGAGCTAATTGCGTAGCTATAATAGTCTTCCGGGTCGGTAAAAATCTAACCATTTTTGTCAAGTGATCTACCACAACCCAAATAGAATCGTGGTCTTGATGTGTTCTTGGCAATCCGGTAATAAAATCAAGGAAAATACTTTCCCATTTATTACCTGGGATTTGCAAAGGATGCAACAACCCAGCTTGTCTAAAGCGTTCAGTTTTATTTGCCTGACAAATCTGACACTTGAGAACATAATCTTCTACATATCCTTTCATCTTCGGCCAATAAAAAGTGTCTCACTAACGATAGTGTCCTGTGTACCCCAGGGTGTCCAGCAGAAGGGGCATCGTGACACTCCTTAAGAATCTTGGAACTAATGTCCAAGATCTGTGGTACACAAATTTTGTCATTACGGAATAGCAAACCATTCCGAATCATCCACTGACCTCCAGCAGCCTGAATAGTAGACTGCTCAGTCATCGAGTCTTGGTCAATCAATGAGCTCCCGTCCTGGATCTTCTGCCAAAATGGACCAAAATAACTATCAGTCCTGCAAAGCCCTCTCAATGACTGAAATAAGTCAGTAGAAATCTCGGTGAACGACAAAGAATTACCTCGCTAATCCGACTAAGCGCATCTGCAATATTATTCATGGCTCCTTTCCGATAACGGATCTCAAAATCAAAATCTTGCATTAACTCTGCCCAACGAGCTTTCCTGCCTCTCAAATCATCCGCATCACACACATACTTGATTGACTGATGATCAGTCAATACCACAAACTTGGAGCCATATAAATAATGTCTCCAAACCTTGAGAGAATGAATCACAGCATAAAGCTCCTTCTCAAGGGTTGGCCAACAAGATTGAGTGTCGTCTAGCTTTTTACTTTCAAAAGCAACCGGTCTACCATCTTGAAATAAAGCAGCCCCGATAGCATAGTCACTGGCATCAGTTTCAAGAACGTAAGGCCGACTAGGATCAGGTAATGCTAAGATAGGTGCTTCCTTGACTTTATCTTTCAAAAGTCTGAAGGCCATATCCAAATCATTATTCCAAGTGATAGGCTCATTGGACTTACGTCCACGACCTTTCAATAAGTCGGTCATCGGTAGTGTGAGCTAAGAGTACTCCCGTACAGATTTCCGAAGAAAAACAACAAAACCGAGAAAAGAACGAAGTTGTTTCACTGTTCGCGGTATAGGCCAGTCTAAAACCTTTTGAACTCGGTCATAGTCAATGCTCAATCCATCTCTAGTGATCTTGTGTCCCAAGTAAATGATGTCAGTCATAAAGAACTCACATTTACTCAACTTAGCATATAGTTGATTCTGTCTCAAAATAGATAAGACAATCGTGAGGTGTCTGACATGATCCTCAAGAGTACGGCTATATATCAAAATATCATCCAAGAACACCACCACAAATTTTCCCAAATGTTCACGAAAAAGATCGTTCATCATTTGCTGGAAAGTGGCTGGAGCATTGGTTAACCCAAAAGGTAATACGAGAAACTCGTAATGGCCATACCTAGTCCGAAAGGCGGTTCTTTCGACATGCCTTTCATGAATACGTATCTGGTGATAGCCAGTACGTAAATCTATCTTCGTGAAATATTTTGCTCCTGCTAACCGGTCAATTAGGTCATCTGATCTAGGGAGAGGATAATGGTTCTTAATGGTCAGCTTGTTCAATCTCTTGTAATCTACACACATTCTCCAAGTATTATTTTTCTTTCTCCTAAGCAACACAGGTGCACCCCAAGGTGATTCACTTGGACGGATGTGACCCATCCTCAAATAATCTTCGAGTTGTTTAGCCAACTCATCTTCCTCAGCTTGGCTCATCCTATAAGGTGGAATACTCACAGGATGAGCACCAGGGATCAAGTCAATACGATGATCTACTGTCCGTTCAGTTGGTAAACCCGATGGCAGTTCCTTAGGAAATACATCTTGAAACAAATCAAGTATCTTCTGTAATTCTTTGCTTTCAAACACACTTAATTCATTCATATCCATGGAAGGGATGAGAAAAGAAGAAAGTGGAATCAATACACAATGGAAAGCGGTATACAAAGAAGAATCCATTATATTTCCAAAATCAATTGTATTTACAAGAGATCCCTGAGAGGGATGGATACAATCACCTAAAATACTATACTTGGTGTCCCTATGCTGAAAAGAAAAAATATGACTAGACTAATCTATCTGGATTTCAAGAGTCTTAAACCACTCAATCCCTAATAACAAGTCTACATTTTCCAGATGCATAACATAGCATTCCAGAGTATCTTTGTAGTCCTGAATCTGGATTGGAAGCATCTCCACTTTGCGATCCCAAACTTGTCTTCCCGCAGGTAGACGTACCTCATAGGTATGGTCGCTAAGTGTCATATCAAGACTCAATTTCTGCACAAGTTTGTAGTTAACAAAGTTATGCGAACTGCCAGGGTCTAAAAGAATGTGAATTTTATGGCCATTCACTTCTCCATAAACTCTGAGAAGATCATGCATGCCAAATACTTTAGAATTGAACAGACAATCAGAACAAGTACTAGGGCGAGAAAGTACAATAATTGACTTGCCTGTCAAACACAACTGGTTAGCTGCCTTTGGCTTGGGTCCTGCGTTTGACTTAGTACCCTTTTGCTTTGGGCACTCATTACACATGTGTCCTTTTTCTTCGCAGATAAAACAACGTCCTTCCTTCTTGAGCTTCAGAGCCCTAAGGAGTCGTTTCTTCTTCGCTGGTGTCGAACTGGAATTCTTCGAAGGTTGGTCCGAAGACTTGCCTTCATTCGTGTTAGCCATAAGTGCGGAGAACTTTCTTTTATGCTTGTTCCCCTGCTCGGTAAGGTTTCGACTTAGAAGAGACTATCGTATCATCATAGATACGAGCTGAATGAACGGCCTCGTCCAAAGTTTTACATTTGTTATTTTTAACCTGTAATCGGTACGAGTCTAGTAAACCAGTTACGAAAAACCCCAACAGAGTAGTGGGATCCATCTTTGTAGCTTTCATCTGCAAGTCACGAAACTTCTGGAGGTAGACCTCATAAGTAAGGTGCTGCGAGGTCATGGTCATAATCATCCTCTTTCTTGAGAA
Organism: Cibotium barometz; assembly: GCF_041138505.1. Taxonomy (NCBI): domain Eukaryota; kingdom Viridiplantae; phylum Streptophyta; class Polypodiopsida; order Cyatheales; family Cibotiaceae; genus Cibotium; species Cibotium barometz. The sequence continues at coordinate 19,179,497 of NC_141074.1, forward strand.
ATTCTTTCTTGAAAATGTCTTCAAATTGTGCCCAAGTCGTTGGCTTAGGGTTCAGTTCCTTCCACCAAAGCAAAGCTTTGCCGGACAGGAAACCTGCTGCTAACTCTATCTTCTTTCCATCATCATATGGATGAAACTGAAAGTGAACTTGCCACTTGTGTAGCCACGTGTCCACGATCTCCTTGGTTCGCTGTTTTTGCTCGCCCCTGAACGGTTCCGGAGTAATATTGGGACCTAAAGCTGAAGCCAAGGAATCCATACCCGAGAAAGTAGAGAGAGTAGTGGTCAATAGAGCGATGGAGTTCTGCAAAGCCTGCATCTGGGCTGCGATTTGTGCCTGACGTTCCGTCGAAGAAGCTTTGAGAGCTACTTTGAACTCTTGGAAATCTGATTTTGACACAAAATCGTCAAAAAGATCGGCATCGGTACCTTCTGTAGCCGGCAAGCCTTCGCGTTCCACGAGGGGCTCCAACTCTGATTCTTGGGTCGACATCGTGAAGAGGGTACGTGGAGAGAAAATTCGAACTTTGCACAACAAAAGTGCACGGGAACTTGAGAGCTTGAGAACTCGAGAGATGTGTGGCAAGAAGCCCACGTGAGGGGGTTTATAAAGGTTTCCCAAAAGCCAAAAAAATCTCGAAAAGCTAGGCTTAGCTTTTGCTTTAGCTTTTGTGTTTTTTTTTTGAATATATATATATATATTCTTTTTCTTAAAAAAAATAAACACCTTTAAACTATGGAGGAGGGTCTTCAAAACTGAGAAAATTTTAAGCTCTGATATCACTGTCAAATCCCCACGGATCCCCTCGTGATCGATCTTGGTTCGAAACTCGAATCCTGCAAACAAACGAACAAACGAACAAACAAACAAGCAAGGATATGCAGGCCTGACTCACCTCCCAACCATGACAGCCGTGGGTAAGTCCACAGTCTTGGCTGTCCCCACCGAGCCACGAGCTGAGCTAACTAGGTTGACATACCGACCAATCTCCTCCTCGTGACGTCCCATACCGCCACGAAGCTGTCCTCGAGAGCCTCGAGATTGCTGGCGGCCTCGGCTGCATAAAGCAGGTGCATGTCTGCACTAGATCCAGGCTCCAAGACCATAGAGCTCTCACAAACTCGCGAGACTCTCTATAGTACAATAACTAACCTTGGCCACCCTTTTATAGGCTCTTGGCCGGTCATCGAGCGTCCACACTTGGCCGCCCACCCGTCCATACTTGGGTGCCCGCCCGTTAGTATTTCCCTAACTCAGCTCGTCAATCAGCCTGCCTAGTTCCAAGCTTCCCCAAGCCTCGAAACTAGTCTTGCATGCGTATAGCACACGGTAGATACACACTGTGCACATGACAGGGAGAGAGACCTTACGGTCAATTTGGGCAAAAGCAAAGTTATGGTCTTCAATACATCTTATGCAGTCGCCTCACAATTTTCTTTCATATACAAAGATGTCCCAGTGAAGATTGTGCAGAAGTATGTGTATCTAGGAGTCACTTTTACAGGCCCTTTGTTTTGCATGACCACAGCTGCCCCACTGACCGACTTGCGAGGGGGGACGCCTCCCTGGCAAGTATGGAGAGCCTGTTTCCAGGCACATTTCCAAGAACCCTGCTCTAAGTGCTGGCTCTTTGATACTCTAGTACAACCAGCGGCTATGTATGTGTAACACGCGGAAGCTCTGGGGGTCTTCTTTCAGCCCTAAACACCACTGGAAATAATCTAATGCAAAACGCAGACATGAAGAGAGAGTAGAGAGAGAGAGAAGACTGTTGGAAATTCAGTATATTCATATAGTACAAAAAGGTACTCCTAATCTAAAGCCCTTGGCTGCCTTCATAAAAAAAGGTGAACTTCACCAAAATCTGGTCCTAAAGCTGAACCCTAAGGACCCAACTCCTAGAGAGTTGAATGATTCTACCAATGAGCACTCAAGGCCTTATATAGTCTTCTTGAACCATGGATGAGCTGGCCGACTGCTGTCGGACCAGCCGACAGGGCACCCTTTTCCATAAATACTGGTCGGCCCAGCAAGCCCCTAAATCCTCTTCTTTTGGTACAGTCGCCTTGCCTCTCTGGTTCAACCGACAACCCTGTATGCAGCCGACAGTACCATCCAACAGCTGACAACATCCCATGCCTTCCATGCCCTTGCTCCAAGTCCAAACTAGTCACTTCTGTATCTTGTGCTCCAACTCTGGTTCTTATGCTCTTCTTCTGGTTGCCTCTTCTAGATGAGCTTCTAAGAATGCCCATGGCATTTTCATGCACATGACATCCCCCTCTGCTAAACTTGATGACGGGATTCCAACCTGTTCTTGGATGACTGTCATCATCCCTATCTTTTCCCGAAGTCCCTCTATCATCCATCCATGCTTGGCAACCCTTTTCTCTGAAAGCCCGACACGGTCTCCAAAACCACTCTGCCTCTGAATAAGATCAATGCATCTGTTCCCTCCAGCCCCCAATCCATTGTTGCCCTGACTCTGAACACGGTCTTGGTCTTCATTCCTCAGAAATGAGTCTAGCACTCTCACATCCCCCTTGGAGGATAATCCTCCCTTGGGACCGTTGCCCGAGAACCTATCTGGCTCACAGGACTGCCATCCATAGTCACACGGGACGGAGGGGACGGAGGCTTGGAACGCCGGGACGACGAAACGGGACAGCGCAGGGACCGGGACGGCAGAGAGCCGTTGCGCCTGCCGTTGCTGCCATTTTTGGCCGTTGTTCCTGCATCTCCGTTTCTAGCCGTTTATGGCTGTTGGGCCTTGGCTCTTTGAGGCTTGGCCCTCTCTCTCTCTCTTGCCCTTGAGGCTTTCCTCTCTCTCTCTCTCTTGCCTATCTATATAAGAACAAGCCTCTACAAGGCTAGAAGCACACACAAGTTCACAACTCTCAAGGCTCAAGCTTCTTGAATCTTCTCTCTTCCAACTTCCAAGTTCCAAGCTCTAGGGCCTAGGCTCTCACCTCTCCCTCAAGCCTCTTGAGTCTTGACTCTTCCAACTTCCAAGCCTCTAGGCTCTCTCTCTCTCTCTCTCTCTCTCTCTCTCTCTCTCTCTCTCTCATTCCTCAAGGCTCAAGAGTCAAGCCATCTTCAACCATGGCATCCTCCTCACGTGCCGGGGCTTCTCGTAGAAGGACAACGGGATGGACATGGTGGGAGGAGGTTAACTACACCACATCCGTTAATGGACGCGGTTCTCGGCCATGGGTATGCAAGCTTTGCCTGTACCGGCGAACGGGTGGCGCCGACAAAGTGCGAGCCCACCTCTTGCATGAGAGTGGGCATGAGGTGAGGTTTTGCACGAATGTCACGCCCGAGAAGAGACGGGAACTTCTTGACAAGCGTAGCGTCTACGAAGCGGTCGAAGCGACAAGAAGGACACCACAAGTGGCCGTGGATCCCGCGACGATGGGGAGAGGAACTCAAGCCTATACAATGGAGTCATGTGGTGGATCGGGATCATGCACACCATCACCTTCACCATCAAGTCGGAATGTTACTCCATCCACGACACCGGCACCCTCCATCTCCACAGCCTCTCAATCATTACATGGCCCACGGCGACAATCTACACTTGGGGAGAATTGGAACCCCAAGTTGAAGGAGGCGGTGGATATGGCGGTGGCCCGCTGCTTCTTCCACGACCAAATTGCCTTTCAGGCGGCTAGGTAAGTGCAATCGATCATTGCCAATTCATCATTCATGTTTTCATCATCCTAGTCCCCTTCTCATTAGTAAATTACTTTCTTGAATAGGTCGGAATACTTCAAGGTCATGGTTAAGAAGATTGGGGAGTATGGCTCAACCTATACGCCCCCCTCATCCGAGAGCTTGCGCACTACATTGCTCGACAAGGAGAAGCGCATTGTAGAGCAAGCGGCCGACAACACAAAGCGGCAATGGGAGAGGAACGGAGTCTCCCTCATTGTGGATGGATGGAGTGACACCCGCAAAAGGAGTATTCACGGCATGGTTGCATATTCCCGCGGAGAGATGTACTTCATCTCATCTCATGATGCATCCGGCACTGGGAAGAGCGCGGATGTGCTTGCGGCGGAGTGGGCTACCACCATGCAGATCGTTGGTCCCGAGCATGTAGTGGGCTTTGTTGCGGATGGGGAGCCTTCCAATAGGGCGGCGGGAGCTTTTCTCCAAGGTATGTATGGACATGTCACGGTGTCCTTTTGTATGGCTCATTGCCTAAACAACCTCCTCAAGGACATCGGAGCATTACCATGGATCAGCCCGCTCATTGAGGAGGCCAACACCATGGTCTCCTTTGTCCTCAACCACCAAAGACTTCGGCATGAGTTCAACAAGAGGTCCTGTTTGTCTCTCCTCAAATATTCCGACACCCGGTTTGCCTACAACTTTCTCATGTTGGGCCGGTTGAAGGATTGTAGCGGTGCTTTGAGGGGGCTTTTCCTTAGCGACGAGTTTGTCGCCATGCAAGAGTCCCATACAAACACTGGCCAAGAGTATAGGCTACAGGCAGATGACGCCTCTTGGTGGGAGCGTGTGAAGACCACAGATGCTATGGTGAGGCCCATAGTCCACCTATTGAGGATTGTAGACGCTATGCAACCATGCATAGGCAAGGTCTACGAGGCCATGGATCGCATGATAGAGAAGTTGAAAGACTTCGTGCATGACGAAGACAAATACGAGGACATCCATGCCTTGTGTCTAGGTACTACTATCCATTGCATGCAGCAGCTTATGTGGTGGACCCAAAATTCCAAGGCAACAAGCAAGAGAGCGACCGGGAGGTGAGCGCTGGATGGAGGATCATCTTGGATCGTCTTGTGCTTGATGCATCAGTTAGACGCAAGATCAGGGACCAGCTTTCAATGTACAGGTCATTTCATGGCTCCTATGGCTGTCATGATGCACAGGTTGACCGCTCCAAAGTTGGTGCTGCTCTATGGTGGGAGGACTTTGGTTCAGATGGACCGGAGCTGCAGCAGCTTACCATCCGCATACTTAGCCAGGCCGTCAGCTCCTCTTGCTTGGAGCAACTTTGGAGTACCTACAACCACATTGCCTCTAGGAAGAGGAACCGACTCGGGGTAGAGCGTGCCAATGACCTTGTCTTCGTCAGCGCGAACTTGCGAATGCTTTGCAAGAGCGTGACCAAGAAGGCAGATTCCTTCACCGAGTGGGAGATGAGTCAACAAGAAGAGCAACAAGAGGATGAGGTGCAGGAGCAACATGCCAATGAGGATGAGACTGAGGATGAGCTTGATGCTTCTTTGGCACAAGCTACCCATGACCATGAGGCGAGCACTTCACGCGGATGATCATTCATGGATCATGATTCATGGGCCTTACTACTTAGCTCTAGCCTCTAGCCTCTAGTCTTCAGCACTTTTTTGTCATTGACTCATTTGAGTCCGTCCATGTATTTTGCCTCCTTAAGGCTTAGTCCTGACTCCTGAGTCATGACTCATTTTGTATCTACTTAATTATTAATATGACTCAAAAGCTTACCATTTTAGTGTAAATTTGTGCTCATTTTGATGTACTTCCAAAGTAGAATACGTGGAGAGTAGAAAAATTTTAAAAAAAGTATTTTTTGAGTGTCATTCCCTCCCCCGTCCCCGTTCCCTACTTATGGCCGTCCCCCGTCCCGTCCCCGTCCCTTGTGACTATGCCGCCATCCCCTCTGGCTTTGTGAAACACCACCAACAAACCTCCTAGGAGCTCTTCCTAATTCTGTGTTCCTTGCCTTGGGCTTTGTACCGTGTACTTTCTTGTACTTTGGACCTGTACACCATCATATGGGACCGATTCAGTGTTTTAGCTTTGCTGAGCCTGATGCTCTGATACCAATGTAACACGCGGAAGCTCTCCGGTTCGTCTTTTAGCCCTATCTGATGCAAAACGCAGACATGAAGAGAGTAGAGAGAGAGAAAAATGCTGAAAATTCAATATATTCATATAGTACAAAAAGGTACTCCTAATCTACAGCACTTGGCTGCCTTCATAAAAAAGGTGAACATCACCAAAATCTGGTCCTAAAGCTGGACCCTAAGGACCCAACTCCTAGAGAGTTGAATGATTCTACCAATGAGCACTCAAGGCCTCATATAGTCTTCTTGAACCATGGATGAGCTGGCCAACTGCTATCGGACCAGCCAACTGGGCACCCTTTTCCATAAATGCTAGTCGGCGTAGTAAGCCCCTAAATCCTCTTCTTTTGGTACAGCCGCCTTGCCTCTCTGGTGCAGCCGACAACCCTGTATGCAGCCGACAGTACCATCCAAGCTAACAGCATCCCATGCCTTCCATGCCCTTGCTCCAACTCCAAACTAGTCACTACTGTATCTTGTGCTCCAACTCTGGTTCTTATGCTCTTCTTCTGGTTGCCTCTTCTGGATGAGCTTCTGAGAATGTCCATGGCATTTTCATGCACATGACAGTATGGTGCAGCCCTTTGGGGGCCAGGCCTAGGGAAGGATCACTTGAGAAGCTAGAGAGGCTACATGATGTTGTCACACATGATTAGGAGTAAGCCATCTGTACCACATGACATTCTACATGCAGAGTGGCCCCAATGCCCTTTTTTAGACAGTCACTTATATTCAGCATGAATACACGCTTGAAAGAGATCGCCTCCCACAACTAGCACTAGAGTCCTCTATGCGATTGTACAGCGAGAGGGAGGGGGAGCGATTGAGACGAGCTAGACTGCCCCTCCTCCTCAACGACACGGCCACCACCATTACCGACACATGCATGGTACTCTGAGGTAGTCGAGTGGTTTCATGCACATGGCATACAGATGGAGCGTCTCCTCTCGTTTCAGTATAGCTTGGATTCCCCATACCTTGATCTCTCACCTTAGGAGATCAACCGGATCATCCGGTTAGATCTACTCACGCTACACACACACACCAGACATGGGTCTCTGTCAGAAATTGGTAAGAAGTGTGAGTTCTACAAAGATCACTTCTTGATACTCTCCGAGGATGGATTCTTTGAGCTCCCAGGATACATACAGATACACACGTCACATGCCATGCGTATCACGATCGGCCAGCTCACGGTATCCTCCCACCGCCTTAGAGTAGCGACTGACAGAGCTAAGGATATCCCACATGAGGAGAGGACATGCACAGTGCCATACTATCCGTGCTGCGCGCACCCCTGTCCGTCTACCTCCACTCTGCCACCCACCCTTGCTCAAGCCCCCAACCTCGGAAAGTCTTGGACATGAAAGGAACAACTGTTCCAACAGACCTGGTTATGACACAAGCTAGCATCTATCATAGCTATCTATATCAAAAGTAAAGTATCTATTCCTCAAAAATGTTGAGATAGCCTTGTGTTTGTAGGCGCAGAGTCTTAATGAAGTCTAGACAATCTGGCATAGCCCCGTAACATGCGATGGATCATGGCGTCCCATACCACCATATGATACACCCCATACACGTGCTACAATTACTACAAAACACCAATTTGTGGATCTGTCTCGCGATCTATCAGAAACAATAAATGCCAATGGTTGAGCATGTGCCACAAATTGAAACAAGTTCTCAAAAGGAAGAACTCCAAACGAGACTAGTGATCGTAATTCGGTCCAAGGATTAGACAACATCTATGTACACAAAGAAGAACAACCTTGACCAGCGTCCCAATCAAAGCATCTGTCTAAACCCAGAAAATCCTAGAAATCAAACTTGCTTCCAAAACATTATGTGCATAGCGCAAATTCTTGAATAACCATGATTCAATGGTCTTGGTATAAGAATAGGCGGGTATACTTGGAATAGTGTAAATATCTGTACACACTCCTACTATGGACATAAAACTAGAGGACCATCAAAACCTTAAGGATTGTAAGGCTGAAAAGGTACATATTGGGTATTGTCGCATAACCATCTTGTCATGCAATCTAAAAATGAATCCCAACAAGTAAACTTAATCTAGATGCCCTCTATCAAATATCCCTGTAGCCACAGTGTCAATGTGTGGTCAACTATTCCTCAATCCGACATATGTAGATAAGTCTTGCCTATCAAAGCCCGACAATGAAAACAATGGTCATTCCAATATCTGTAGGGTATTAGGTCTATGTCTTGCATGATACAAGTCCATGACTAACTCGTGTGTGTCTCCATAAAGTTCTTGGAGTAAAAACTCCCATGTGTACCACATAACAAACATGTGTACTTGCATAATATGGTACAACACTGCGCTTTTATTGTTAAACCCTATCTTGCATGTTCCTTGCATGTGAAAAACAAACACATACCTCATAACACGCTGTTCCAAAACTGAGATAGAACGAAACACGTGAAGCTCGCAAGTACACCACAAGTCCCGTACACAACCTAGACATCTTGGAGAGAAAAGAATCTAAAGAAAGATCATAGAAAAACATGTCGCCATCACTTGTTGCTGCAAGGCAGCCCACTGACGATCGTATGCCTCTGTCTGGACAACCTACATGTGGCTGTCCACAACCATTGGCTGCGTGTGATAGACCTCGGGTAACACGGATGGTTGTGGCATGTGCGGCTCTGCTAGACTGCCCTGCATCTGCATGAGTGCGTGCACACGTCATGCATGGCTGCATGGGAAACAGCCCCAAAAACTTGGGCTTCCGCACCCCTAAGGGGTGCCCATCAGCAAGGTACAGTCCCCATGTGGGCTGCCACAAGCCCCATCAAGCCCCGACAGCCCTGGTCGACTCCAACAACCCTTCGCAAGTGCCATCGACAACCCTTCCCACGTCCGTCGCCTAGGAGACCAGGTAAGGGGACCCCAGGCGTGCCATCGGGTTCGGGAAGGTAGGTGTTTTTTTTTTAATTTAAAAAAAACTGCCCGCTTCTTTTTTTTTTAATGTGTGTAAATATGAGTCCCCTTGATATTTAAAAAAAACGGTCCCAGGCTTTTCTAAAAACAATGTCCAGCTTTGTTCAAAAAGTCATGCCATTATTTTTTTTAAAGAAAACATCATGCTTTTTTCTTGTGAGAAACCAACGCTCAGTTTTTTTTTAACAAAAAACATTCTGTTTTTTCTTTTAAAAACTGAGATACGCTGTTTTTAGACTACTGCCGGCTGCTTTTCCCTCTTGCGCACTGCTATCCATACATTGTACGGACTATTCAGAGGTGGTCGTGCAAGTCTGACGCTGCTTTTGCTGCACACCAGTCCGTACATACATGCAGCTGTGTATCCTGTGCTAGTACGAACCCTGTACCACAACTAAGGCCTGTCCAGGCCTCTGTCCAGGCCCGCCACATGTGTGGTTGCTGTACCTGTATGCACAGGCCCGTAAGTCTTGTACGACTATTGTACCTATATGCACATGCCCGTACAGCCTTGTACGGCTGCTATACTTGGTGCGACCTCTGTACAGCCACCTACTCCTTAGGATAGCCAGGATGGTCAAGCATGAGACTCTTCAAAAGGGGGCTCACTCCACACATAAACCACCGCGATCTCTTCTCCCCTCACACACGACTAGACATGCTTTTTCCCTATGCCAACCACAATCTCATGCAACATAGAGCAACGACTTGATAGAAAAAGCAACAATTCATAGGAAGAGAACGATGAGAAGCATGCCCGGGTCTCTTGTCAGATGTGACGCATACCTTTCAGCTTCTTGCGTTAGGGTTGGCTTTGATACCACTGTAAAGCCTCCAGGATCTCCTGGTAAGACAAACCTACATAAACAAACCAGAAACCATGTGACGCATACCTTTCAGTTTCTTGCGTTAGGGTTGGCTTTGATACCACTGTCAAGCCTCCAGGATCTCCTGGTAAGACAAACCTACATAAACAAACCAGAAACCATGAAAAAAAAGGGGAGGGGGGGGCATACTCGCCACCCAACCATAACAGCCGTGAGTGAGGCTCACAATCTTGGCCGTCCCCACCAAGCCACGAGCTAGAGTGTCGTGCTCTCGTGAGTGCCCTGCCATCATCCTCATCCGGTGTCCTCTACCACCCGGGGTTGTTCCCCAAGGACGACGGCCTCTTGTGCGACGGTGCTCTTGCTCCACGCACTCTGCACTCATGTGCTCCATCCGTCGGTGTGTGCCCAATTGGTACCCCTCCCCCCCAATAAATAGGGAAGAAACGCCCAAAAAGCACACGCTATCAATAGCGGACCAAAAAACACATGTCCGCCCATAACATATCACACTCTAGCTCGCCAATCTGCCTGGCCCTAGCGTGCACATGACAGATTCCCAAATCTTGAGTTATTGCAAGAAGCAGGTTGATGTGCAGAAAATCAAGGTTGCTGTGAGGAGTTTTCAGATTGTCGTGCAGAGTTTTCAGATAGTTGCAGAAAAATCCAATAAAGTGCAGAATATGCAAATTTGAAATCTATGCAGTCTTTTTGGGAAACTGTGCAAAGTGCAGTGCCGAATTGTTGTACCAGTTGCAGATTTACAAGATTTTCTATGCAATTTAGTACACTTGGTGCAAATTTTCAAAAAGTACAAAAATTCGAATTTCTGCAAATTTAGTACAAGAAATGGTGCCAGTGAGTTACCCTAAACCTTAATCTTATCCTAAAGTTGATTTTCTTGGAATTTGTACAAGATCTTTACATTCTATGCAAGAAAACTTCAATATCAAGTTTTATTTAGTCATAAATGCACAAGAAGTGGTGGCAAAAGTGAATCTTGGTGTGCAAGGAAGTGCAAATCTTACAAGATAGCAAGATTCTTGACAAATTACATAGTTTGATGCAAATCTTGATGTATGCATGTCAAAGATGCTGTATACAAGGCATGAAATGATATATGCATGCACTAATGAGTGAAAATTTACTGTAATTTTTTTTTGATACTCATTAAGTCTCACTGGGAGTCGAACCCAATTCTTTGGCCATAGCCAATGTGCCCCATACACCAAAGGACATTGTGGTTTTAGGACAGAAAACTTTTTGATGCTCTCAAATTGGTACATGTCAAATCCCAACGGATCCCCTCGTGATCGATCTTGGTTCGAAACTCGAATCCTGCAAACAAACGAACAAACAAACAACCAAGGGGGTGCAGGGCTGACTCACCTCCCAACCATGACAGCCGTGGGCGAGCCCACAGTCTTGGCTGTCCCCACCGAGCCACGAGCTGAGCTAACTAGGATGACGTACCAACCAATCTCCTCCTCGCGACGTCCCATACCGCCGCGAAGCTGCCCTCGCGGGCCTCGAGATTGCTGCCGGCCTCGGCTGCACAAAGCAGGTACACGTCTGCACTAGATCCAGGCTCCAAGACCATAGAGCTCTCACAAACTCGCGAGACTCTCTATAATACAATAACTAACCTTGGCCACCCTTTTATAGGCTCTTGGCCGGTCATCGGGCGTCCACACTTGGCCGCCCACCCGTCCATACTTGGGTGCCCGTCCGTTAGTATATACCTAACTCAGCTCGTCAATCAGCCTGCCTAGTTCCAAGCTTCCCCAAGCCTCGAAACTAGTCTTGCATGCGTATAGCACACGGTAGATACACACTGTGCACATGACATACTCCCCTTTCTCTAAGAGCTCACTCCTGAGCTCACTAAAAAGCCAGGGTAATCTCTCTGAAGAGCAGTCAATGTCTCCCATGTAGCGTCCTCCTCAACACGATCCTTCCACTTGATCTTGTATTCCGTGATAAGCGTATGACGCAATCTTCGTTCACGAAATCCAAGAATTTTTTCAGGTTCGTGCGGAACAAATGTCATGTCCTCAACATCTATAATTTCTTAAGGAGTAACTAACTGATCGGCTCCACCCAGTACTTCCTTAAGTCTACTGACATGAAATACAGGATGAACTTTCACATGAGAAGGCAAATCCAATTCATATGCAACTGAACCAATCCGTCGTGTAACACGAAATGGTCCACAGTATCTAGGAGATAATTTCGGAGATCTACCTGTCCGTGAAGTCTCGGAATCTTTCGGAACTCGCAAATACACCATCGTTCCTTCAGAGAACTCTCTAGGTGAATGATGTCTATTAGAATAAAACATGTCTCCGTCTTGAGCACTTCTAATAGATTCCTTTGCAACTTGTAACATTTCCTGCATATCTTGCAACAAATTACGTGCTGCATCATGCTGAAGTCTTGAGAATCCTACTGTAACAGGTGATCTAGGTTGAAAACCATACATAAGCATGAAAGGACTAAACCTTGTACTCGTATGCTTAGTACTGTTATATGCAAATTCTAACATAGGAAGATAATCCACCCATGAACTCTATCTTTTGGATACATATGCTCGAAGAATATCCTCCAAAATCTGATTCACTCTTTCAATCTGGCCATCAGATTGAGGATGATATGAGAAACTCAAATTCAAAGTTGTTTCCAACTTCTCAAAAACAAGTTTCCACTTGTAAACTATGTCCTGCGGTAACCCGTACAGTCTAAACAATTGCTCGATAAACTGCCGAGCTAATTGCATAGCTGTAATAGTCTTCCGGGTCGGTAAAAATCTAACCATTTTTGTCAAGCAATCTACCACAACCCAAATAGAATCGTGGCCTTGATGTGTTCTTGGCAATCCGGTAATAAAATCCATGGAAATACTTTCCCATTTATTACCTGGGATTTGCAAAGGATGCAACAACCCAGCCTGTCTAAAGCGTTCAGCTTTATTTGCCTCATAAATCTGACACTTGAGAACATAATCTTCTACATACCCTTTCATCTTCGGCCAATAAAAAGTGTGTTTCACTAATGATAGTGTCCTGTGTACCCCAGGGTGTCCAGCAGAAGGGGCGTCGTGACACTCCCTCAAAATCTTGGACCTAATGTCCGGGATCTGTAGTACACAAATTTTGTCATTACGGAATAACAAACCATTCCGAATCATCCACTGACCTCCTGCAGCCTGAATAGTAGACTGCTCAGTCACCGAGTCTTGGTCAATCAATGAGCTCCCGTCCTGGATCTTCTGCCAAAATGGACCAAAATAACTATCAGTCCTGCAAAGCCCTCTCAATGACTGAAATAAGTCAGTAGAAATCTCGGTGAACAACAAAGTATTCACCTTTCTAATTCGACTAAGCGCATCTGCAATATTATTCATGGATCCTTTCCGATAACGGATCTCAAAATCAAAATCTTGCATTAACTCTGCCCAACGAGCTTTCCTGCCTCTCAAATCATCCGCATCACACACATACTTGATTGACTGATGATCAGTCAATACCACAAACTTGGAGCCATATAAATAATGTCTCCAAACCTTGAGAGCATGAATCACAGCATAAAGCTCCTTCTCAAGGGTTAGCCAACGAGATTGAGTGTCGTCTAGCTTTTTACTTTCAAAAGCAACCGGTCTACCATCTTGAAATAAAGCAGCCCCGATAGCATAGTCACTGGCATCAGTTTCAAGAACATAAGGCCGACTAGGATCAGGCAATGCTAAGATAGCTGCTTCCTTGACTTTATCTTTCAAAAGTCTGAAGGCCATATCCAAATCGTTATTCCAAGTGATAGGCTGATTGGACTTACGTCCACGACCTTTCAATAAGTCGGTCATCGGTAGTGTGAGCTGAGAGTACTCCCGTACAGATTTCCGAAGAAAAACAACAAAACCGAGAAAGGAACGAAGTTGTTTCACTGTTCGTGGTATAGGCCAGTCCAAAACCTTCTGAACTCGGTCATAGTCAATGCTCAATCCATCTCTAGTAATCTTGTGTCCCAAGTAAATGATGTCGGTCATAAAGAACTGACATTTACTCAATTTAGCATATAGTCGATTCTGTCTTAAAATAAATAAGACAATCGTGAGGTGTCTGACATGATCCTCAAGAGTACGACTATAAATCAAAATATCATCCAGAAACACCACCACAAATTTCCCCAAATGTTCACGAAAAAGATCGTTCATCATTTGCTAGAAAGTAGCTGGAGCATTGGTTAACCCAAAAGGTAATACGAGAAACTCGTAATGGCCATACCTAGTCCGAAAGGCGGTTCTTTCAACATGGCTTTCATGAATACGTATCTGGTGATAGCCAGTACGTAAATCTATCTTCGTGAAATATTTCGCTCCTGCTAACCGGTCAATTAGGTCATCTGATCTAGGAAGAGGATAACGGTTCTTAATGGTCAACTTGTTCAATCTCTTGTAATCTACACACATTCTCCAAGTATTGTTCTTCTTTCTCCTAAGCAACACAGGTGCATCTCAAGGTGATTTACTTGGACGGATCTGGCCCATCCTTAAATAATCTTCGAGTTGTTTAGCCAACTCATCTTCCTCGCTTTAGCTCATCCTATAAGGTGGAATACTCACAAGATGAGCACCAGGGATCAAGTCAATACGATGATCTACTGCCCGTTCAGGTGGTAAACCCGATGGCAATTCCTTAGGAAATACGTCTTGAAACGAATCAAGTATCTTCTATAATTCTTTGCTTTCAAACACACTTAATTCATTCACATCCAAGGAAGGGATGAGAAAAGAAGAAAGTGGAATCAATACACAATGGAAAGCGGTATACAAAGAAGAATCCATTATATTTCCAAAATCAATTGTATTTACAAGAGGTCCCTGAGAGGGATGGATACAATCACCTAAAATACTATACTTGGTGTCCCTATGCTGAAAAGAAAAAATATAACTAGACCAATCTATCTGGACGTCAAGAGTCTTAAACCACTCAATTCCTAATAACAAGTCTACATTTTCCAGATGCATGACATAGCATTCCAGAGTATCTTTGTAGTCCTGAATCTGGATTAGAAGCATCTCCACCTTGCGATCCCAAACTTGTCTGCCCGCAGGTAGACGTACCTCATAGGTATGGTCGCTGAGTGTCGTATCAAGACTCAATTTCTGCACAAGTTTGTAGTTAACAAAGTTATGCGAACTGCCAAGGTCTAATAGAATGTGAATTTTATGGCCATTCACTTCTCCATAAACGCGGAGAAAATCATGCATGCCAAATACCTTAGAATTGAACAGACAATCAGAACAAGTACTAGAGCGAGAAAGTACAGTAATTGACTTACCTGTCAAAGACAACTAGTTAGCTGCCTTTGGCTTGGGTCCTGCGTTTGACTAGGTACTCTTTTGCTTCGGGCACTCGTTATGCATGTCCTTTTTCTTCGCAGATAAAACAACGCCCTTCCTTCTTGAGCTTTAAAGCCCTAAGGAGTCGTTTCTTCTTGGCTGGTGTCGAACTTGAATTCTTCGAAGGTTGGTCCGAAGACTTTCCCTCTGTCGTGTTAGCCATAGGTGCGGATAACTTTCTTTTATGCTTCTTCCTCTGCTCGGTAACGGGTTTCGACTTGGAAGAGACCATCGTATCATCATAGATACGAGCTGAATGAATGGCCTCGTCCAAAGTTTTACATTTGTTATTTTTAACCTGTAATCGGTACGAGTCGGGTAAACCAGCTATACGAAAAACCCCAACAGAGTAGTGGGATCCATCTTTGTAGCTTTCATCTGCAAGTCACGAAACTTCTAGAGGTAGACCTCATAAGTGAGGTGCTGCGAGGTCATGGTCAAAGCTGAAAACCGGGCAACAACATCGTAATCATCCTCTTTCTTGAGGAATTCTTTCTTGAAGATATCTTCAAATTATGCCCAAGTCATTGGCTTTGGGTTCAGTTCCTTCCACCAAAGCAAAGCTTTGCCGGACACGAAACCTGCTGCTAACTGGATCTTCTTTCCATCATCATATGGATGAAACTGAAAGTGAACTTGCCACTTGTGTAGCCATGTGTCCACGATCTCCTTGGTTCTCTGCTTTTGCTCGCCCCCGAACGGTTCCGAAGTAATATTGGGGCCTAAAGCTGAAGCCAAGGTATCCATACTCGAGAAAGTAGAGAGGGTAGTGGTCAAGAGAGCAATGGAGTTCTGCAAAGTCTGCATCTGGGCTACGAATTGTGCCTGACGTTCCGTCGAAGAAGCTTCGAGAGCTACTTTGAACTCTTCGAAATCTGATGTTGACACAAAATCGTCAAAAAGATCGACATCAGTACCTTCCGTAGCCGGCGAGCCTTCGCGTTCCAGGAGGGGCTCCAACTCTGATTCTTGGGTCGACATCGTGAAGAGGGTACGTGGAGAGAAAATTCGATCTTTGCACAACAAAAGTGCGAGCGAACTTGAGAGCTTGAGAGCTTGAAAACTTGAGAACTTGAGAACTCGAGAGATGTGTGGCAAGAAGCCCACGTGAGGGAGTTTATAAAGGTTTCCCAAAAGCCAAAAAAAATCTCGAAAAGCTATGCTTAGCTTTTGCTTTAGCTCTTGTGTTTTTTTTTCCTTGAATAATATATATATATATATATATATATATATATATATATATATATATATATATATATATATTCTCTTTTCTTAAAAAAGAGAAAACACCTTGGAAACCTCAGAGAGAAGAGGACTTTTAAACCTTAAAAATTTTAAACTCCAAAAAAAAAAACTGAAAGCTAAAAAAGAAACGTGCTTTCCTTCTTGTTTTTTGTTTTTTTTTTTTCTTCTCCATGCAGGTCATGCGACTGCACAACATCTTTCCTCTTCTTTGCAAAAGCATTCAACCCTTCTAAACCTACCATCTCCCATCAACATGGGGTTCTTTGATGAAGAAAAAACACATACTAATCTGAAAACTGCAGTATGCACAGAAACAATAGCAAGCTTTTTAACACATACCGTTCTTCGACCTCTTCTACTCTACCTACCGACTTGCTCGTTCACGAGGTATGCTCTGATACCACTGTCAAATCCCCACGGATCCCCTCGTGATCGATCTTGGTTCGAAACTCGAATCTTGCAAACAAACGAACAAACAAACAAGCAAGGGGGTGCAGGCCTGACTCACCTCCCAACCATGACAGCCGTGGGCGAGCCCACGGTCTTGGCTGTCCCCACCGAGCCACGAGCTTAGCTAACTAGGATGACGTACCGACCAATCTCCTCCTCGCGACGTCCCATACCGCCGCGAAGCTACCCTCGCGGGCCTCGAGATTGCTGCCGGCCTCGGCTGCAGAAAGCAGGTGCACGTCTGCACTAGATCCAGGCTCCAAGACCATAGAGCTCTCACAAACTCGCGAGACTCTCTATAATACAATAACTAACCTTGGCCACCCTTTTATAGGCTCTTGGCCGGTCATCGGGCGTCCACACTTGGCCGCCCACCCGTCCATACTTGGGTGCCCGCCCGTTAGTATTTCCCTAACTCAGCTCGTCAATCAGCCTGCCTAGTTCCAAGCTTCCCCAAGCCTCGAAACTAGTCTTGCGTGCGTATAGCACACGGTAGATACACACTGTGCACATGATAGTACACTTGCAAGCTTTCTTTCATTGTGATAGGAAGGCTCAGCCTATATCAGACGTGAGACACTGCATTGTTTACAGCCAGTGTGGGAAAGCAACATCATATGCAGAGATTGTGTTCTTGTATGCACATTATTCTTTACATTGTCTTAGTTCCGTGCTTTAGAAAGCACTGCTCGTTTTAATTGGCCCAAAACTACTTGTTTTGCCTCAGCAGTAGTACATCAACAGAGGTGTACTTTAAGACATAACAGATAGCACATGAGGCTCAACTTAGTCGCCAAAGGCAAAGCTTGCTTGAATGGGAGAAAAGAAAACTACAAGAAGGCCAAGAGAGGTTGCTTGATGGCGAGAAGTTTCTTAACCAAAGAGAAGAGTTTGCTAACCAAAGGGATGAGGCTCTAAAGATCAAAATGGATCTACAAGACACCAAAAAAAAAGCAGCTTGATAAAGAGGGTATATCACTCCAACGGTCAGAAACCGATCCGAGTGCTAGGCTTTCAAGCTTGACACTCAGGGAAGAGAGTGCAATCAAGGAGGAGATTACGACATTGGCCTTTCAGAAAAAATCACAGCACGCGCATAATATCTCAGCTTGGTCTAATCTAACTACAGTGCCAATACTACAAACATCAGTGGCCGTGGTAGCAGGCAACGGGCCTTGTTAGTGCATGGAATCGGAGTTTGGGGAGGGTTCTGTTCTCCTGTCTGTCAAATCCCCACAGATCCCCTCGTGATCGATCTTGGTTCGAACTCGAATCCTACAAACAAACGAACAACAAACAAGCAAGGGGGTGCAGGCCTGACTCACCTCCCAACCATGACAGCCGTGGGCAAGCCCACAGTCTTGGCTGTCCCCACCGAGCCACGAGCTGAGCTAACTAGGATGACGTACCGACCAATCTCCTCCTCGCGACGTCCCATACCGCCACGAAGCTGCCCTCGCAGGCCTCGAGATTGTTGCCGGCCTCGGCTGCGTAAAGCAGGTGCACGTCTGCACTAGATCCAGGCTCCAAGACCATAGAGCTCTCACAAACTCGCGAGACTCTCTATAATACAATAACTAACCTTGGCCACCCTTTTATAGGCTCTTGGCCGGTCATCGGGCGTCCACACTTGGCCGCCCGTCCACCCATACTTGGGTGCCCGCCCGTTAGTATTTACCTAACTCAGCTCGTCAATCAGCCTGCCTAGTTCCAAGCTTCCCCAAGCCTCGAAACTAGTCTTCCATGCGTATAGCACACGGTAGATACCCACTGTGCACATGACATACTCCCCTTCCTCTAAGAGCTCACTCCTGAGCTCACTAAAAAGCCAGGGTAATCTCTCTGAAGAGAAGTCAATGTCTCCCATGTAACGTCCTCCTCAACACGATCCTTCCACGTGATCTTGTATTTCTTCTTTCACGAAATCCAAGAATCTTTTCAGGTTCGTGTGGAACAAATGTCATGTCCTCAACATCTATAATTTCTTAAGGAGTAACTAACTGATCGGCTCCACCCAGTACTTCCTTAAGTCTACTGACATGAAATACAGGATGAACTTTCACATGAGAAGGCAAATCCAATTCATATGCAACTGATCTAATCCGTCGTGTAACACGAAATGGTCCACAGTATCTAGGGGATAATTTCGAAGATCTACCTGTCCGTAAAGTCTCGGAATCTTTCGGAACTCGCAAATACACTATCGTTCCTTCAGAGAACTCTCTAGGTGAACGATGTCTATTAGAATAAAACCTGTCTCGGTCTTGAGCACTTCTAATAGATTCCTTTCCAACTTGTAACATTTCTTGCATATCTTGCAAAAAATTACGTGCTGCATCATGTTGAAGTCCTGAGAATCCTACTGTAACAGGTGATCTAGGTTGAAAACCATACATAAGCATGAAAGGACTAAACCCTGTACTCGTATGCTTAGTACTGTTATATGTAAATTCTAACATAGGAAGATAATCCTCCCATGAACTTTGTCTTTTGGATACATATGCTCGAAGCATATCCTCCAAAATCTGATTCACTCTTTCAGTCTGGCCATCAGATTGAGGATGATCTGCGGAACTCAAATTCAAAGTTGTTTCCAACTTCTCAAAAACAAGTTTCCAAAAATCACTCGTAAACTTAGAGTCCCTATCACTGACTATGTCCTGCGGTAACCCGTACAGTCTAAACAATTGCTCGATAAACTACCGAGCTAATTGCGTCGCTGTAATAGTCTTCCGGGTCTGTAAAAATCTAACCATTTTTGTCAAGCGATCTACCACAACCCAAATAGAATCGTGGCCTTGATGTGTTCTTGGCAATCCGGAAATAAAATCCATGGAAATACTTTCCCATTTATTACCTGGGATTTGCAAAGGATGCAACAATCCAACCTGTCTAAAGCGTTCAGTTTTATTTGCCTGACAAATCTGACACTTGAGAACATAATCTTCTACATACCCTTTCATCTTCGGCCAATAAAAAGTGTGTTTCACTAACGATAGTGTCCTGTGTACCCTAGGGTGTCCAGCAGAAGGGGCGTCGTGACACTCCTTAAGAATCTTGGATCTAACGTCCGAGATCTGTGGTACACAAATTTTGCCGTTACGGAATAGCAAACCATTGCGAATCATCCACTGACCTCCTGCAGCCTAAATAGTAGACTGCTCAATCATCGAGTCTTGGTGAATCAATGAGCTCCCGTCCTGGATCTTCTGCCAAAATGGACCAAAATAACTATCAGTCCTGCAGAGCCCTCTCAATGACTAAAATAAGTCAGTAGAAATCTCGGTGAACGACAAAGAATTCACCTCTCTAATCCGACTAAGCGCATCTGCAATATTATTCATGGACCCTTTTCGATAACGGATCTCAAAATCAAAATCTTGCATTAACTCTACCCAACGAGCTTTCTTGCCTCTCAAATCATCCGCATCACACACATACTTGATTGACTAATGATCAGTCAATACCACAAACTTGGAGCCATATAAATAATGTCTCCAAACCTTGAGAGAATGAATCACAGCATAAAGCTCCTTCTCAAGGGTTGGCCAACAAGATTGAGTGTCGTCTAGCTTTTTACTTTCAAAAGCAACCGGTCTACCATCTTGAAATAAAGCAGCCCCGATAGCATAGTCACTGGCATCAGTTTCAAGAACGGACTAGGATCAGGTAATGCTAAGATAGGTGCTTCCTTGACTTTATCTTTCAAAAGTATGAAGGCCATATCCAAATCGTTATTCCAAGTGATAGGCTGATTGGACTTACGTCCACGACCTTTCAATAAGTGGGTCATCGGTAGTGTGAGCTGAGAGTACTCCCGTACAGATTTCCGAAGAAAAACAACAAAACCGAGAAAAGAACGAAGTTGTTTCACTGTTCGCGGTATAGGCCAGTCCAAAACCTTTTAAACTCGGTCATAGTCAATGCTCAATCCATCTCTAGTGATCTTGTGTCCCAAGTAAATGATGTCGGTCATAAAGAACTCACATTTACTCAACTTAGCATATAGCCGATTCTGTCTCAAAATAGATAAGACAATTGTGAGGTGTCTGACATGATCCTCAAGAGTACGGCTATATATCAAAATATCATCCAGGACCACCACCACAAATTTTCCCAAATGTTCACGAAAAAGATCGTTCATCATTTGCTGGAAAGTGGCTGGAGCATTGGTTAACCCAAAAGGTAATACGAGAAACTCGTAATGGCCATACCTAGTCCGAAAGGCGGTTCTTTCGACATGCCTTTCATGAATACGTATCTGGTGATAGCCAGTACGTAAATCTATCTTCGTGAAATATTTCGCTACTGCTAACCGGTCAATCATGTCATCTGATCTAGGGAGAGGATAACGGTTTATACTGGTCAGCTTGTTCAATCTCTTGTAATCTACACACATTCTCCAAGTATTGTCCTTCTTTCTCCTACGCAACACAGGTGCACCCCAAGGTGATTTACTTGGACGGATCTGGCCCATCCTCAAATAATCTGCGAGTTGTTTAGCCAACTCATCTTCCTCAGCTTGGCTCATCCTATAAGGTGGAATACTCACAGGATGAGCACCAGGGATCAAGTCAATACGATGATCTACTGCCCGTTCAGGTGGTAAACCCGATGGCAATTCCTTAGGAAATACATCTTGAAACGAATCAAGAAACAGCAAGCATTTTTAACACATACCGTTCTTCGACCTCTTCTTCTCTACCTACCGACTTGCTCGTTCACGAGGTATGCTCTGATACCACTGTCAAATCCCCACGGATCCCCTCGTGATCCATCTTGGTTCGAACTCAAATCCTACAAACAAACGAACAACAAACAAGCAAGGGGGTGCAGGCCTGACTCACCTCCCAACCATGACAGCCGTGGGCAAGCCCACAGTCTTGGCTGTCCCCACCGAGCCACGAGCTGAGCTAACTAGGATGACGTACCGACCAATCTCCTCCTCGCGACGTCCCATACCGCCACGAAGCTGCTCTCGCGGGCCTCGAGATTGCTGCCGGCCTCGGCTGCGTAAAGCAGGTGCACGTCTGCACTAGATCCAGACTCCAAGACCATAGAGCTCTCACAAACTCGCGAGACACTCTATAATACAATAACTAACCTTGGCCAACCTTTTATAGGCTCTTGGCCGGTCATCGGGCGTCCACACTTGGCCGCCCGCCCGTCCATACTTGGGTGCCTGCTCGTTAGTATATACCTAACTCAGCTCGTCAATCAGCTTGCCTAGTTCCAAGCTTCCCCAAGCCTCGAAACTAGTCTTGCATGCGTATAGCACACGGTAGATACCCACTGTGCACATGACACTGTCTCAACGGACTTTGCGGTCCAACGTGCAGCCAATAGCAACAATAGCAACCTACAGTGGTTCGCAGCACATGCTTCTTGTACAATGAGCAGCAAGTGTTTCATCTCACCACAGCGTAGCCTAACGCAATGTCATCAGTAGCAAGCGTCCAAGAGCAGCATCAACCAAGTGTCCAGCAACGAAAGCAGCCATCTTTGTGGCCATCTATAGCGACTACAGCTCAACGTCGTTTAGCTTCATCGCTCAAGTGCATAATCAACTACTATCAACAGCACCTGCAGTCATCACTCAGCGTCATTCAGCCGCATAATTACCTACAGTGCAAGCCTGGGCAACAAACTCCTTGAAGTCGTGTGGCTCCAGACCTTTGTTTTCGTGAGTCTTCTCCAAGTGTCCTTAACAGTCAAAAGACACTCTTCAAACAGCACAAAAGCGTCTAACTGTAGCACAGTGTGGGCAGCACAACCCACATCATCACCTCGTTCAAGGCTCAACGCACACACATCTAACTGTAGCACAGCATGGACAGCACATTCCGCATCATCGCTGTGTTCAAGGCTCAGCGCACAAACAGGCGTTCTTAGGGAGCGTTAATGTTTATTTTTGTTTTTGTTTTTCTTTTTTTTTAAGAAAGCATCACCTACTGAGAGCATGGCTAAAGGCACAAGCTCGTTCGCTGCTACACTCAGCAAGAGCATCATAGGCTAAGAGGCTCAACAAGCAAGAAAGCAACTAAGGTCTTACCCTCACAAGGAGAGGAAAGGGATGCAGCTGCAAGAAGCGAGCGAGAAAGAAAAGTGAAAGAGAAAGAACGTGTAGTCTTTTATCCTTTCTATCATCTTTTGCTTTAAACCCTATTCTCACTCACATCTCCACCCTCCATCTACTTCACATCTTGTCCCTTCATTTTTTTTTTGGGTTTTTTCACACTAGCCCATCTTGCCCAGTTTTGCAGCTTGTGCCGAAGTATTTTTGCGGGTTTCTTCTTTGGATTTGGATTTTTTTGAGCTTGCCAATTGTTCACATGTGCATTTTGGCCCTTGTTCACACACACACTTTTGGCCATTTGGTTCATTTTTGGGCATTCACACGCACATCTTTTGACCATTTGAGCATATTAGTGGCTTTTCCACACGCGGTGTGACATTCTTGAGCACATTTGGGGGTGTTTCCACACTTTCAGGCATTGGCAAGACGACATGGGGATCCATTACTACCTCTACCCCGCCTACGATCGCCGTGCTACCCACCATCATCGTCGTCGACATCACTACGACCCCATCCCAGACGCTGATCGTACGGCATCCGCTCATACCTGATTACTTTGGCTCTATGCCCGTCATCTTGATTTGCCATTTCAGGTGAGGAGATGCATATCATTTGCCGATTTCATACATACATTTGGCACATCACGACTTTGACCTCTGGATCCTTCTTCATCGATATCATGCTATGATGACATCATATTCATGTCACATATGGATGTTTGAGCTTCAGATATTGTTGCCTAGCCAACTTAGACACTTATTTGATGAGGAGGATGTCCGTGCCAAATGGTCCAGACGTTCTACATATGGTGATTTTGTTCAGGATCTATGTGGTTATCTTTACATGGATGGGTGGGCATTGCTTTCATGGGATGATGTATGTGGAGACTTGATTGAGTGCCCTACATTTGTGAGCAAAGATGACTATATACTTGAGGATGGGTATCATCATGACATGCATTCAGTGGATGATTATAGTGATGATGATCATCATGTTATGATGATACTAATATTGACACATATCCACATGGTGATGGTCAAACACACATGTAATAACATTGATGTATCACACCCACATACCTATAATGACCCACATACCTATAATGATGTATCACACATACACATGATGATATTGATGTATCACACACATACACATGATGATAGTGATACACGTGCACATGGTGCCACTGACCCACATGCACATAATGATGATGTATGTGTTAGTGATAGTGAGAGTGATATATGCGAGTCAAATCATGGGGGCATAATCTTGATGGGAGGGATAACAGCGAGCATTCCGAGCATTATGATTATTGATATGCCTATGTCTACCTACCTTCCAGTGAATCATAGTAATGCATTAGGAGATAGAGATGCATTGGCGGATCATAGTGATGCATTAGACTATCATGGGAATCAGTTCTTGACTAGTGATGCATCCATTGCAGTATGTGAGATTCGAGATGATGATACTTCACATGTTGATGAGCACATCATGGACCATGAGGAGCATATACCCGAGAATCTAGTATTAGATATGTTGGGCTACTCCTCTAGAGTTGTCACATGTGGAGAGATTTCAGATATGACCACTACTCCTAGTTTTCATAGCATTCCTAGCAGCATTCGTGTGGATCGAGTCGTTGTGATTGAGCAATCGGGGATAGTGCATGAGAGTAGTGATGAGTTCGTGGAGGTGAGACATCGCAGAAGTATGCATATCAATCGTATTTTTAGCATATCCTATGACATTGACCTTGAGAGCTTTACATTCGATCTAGGTATTTCCTTAGTTCCAGTGTTATTGGAGATTGATTTATCATGGAATTTAGGTCATATAGGGACACCAGTGATGGAGTTTATCTATACCTATGGGGATGACCTTAGTGGCCTTGGAGATTCCATTGATAGTGAGTTTGTTGATACCACTTATCTCTCTTGTGTGTACACTTTGTCTGTGCTTAGTGATGGTGATCTTAGAGAGATACACACATATATAGTGTCTTGCACATGGAGATATTGTGCATGGGTCGGATCATACTCATACATACATTGATATGGTAAATCATGCCTTCGACTTTTCGAGTGGTGCTACATGTGATGGTGGCATGAGTTCACATTTGACTCTACATGAGGCCGACCTTGAGCTATGTTCATTTGGCAGGACATTTTCCTTCGGATGCATTCTGTGTCATTTTAGGAGCACAGTTTTTGGATATGTGGCTCGACATTCAGATGCATCTATGACATATTTTAGTCTTTGCCTACACGATGATTCTTTTGTGCCAGGACCATTTGACATTCTAGCCAAGAGTTTCGAGCTTCTTCAGTGGGTACCTTTCATGCCAGATTCACTCTGTGGTCGTGAGAATGGGCTTAAAAGTTTCCCTTTCAACCCTGAAGCTACTATCTCTTCAGAGGTGAGCTTTCCTTTTGATCCAAGAGCTACCATTACTTCGGCTTTGAAGTTGAGCTTTCTTTTCGACCTAGGAGCTATTACCATTTCAGCTTCGACGGTTCGGGATGTATACCGTACATTTCCCTTTGACCCTAGAGAATACTCGACTAGCTTCGTCATCGACAGTGATTCCTTATCCTCTCCACTTGCACCAAATTATCGTGGGACCATTGCCTTGGATTTTGCATACCTATTTTGTCTGCACAGCTCTAGGAGATCCCTATATGCGGGCCCACGTGGCTAAAAGAGTGTGAACAAGGTTACTCCATATAGCCCAAATGCAAGGAAAAGTCCATGTGGAATCTGATGACACCCATGCAGATGAAGTTCCCGTCAATGAAGAAATCGACACTCATGTGATTTGACCCTTAATGCGTGCTTCTTCTTTTTTTTGTATGATGAAGATACTTATAGACAAAAAAAAAATTATGGCCATGTGAACAACCCTTAGTGTAAGGCCATTCACACCCATTTTTCAAGTTCTTGCTCCTATCAAACCCAAACCTTATCCAAACACAAAAAAAAAAACTAAAGGTGACATAGACGACCAGGAGCAGCTATAGTAAATGACGTAGATGGGAACTTCTGTGAGATTATGAAAAACCACGTTGGAGGGTTGCTGCCATTGGAGGATCGTTGGAAATGTGTGCCGCAAGAGGCAGGGTTATAAAAACCCATTGTCTTGTAATTGAAGAGGATGAATGCACGAAAGAGGATAAGTAAATCCCTTAACCCAAAAAGACATACATCAAAAACCCTGTAAAGCCTTAACCCAGAAAGGCCATAAAAGCCCTACAGAAAACCTTCGCGTCATGGAGTAATAAGAAACCCTAAGCAACAGCCATGTTGTGAAGTTAACCCCTAAAGGATAAGCTGATGTAGAAAGAAGTCCTAATTCAGGAGGAAAATCTTTTAAAAAACACTTATGGTAAAATCTGATTCAGATGAAAAGAACCCAGTCACGATATGATCTAATTACCTGCGCATGTCTTCTCCTTGGTGAGTTTGTAGATGAGGACCACGATGCCGACAGCGTGGATGGCTTCGGCGGCAACGAAGAGGTTGTCATGGTCTCGGACCACGAATCGGATGAAAACAAGGGCAAAAATGCCTGAGACCACGGCAAGGAAGGACTTGACCTTCGGCGGCTGCCGCTTGAGCCAGGAGATCAAGACGCGCACGGGGTTGCGAGATCGGCGTCCAGCAAGCATGGCGAAAGTATCGGTGGCAGCACAGAAAACAGGGAAAAAAGCTAGGGTTTCGATTAGATCGCCCTCTGCAGAAAAGCTATGGCTGCAGCAGAAACCTAAAAGCAGAGATTAGGGATTCTGCAGCAAGCACACAGAAAGCTTCCTTGTAAAGAAGCTACCGCGCTTCGCAGAGGGTTTTTTACTTGACATGAAAAAAGCTTCGGGGTTCCCAGCGATGGCGAAAAAGGACGTATTTTTCAATTTTATTTAATTGAATTTTACTAGTATTGCACCCGCGCATTGCTGCGGCGGGCCGACCAAGGTTCCAGAAAAGAACTATTCCCTCTCTACAACCATCTCTCTCTCTCTCTCTCACACACACACACACATGACCCTCTCCCCCTCTCTGCCACTTACACACACTCTCAAATGTTGAAACTCTCTCTCTCTCTTCTCACATGCACACATATACACACCTGCTCTCTCTCTCTCTCTCTCTCTCACACACACACACACATGCACACACTCTCTCTCTCTTCTTACACACATAGAAGCGCTCTCTCTCTCTCTCTTTCAATCTCTTTCTCTCTCTCTCACTTACACTCTCTCTCTCTCTCTCTCTCTCTCTCTCTCTCTCTCACGCACACATACACATATGTAAATATATAGTATATACAATATTATGTTTTAGATACATAAGCCTATACATAGACACATATACTTATACCTATATACATGTATTTAAAAATATAAATACAAACATCAACATGATTTAATTAATTTTGATTAAATTGTATGTGCGGAGATGGGTGATACTTTTAAATATATAGATAGATATATCATACACACATCTAAACACACACACACACACACACACAAACATAAGTATGTATATATATATACATACATATGTATGTATGTATATATAAATGTAAATAAAAACACACACACATGTATACACACATATACATATATGTTTTCTATTTAATTTATATTTTATTAAAAGATACTTTTTATTCTCTTTCTCTCTCTTTTCACCCTCTCTCATTACATCTCTCTCTCTCTCTCTCTCTCTCTCTCTCTCTCTCTCTCTCTCTCTCTCTCCAGGTCTGGCCCATCTCACTTTCTCTCTCTCAAGCACATTCTACACAGATGCAGATGTACGCACATGCATGCATATACGCTCTCTCTCTCTCTCTCTCTCTCTCTCTCACACACACACACACACACAAACACACACATGTACACACCGCACACACAAACACACACATGTACACACACACACACAAACACACACATGTACACACCGCACATACACTAATCTAAACGCACACTCTCTCCTCCCACTCTCTCTCTCTCTCTCTCTCTCTCTCACACACACACACACATGTACACACTCACATACACTAATCTAAACACACACTCTCTCCTCCCACACAAACTATCTCCTACATAGAAATTATCTGTCGCCTCTCTCTCTCTCTCTCTCTCTCTCTCTCTCTCTCTCTCTCACACACACACACACACACACATGTACACACCGCACATACACTAATGAAAACACACACTATCTCCTCCCACACAAATTATCTCCTACATAGAAATTCTCAGCCTCTCTCTCTCTCTCTCTCTCTCTCTCTCTCTCTCTCATGCACACTCTCTCTCTCTCTCTCTCTCTCTCTCTCTCTTCACGCACACTCTCTCACATAGAAACTCTCTCTCTCTCTCTCTCTCTCTCTCTCTCTCTCTCTCTCTCTCTCTCTCACACACACACACACTCACACACTCTTAAATAGATTTACACACATATATATAATTATAATTAATTAAATTTTAGATTAAATTTTAATGGTAGGGATGAGTGGTGAGGTGTGCTCACTCTCAAATAAATGCATCTTTCATGTAATCTCTCTCTCTCTCTCTCTCACACACACACACACACACACACACTCAATTCATACATCCACCTATAATCGTAATAGACCACCTATAATCGTAATAGACCATACAATTATCTTGTCAACTCAACTCATACATCCACCTATAATCGTAATAGACCATAAAGTTATCTATACTCCACCAATGACATTGTGGAAGTAGCAAACCATTCAACGGCTAGTGCAACCTTTTTTATTTTGTGCTCTTACAAAATGACTACCAAAACGTCTCACATCTATGGTCCTCACAAATGACTACCATCAAAGACTTTACTTTAACATTTGTACACTTGGACATTGTCTCTCGTAAATGGTGTACACCAAGGATGATCCTTCTTAGCCCCATGATGCCATCCATCAAACAACTATTTTTTATCCCTTGTGATTAGGTTAGGGTGGGTGACTGACTACAACCATAAACATATGACTCAATGTCCATTTTGTTAATTATCTCATGTAAATAGTTGATGTTATGAGATTTTTATCGTTAGACAACTCTTTTTAATAAGTCTTTTTACATGCATAACCATATAGGTAAAGACATAAATCAAAAAGTCATATAGCCAATACTTATAGGTGAAAATGTATAAAACATATAGGTGTAGACATAAATAAAAATTCATTTAGCTAATCATTATATTAGGGTTTTCATACCTAATGTCCATGGTTAAGATATAAAACCCTAATGGCCTAATGCTTGCCTATAAATTTGAACACTCAAAAACCCTAATGGCTACTACTGCCTATATACACATGCACAGGCACACTATTTATATATACATGTTTTTTCTTTAAATGCCTTAAAAAAAAGAGAGTCTTTCGCTGTAATTAACTATTTTCGATCTTGTTGAGGCATAATTGTTAAAAGAAAAATAGAGTTTCATTTTCTAGAGAAATTTTTAAATGATCAAATATTTTGTTTTTTTCTCAAAAGCACGCGCATTTTATCTCTAAAAATACTATTTTTCCCTACAATATTATGTTTTAGATACATAAACCTATACAAAGACACATATACTTATACATATATACATGTATTTAAAAATATAAATACAAACATCGACATAATTTAATTAATTTTGATTAAATTTTAATGTGCAGAGATGGGTGATAAGTTGTGGTCACTTTTAAATATATAGATAGATATATTATACACACATCTAAATACACACACACACACACAAACATGTATATGTATATATATATACATACATATGTATGTATGAATGTAAATAAAAACACACACACATACACACATGTATACACACATATACATATATGTTTTCTATTTAATTTATATTTTATTAAAAGATACTTTTTATTCTCTTTTTCTCTCTTTTCACCCTCCCTCATTACATCTCTCTCTCTCTCTCTCTCTCTCTCTCTCTCTCTCTCTCTCTCCAGGTCTGCCCCATCTCACTCTCTCTCTCAAGCACATTCTACACATAGATGCAGATGTACGCACATGCATGCATATACTCTCTCTCTCTCTCTCTCTCTCTCTCTCTCTCTCTCTCTCACACACACACACACACATATGTACACACCGCACATACACTAATCTAAACACACACTCTCTCCTCCCACACAAACTATCTCCTACGTTGTCTCTCTCTCTCTCTCTCTCTCTCTCTCTCTCTCTCTCTCTCTCTCTCACACACACACACACATGTACACACCGCATATACACTAATGAAAACACACACTATCTCCTCCCACACAAACTATCTCCTACATAGAAATTCTCAGTCTCTCTCTCTCTCTCTCTCTCTCTCTCTCTCTCTCATGCACACACACTCTCTCTCTTCACGCACACTCTCTCACATAGAAACTCTCATGCACGCACACACACATACTCTCTCTCTCATACACACACACACACTCTCTCTCTCTCTTCACGCACACTCTCTCACATAGAAACTCTCTCTGTCTCTCTCTCATACACACACACACACTTAAATAGATTTACACATATATATAAATTTAATTAATTAAATTTTAGATTAAATTTTAATGGTAGGGATGAGTGGTGAGGTGTGCTCACTCTCAAATAAATGCATCTTTCATGTAATCTCTCTCTCTCTCTCTCACTCACTCTCACTCACACACACACACACATGTACACTATTTATATATACATGCTTACATACCTATAGATACACATACATACATAATATATATAAGTGTGTGTATCTACTATAGGTATGTAAGCATGTATACAAAGATTTCATTGAAAAATGTGAGATGAGATCTTCTTAGATTCAAATTCAAAATTGCTTTGGAAGATGTGAGATTTGGCTCCTCCTCACGCTTGAAGGAGGAGTGGCCATTTTGAAATAGGCCCCCCTCCTTTGCCCACGTGGAGGGAGGGCCACTCTCCCTTAATCTTGTATAGATTTAGAGCTATTGCATTTTATTTAGAGCTATTGCACCCAATTCTTTTTTGCCCGTGTGAATGTACATTTTTTCAGAGGTTTTTTCTTTTGTCAATACCATTGAAGAGGAGGACCAAAGAGAACACACTTAGAACAATTTTCCTTGCAATGGTAAGACACATAGAACAATTTTCCTTGCAATGGTAAGACACGTCCTCGCTTGTTATTGCTTTTACAATCAAAGTTCTGGTTAGCGGTGGAAAAAGTACTATCATATAATTTAAAAAACCACGTCAATGTCATAGTGTGTCGAGAACTCGAGACATAATGGTTACAAAGTTCTATGTATATACCATGGTGTTTTGTTATTAGTAAATTTAGAGAACTCGAGAGATAATGGTTACAAAGTTCTGCATGTATACCATGGTGTTCTGTTATTAGTAAATGTGGTTTATATCAAAACTATGACCAAAAAAAAACTTAAGGTAGAGATTGCATATCCTACAAAGTATATGTTAGCCAAAAATTACAACATTGTTCTCAAGCTCTTTAGTAAGAATGTAGAGGAAATAAAGTAAGATAGCAGTATTATAGTACAAAATGTCAAACTATGTCTAAGAGAATAGCTATAAAAGACAATACTTACGGTTGTAATGTCACTAGCTTGTGCAAAAACCACGATTAGAAAAAAACTCCCATGTTAGTTAGTACTAAGGGTGTACAGCAAATGCTCATCATAAAAGTAAAGCATTAGACAAGTATCCCTATTGTAAATTGCCAAGAACATTATTAAGAGGTGCATAGCCATATACTATAAATAATACAGGTCGAGCATAATTTGATGTATCAAATGCTTAGGTTTAAGTTATCAGGAAAATCTACCTTTTTGATCTGTCATGCTTACTGTTGCTGAGTCTTTCACTGATATGTGTAAGGCACTTACTCTTTTGATACCATAGAGTTTTTCAATTCTTGCACACATAACTTGCTAGCGTCTATGTGATCACTGTATGCAACACAAAGTGCGGGAACCAAGCAGTTAAGCCACTATCACACTACTTGCAATTGTATAACAATCCTATGTCCTAACAATACCATTAATCACAGGCAAAATCCCTTTGATCGGAGTTATTTTGTTAGGACCTTTATGACACTTGGAGAATAATTATTTATCTTAAGCACAACAATTAGAGCAAACCATGGACTTGAAACAAATTAAAAGCAAGAACCTTACGTATACAAATTTATACCAAAATAAATATACATGAAAGCTTAAAAATAAGAGAGAGGTCACCGTCGACACAAGATTGGGATCAATCTCCCTTAGATGAGTGTGGCCCATCGTACCACTCATCCATATTTATACTCAAAAAGACAATTCCAAAAATAAATCTTAAGAGCTTTGTGAGTTTTTGAGCATACAAGCTCTTCCAAAAATATAAATGCCAAAATATATAACCATAGTAGGTGTTCACATGTCTTCCAAGATATCTCATTGTCTGCCACTCAATCACCGCCTATATCTAGTCAGTGCACATAAAGCCGACTAAACCCATTAATCCTGAGACTATATCATACTAGTGCACACAGATGATTAAATACATTAATCCTAAAAAATGATACAAATAAATGGCACATCCCACACATAAAAAAAATATCCCCGACACATACACCATGTATAAGTAATGATTGCATAAGCGTCCCTACTTTACCATAGAGTTTATGACTAACATTCCCTCTTGCTTGGACTCTAATTAACCTCAATTACGTGGGTAATATGAGTGGATAAGATTTTGGTAAGAACGGATAAACTTTTCTCACATCCATTTAGCATCTTCAATAGGATGATTCTTGAACGTCACAAGATACTTAACATAAGTGTTGCATGTGCGTGTAGTGGTGGTCTCATGGTAAATGATAGACTCAGGCACAAGATGTTCTTCTTCATCTACTAACTCTAGAGGTTCTTCTAATATAGGATGAGAAGGTAGAGGTCCTCTAAAAGGTCTCAAAACACTAACGTGAAAAGAACTATGGATATGCCAATTGGAGGGTAGTTTATCTTTGTAATAATCTTAAAATGTCCATAAAATCTAGAAGCTAACTTTAACATTTGGTCGGTATCTACAGACTCAATTCTCATTTTCTCAATGCGAAGAAGTACATAGTCTCCTTCGTTAAAGATGACATGTTTATGTTTACGATTTGCGTACTTCATGTACTTTTCTTGAGCTTTTTGGATGTTCAATTTCACTAAGTCATGAATTTGGTCAAAGTTTTAAATAAAAAAAACTACAACCTCAATAGAATGTGAAAGACGAGTTGTTGGAGTTAGCAAAGCCTTACCATAGACCATCTCAAATGGTGCTTTTTTAGTAGCCATGTGAGGATAATTATTAGACGCAAATTGCAAAATGTGTAAGTACATGTTAAATCGGGGCCAAAAGTCAACTTTTAGTTAACATTTTAGAAAACTTCCCCAGGGGCTATGTAAGCGTCCTAGCCCTATAAAGACCCAATGATAGGGTCTAGACATGAGGGAATAAGACCTCAAATGCTATATATATATAGCCTATAGCGTACATATAAACATTAGGAAAGTATGCGAGCTTTTACAACCCTAGAGTAGTATGGGCTAAATAAGAGCTTTCTAGATATGTATGAGCTTTTTGTAGAATTGTAAAAGAACCTTTACAATATGCATGGAATCTAGGAAGCCCATAAGATCCACTACAGTTGCCGAGTTGCAAATATCACCCCTAGGCAAGTGAGTCCTACGGCCGCGTGTGATACCTAGCCTATGGTGAAAACAAGTTACTGGCAGTCATAAACCATAGAGAAAGCCCTATAGAACATTGAGGATCCTATCCTTGACACAAAAAAACTTGTGAAAACACCAAAACCACTTAAGCTTTCAATTGATAGGTAGTACCATAGCCTTGTATGGGTATATGACAGGCTAATCATGCTTGGATAGAGGATCTTTTTAATATATGCACAAGCCCTTGGGCTTAGGAGATGGAGGGGAGCCCATATAAGGGAGCAAGGCCTTGTTCAAAGTGTGGAAGGAGGTGGTGGACATAAATAATACTATAAATAGTGATAGTTTTGGTCACTTTTTTTTTACTCATCTTCATCCCTTCCAGTCGACTGCTCTCCCAACTCTTCTCCAACCTACACCTTCCACTCGCAAAGCTTGAGGTAAGCTTCTCCTCTTACCTATTCCCAATTATTTGAGCTCTATTATGAATGAATAAATGGAGTGGTGTGGGGCAATGTTATGTTACAGCCAATAGGCTATCAGAAATTTGCATTGATTTCTAGCTAGCTTTGGGAGCTCCCTACCCTCCCCTAAGCATGAGGGGTGGGAGAGGTCTTGGGGCCTTAGGGCTAATATAACCCTAGCCTCTTGTGATCAATAGAGGCTCCAAATCAGCCCAAGCCTCTTCCCACTATGCTCCCAAAGTGGCCTAAAACTGTGATTTTTCCATGTGTTTTCTACTCTTTCTCTTCCCCCTTCTTGATTAACACTCATTGATCTTGCTTTGATTATTAGGTGAAGTATCTAGAGCTTAGAATAGGTTATTTGAGTATGATTGGATAAGGATAATGATGTTTTTTCTTAATGCTAATGCTATGGTTAGTTAATATCTAGATCTCATGTTTACATTCCCTCTACTTGCTTATGCTAATATGTATTGATTAGATGCTAAGTAGGGATTGTAAGAGTGATGTTTAGGGTAGATAAGATATTGATTTGTGCCCATTTGATGTGTTACAAGCTTGGAAATGATTGGGGATCTTGCTTGACCAAGCCCCTTCCACAAAGTTACCCTTGGGATTACATGAACCATGACATCATATTTGCGAATCTTTTATGATTAAGCTTATGACTTTTGTCAAGATTCCCCCCTTGCTATAATACTCATGTTATGAACAAACATCATTACATGACATCATATTTGTGAATCTTTTATGATTAAGCTTATGACTTTTGTTAAGATTCCCCCCTTGCTATAATACTTTTGTTAAGATTCCCCCCTTGCTATAATACTCATGTTATGAACAAACATTAAGAGTAGATCAAGTCAATATGTTTTTGATCTAATGTCTTGCTAAAGTCCTAATAATGCTTATACTTTAATATGTGAAGTTCAATAAAGCTAAGCAATGATTTTTTATGGAAATAGGTGTTGAACTTACTATGATAATTTTGTTTTTGTTTGGCTTACATACTTATAATATTCATGTCAAGTTCCATTAAGTTGGTGTTGGGCTTGCCCATGATCAATGCAAGTGATTGAATGTTTTTGTAAGACTTGGAAAGTAAACAGGTAAGTTGATTCAAGAAGAGCAAGATTTACTTCATACTTGATGTTTTCATAGGCTTACAATAGGATACCAAGGATGTGGGTTTTGCTATATAAATTCCCTTTTTTTAGTACTTTAGGGTTATGTAAGCATTAATCTTGACTAACGTTCTTATGTTATGGAAGCATTAATCTTGACTAACCTTCTTGCGTTGAGTATATATAATTCTTATTCTTGGAGCATTAGGGTAGTTTATGATGGTCTAAGCATGGAGTATGCCTAACTTGCTTGAGTTTTGATATGGTTCCACCCAAAAACGTTATGCTATCCTAATAGTGAGTTAGGTTCACTTGTTTTGACCTTGTAAAAGAGTATTGTAATAGCTTATGCTACTTGAAGGTTCACATGATGATGTAAGATTTGCATATGCTAGTCTCCCCCAACCCTTATGGGAATAATTGCATTATATTTACATTAAGGAACCTTGAATGTCTCTACTATAAGCATGTAAATATAATTGTATTATATTTACGTTAAGGAACCCTGAATGTCTCTACCATAAGCACGGTGAAAGATTTGCATACCGATTGTTTATCGAGGGTTGACAAAACCATTTAAGATGAAATTCTTGATTTATTTCTTCCTTTTTATCATGTGTAAGTACCTAAACTAAGGTTCAAGTAGGCTTGTGAAACCTAATATTCTATCTTGTGGATATTGAAGATTAAGTCTTAATGATCCATAGTAATGCTAACACTCTATATAGATGGTGATTATGCTTCATTGATAACTAGCAATGTTGATGCTAGATGGTAGAAATACTAATGATATTGTTTAGACATGTTATGTTTACGTTATTTCTTAAAATCTACCTTTTACTTTGGGCTCCCTAATGATAGCCATGTTGCATGAGAACGTAGTATGGATATTCTTTTCTCAAGAATGTTATTTTTCAAAGCTTAAATCTTTCTTAATCTTGCATATGCTTATTAAAGGACACTTGAAGGGAGAGAGTAAAGTAAACTTCTTTCACTTGCTTTCATTAACTTAGGACACTAACTTTGTAATCTAGAAGAACTTTCTTAAACTAAATGATAAGTCTTGTTATAGTAAAAGTCAACGAATGATTTAGATGAAGTTTGCATTATGTATGGTTGTTGAAATTCTCATTTTACTACTTCAAATAGCGATAACCTTGGTGATTAAAAAGGAAATGCTTAAAGCTAAATGTGGTGTATTAGTTCTAGACTTTGTATTTATTTGTTTTGTGACTTATCCCCTATGGATTGCCTAAGGGTTATGTTATGAATGAAGGAATATTTCAAAAATTGTATGATTCACATCGCTCATCTTACATAGAAGTAATTATCATAGACTTGCGATGATCTTGTAGTCACATAGGGTACTTCTCAAGAAGCAAAGTAGACTTATCACAGATGGATGAGAGATTAGAGAATATTTTATCTAAATAAGAGGTAAATTTTATTCATAAGAGCTTTTTAGATGCCTCTTTACATGCCAGGAGATCGCTTGTGTTGATCTTTATCCACCTAAGCAATCTAGTAAAGATCATTTCAAAAATGTAACTACAAATGTGAGAAAGGTAGTAATATCAACTATAAGGTAAATTGATCAAGGCTATGCCTTTCTCTTTGTTGCTCATATGACAATGTTCATGGAAAAGGGTTTTGAGGATTTAGGGATTCATTAGGTATAGGATTTAAAGAGCGGAGTAAACATAGGCAAGGAACAACTTCCCAAGTCTTAATTATTACAAATATCTTGTCCACTTCTAACACTTGTAGGAATCGTCAAGATCTACAGCTTGAAAGGACAAAGGCAATCTCCTCGAAAAATCCATGGAGAAGAAGGGTGCACTCATCGTCTTGCTGTCATTGAAAGAAAGTCAATTAAATCTCTACTCGCCGTCAAGTGGTATAATTGCTTAATACTTTTGTATCTAGTAAATACTAGGTTGGATTCCCAAATATTATTGAATTTATAATTTAAATTAATAAAAAGTAGTTGATTTAGAAAATTCAAGCTCAAGAAAAGCTCCAAAGTTGTAAATGATCGAGTTTCTATCTAGAATTAGAATTGATCTATATCCTTAGAGCTAAGTAGAAGTTATGGAGTAATAATTGATCTATAATTCTCAAAGAGGAATGTGTCGACTTGGTCTATGTGACCCGTCTCAACGGAAGTATTGTTAAAGATAGGAATTAAAATTTCCCTAAGATCCCAAAAAAAGGAATGAAACTTGGATTCTAGGCTAGAGAATTATTAATGTTAAGACATTATTGATAAAAAAAGTACTGCATTCTTATATCTCTTAAAATTAGATTGATACATCCACCTAGAAAAGCAGCGTGGCCTTGGGCCATTATCTAGTGCATATTTTGAAAGGATCCCAGGCAAGGTTAATTAGTGCATTGGTGTAGCAAAAAAAGGCATGATAATTGTTGCTGACATATAGGTTCATCCTATGGACGATCCGACTTCCAGGGTTGTGACCCTCCTATGTCAAGGCATAAGGGTGTGATCCCAACAAACGCAGTGATGGAGCGTTGAAGCGACCTCACGGACACTCTATGCTTTCATAGTCAGGCCTAACTAGTGGCAGTAGGCTCGAGGTGAACATGCTAGTGTGAAATCTTAGGATCTTAGGAGTGCCTTGTGGAGGTTATTGGTGTGAGCCGCACCTAACAATGGTATAGATTGAGCCGCTCTTGAATGGTCAATGGTGTGAGTCGCACCTAACAATAGTTGTTATATGGGTGTGAGCTCCATAAAAAATAATGGTCATTATAATTTTGATTATGAAACCAAGGATGAAGAATTCAATTAAATACTCCCTCATCGATTTTTCCTTTTTAAATCTAAAGGGACAAGGTAAGCCTTGAGAGGCCAACAACATCGACCGAGTTGAACTCTAAGAAGAATGACTCGGGTAGGAACTAAAGGAAATGGTCTGAAGAATATTATTTTATATTGAGTTGGTTAAATTTTGTGATGGTTTTGAAACAAAGAGGTTGAAATAATCCTCAATTGGAAAATATGGGTGTGTTGGAATTTTTTTGTATTTATTACAGGTAAATTTAAAACAATGCCGGTGGTTAGGGGGCATTGGGATAGTCTCCCATGTACCCGAGCACAAACCCCAATCCCAAAACAATGAAAACGGACACACCAAAATTCCCTTTGAGTGGTTGGGAGGCTGGCTAACCCAAGGGCTTAGATGGGGTTAGGCTCTAATAATGAGGATTCCCGAAAATCCTCAAGACATGCAAACCCTATTTTAGAAACATGGTACACCTGAAGTAGAGGGAAGATTCACACAATTCTTAACAAGAACACGAGGTTTATAAAGTGTATAATCCTAACACCAAGACGAAGGCACTGATTATAAAGAACCTTTGCTCTAGTGTGGCTAAGCTCAACATAGTCAGGATGATTGTGCCTCTTGCCACGCACTTCAGTTGGCCTCTGTATCAGATGGATGTGAAAATAGCCTTCTTGTATGGAGATCTAAAAGAAGAAGTGTACATCAACCTCAAGAGTTTTTGGTCCAAGGTCAAGAGATAAAAGTACGTAAGTTAAAAAAGGCACTTTATGGCTTGAAACAAGCTCCACGGGCTTGGTATAACAAGATTGATGCACACTTAAAATCTCAAGGGTTTGAGAAAAATCTATAAGATTCTAACCTTTATGTTAAATGGGATAAGAAAGAAAACATTAATATACTTGTATTGTATGTTGATATCATCATCACAACAAGCAATAATGTGATGAGATAATAAACCAAGTCAAGGTTAACTTGAGCAAATCCTTTGACATGAAAGATCTTGGTTTGATGCAATATTGTTTGGGTTTAGAAGTCTAGAGGGAAAAAGACAAAAGTTTCCTCACCCAAACAAAATATGCCATAGACATTCTGAAAAGGTTTAGAAGGGAAGAGTCAAAGCTCATTTCAACTCCAATGGAATCTAGTAGTATTAAGCTTGACAAATTGGATTCAAGGGTTGATGCAATATTATATAGGCAACTTGTTGGAAGTCTGATTGATCTTACAACCGCAAGATTTGATATATCTTACTTGGTAAGTATTGTATCACAATTCATGGAAAAACCTATGGAGAATCACTGGAATGCTGCTAAGCGAATACTTCGGTATATCAAAGGAACTTTGAATCATGGCACTGAATACACATAGTGCAAAGATTTGAAGTTAGTTGGCTACACAGATAGTGATTGGGCTGGTAACAAAATTGATAGACGATTCACATGAGGATATTACTTCTCACTCAGATCTGGGAAGATCTCTTGGAGTAGAAAGAAGCAAAGCACAGTGGCCTTATCATCCACTAAGGTAGAATACAGAGTTGCCACCAATGCATGATAAGCTATTTGGCTTAGAAGAATCTTAAGGGACATTAGATTAGAGCAAGAGAATCCAACACCCTTATGAACAGATACTCAAAGTTCAATCAAACTAACTAAAGACCCAGTATTTCATGCTCGAACAAAACATATTGAAATACAACATCATTTCATTCATGAAAAGCATTAGAGCAATGAAATAGAACTTATGTATTGTCCAACTGATAAGTAGATAAGTAGATATCTTGATCAAACCTCTTGGTAGAATCAAACAAAAGGAACTCACATTCCTACTTGGAATAAAAGAAAATCCACTTATCATCAAGGGGGAGTATTGAAATATTTATGATGAGGTAGTGGAATTAAACCATAGGTTTAGGATTTTAATAAATCAAAGATTGTGAACCTTAGAGTAGTAGCCTCTCATATTATCACACTTGGATAATATTGGTTTATCCTTTTGTTAACTTTGCACCACTCACCTACATGGTAATATTATCACACTTTGATAATATTGGTTTGTCCTTTTGTTGACTTTGTACCACTCACCTACATGGCAATTACCTTGTTGACTTGTGAAGCTTCTTATGTACTTTCCTTGATTGTGACACATGGGATGGGATAATCTTTGACTTGGTATGGAACCTACTTTACACATGTGCTTAGACTAGTCCACCTCCCCACATTTGTGTATAAATAAGCCTCATGGCTATTGTATCATGTATGAAGTTATAGTACAATCTTAGTACTTTGTTGTTGTGTGTGAGCTACACTCTTTTAGTGTAAGTTGGATCCTCTTGTACTTTTATTTTATAATATAAGAGATTTCTTTATTCATGTGCAAGTGAGTGTGAGTGATAGGCATCTTGCTATCCACTCCTTTAATTCTTTTAGTTTCGTGGGGTGGGAGATACTTGGTGACATCTAAACATAATATTCATAGATCACTAACCAAGATATAAGAGAAGATAGGTCTAGGAGCTCATCTTTATGATGATACACATTGTAACAATCTTAGATTAGTGGATTGTCCTATAAATTTTCTTTTGTCTTGAATATATATTAAGTAGACTATAAAGACAATGTGTGTTAGCCCCATTACATGGTTGTGGATATGTCTTTCTTTTTCCTAGTACATTTTTAATAGACAAAGACTTAATGTTTTGCTTGATATATATTGTAACTTGGCTCAATATTGTGGGGTTGCACAAAATTGTTGTACTATTTCTTATTATGATCACTTTGTTGATCTCATGACTTAATGTTTTACTTGATATATATTATAACATGGCTCAATATTATAGGGTTGCACAAAATTGTTGTACTATTTCTGATTATGATCACTTTGTTGATCATGTGTAAAAGTTCTAGGCGATTAACATCATTTATTTGTGATCACTCACCCAAGATATAAGAGACCATAGGTGTTAAAGTTCATCATAATGATGATGCATATCATGGTCTGACATAATGCATGCTTGTACATATAGTAAATAGAGTAGGAAGAGGCACATAGCATGGCTTGTAGAGATAGTAAACATAATAGGAAGAGACCCATAACATGACTTGCTATATCTTATTACTTGCCCCAATATCATCCGTAGTACTATAGTAGGAGGAATACACAACATTATTATAGTACTATTCCTTTTCAATAACAATAATGCTTTGCTTCAAACTTGATTTACAAATGTCAATGGGTAGTCTAGGCTACACCACACTTCAAATTCATGATAGATATCTTGGCTCAAATTTAAGCTACCCTATGGTTAGATAACTAGGTTGTGCTCATCTTTTTTTTAAAAATGTGTTTAGCTTGCAAGTGTTGCATTGTAGGAGAAGGTATTGAAAGACATGCCATTTTTTGGCTTGCACCTCGTGGGTGTGGTGAGCAAGGATTGAACCCAAGACTTATGCGTTGTTCTCTTGGGTTCTCCCTTAACCAAGGCTTATGCGTTGTTCTTATTGGACAACTAGGTTCTATTCATCTTAGCCCCAAGGGTTAAGCCTTGGACAAAGCCTTGAACAACTAGGTTCGATTCATCTTAGCCCCCAAGGGCTAAGCACTAGTTGAATGCACACACTTTGAGCATTGATGTTTACGCTTGTTTTCAAGCTCTGCTCCTTCCTAGGGAAGAAACATGTCACTTCTTCTCGGAGGAAGTTGGTATAAGTGAACACATGGGTTAAAATCCTTGAACAACATACCATTTAGATAACTATTTTTGGAGGAAGTTGGTATAAGTTGACACATGGGTTAGATACTTGAACATCATACCATTTAGTTAACTGTTTTTGGATTGTCTAGAATTTTGTAATGACTAAAAAATGATGATTATTTTTGGTTGAAAAGATAAATTTTTGAAGAAGATAAATAAAGGCTTGGCAGATATTTCACACGACTGTGAAGGCCGCATACACAAAAAACCCGCGATCCACATAGAGTCTCTTGCTCTTTTGTGCTCCTTTTTGTTCTCTCTCTCTCTCTCTCTCTCTCTCTCTCTCTCTCTCTCTCCATTGCACATTGTGCTGGTGTAGACAGTCTTGTTTTAAGATATCAAGCCATATATGTAACCAGTACTCAGTGGTCTTTTGGTGTAGTTTGTTATCACATCAATCTAACACAATCAAGGTCTCCGGTTCGAGCCCGGGCGAGGGCCTTGGACTAATTAGGTGGAGGGTTTTAGCTTTAAACCTCATTGTCAAGGTTGGCAACAACAAAGGAAATTATACCCTCCTTATTTAGAATGTTTTGAGGGCTGGTAGATAAGGCCCTCTTTCTTCTATCTCTCTTGGGCCATAGAAGACTCTAAACGCACAAGGCAACTATGGCATTTGTTGTGTATGTCGTTTATTTTAGAATGTTTTGATGGGTGGCAGATAAAGGCCCTCTTTCTTCTCTCTCTGAGGCCATAGAAGTCTCCAGACGCACAAGGCAGCTATGGCATGTGTTGTGTATGGCATCTTTTTGAAGCCTCTCTCTTTCTATATCTCTCCCTACCACTACAGACTCTCACAAGCATCCTCACACAGAGCAGGAGAGTGGGTGCTCTTATCGAGCGCAAAAGGCTATATTTGCAGGCCATCAGAAAGCTCTCTTTCTCATTGTGGCAGGAGCTTCTCTCGTAAGCAGCCTGCTGCTGCTCGAGGAGAGTGTTCTCTCTCTCTCTCTCTCTCTCTCTCGATTAGGAAAGGGCACACCCAAGCAAAGACATCCTAACTCGTAGTATTTGTTGTCTCATGTGTGAAGAAACCTTGCTACAATGGAACCGCATGCAGGAGCCATGCCGAGTCTCTATCGTCTCACGAAGGGCAAGAAGGTAGTGATTGGCTTAGCGCAGGGAAGGAGTAACAGAGGACAGATGCTGGGGTTGGTTTCGTGCGTACACATAGTGAGAGGGTGGGGCTTGTTGCCTACCACGTGAGTATAAGACCTTACGTATTAAAGGTTTAGGATTGATTAAAGGGGTGCGGAACACCCCTTTAATTAATGCACACTCAACGAATTGTGTTTACACCCTTACTTTTCAAAGGTTTTATACTTTAGGATTAATTAAAGGGATGCATAACACCCCTTTAAATAATGCACACTCAATGAATTGTGTGAATATGCACACTCAAATTGTGTGAATATGCACGAGTGAAAAAATGGTCACGAGTGGCAAATTGTTTAACAAAAACCTTTGCAAGTAAAAAAAGGACCACAGATAGGCAACCAACTTCATAAACCAGAGGCCATAAATGTAGACAATCTACATGATGTCAGACCTATTCAAATTTCATTGTTGTTGTGGCTAGTCAGAGGCTTATACTGTAGAGGCCGACAAGCCTTTCCGAGAGTAGTCATGTTAACTTGGCCAAAAGCCTTTACTGCAACTTGGCCATCCACTTTCTAACTGTGCCAAAAGTGGCACAGTTAGCTTTTTGCTCATCAATGGT
The DNA here is from genome assembly GCF_041138505.1 of Cibotium barometz. Lineage (NCBI taxonomy): Eukaryota > Viridiplantae > Streptophyta > Polypodiopsida > Cyatheales > Cibotiaceae > Cibotium > Cibotium barometz. The sequence goes on from NC_141074.1 coordinate 19,222,909, forward strand.
CATGAGAAAACAACATTCTACTTGTATTAATTATGTTATACATGCATTTGGCTAAGTTGAACGTGGTCGTGGTGGGTAAGCCACTTGAGTTTCCCTCTTTTTTCAATTAGACAACTTCAGGTACTTTCATTACATCCCACAACCACACCATGGATTTTCTTTTCTTTGGTCCGCATGGATTTTCTTTTCTTTGATCTCAAATCATTTGTCCTCTCTCTCTCTCTCTCTCTCTCTCTCTCTCTCTCTCTCTCTCTCTCGTGCGCGCGTGCGTGCGAGAGAAAGGGAAGGGGGAGATGAAGTAGCTGCTAGGAGCCCCTTAACTCTAGAGAAAAGGCAGTGCAGGTCCTTCCCAAGGTTATCATGGACGAGGGGAGTTGGCGTATAAAGCAATCAAACCAGACCACATCGGTGTACATAGAATCCTTATTTGATGCGTTGCAAACAAGCACACCTAGCAGATTTTGACCTCTCACATTTTGAGTGAGATAGTGACAGGAGAATGTAACATATTTTGGCCAGTCATCTACGAGAAAGTTAATGATGTAATGATAATGCGCAACTGAAAGAGATATGCGTAACTGAAAGAGATATGCAATTGCAAAAACAATGCTTGTTGATTTGATGGCCTTGATAGATTTATAGTAGTATTACAATGAGGAGAACATGCACTATGGCCTTGATAGATTTATAGTAGTATTACAATGAGGAGACCATGCACTATGGTCTTGATAGATTTGATGGCCTTGATATATTTATAGTAGTATTACAATGAGGAGGACATGCACTCATGTCACATAGGTACTTTTATCCCACCGGGTTTTTCCCCACCATGGCCATTTAGGTGTGAACAAACACCTTAGGGTTAGCTAGTATATAAACAATCTTGTACTCAGTTTACGGTTGTTGTTCATTTGTGCTAGTCATTTGTACTCTTGCTAGCATACATACCCCACTAGTGAGTGTAATCTAGCCTCTTCTAAATTCTTAAGCTTAATGACTCATTAAGACAACTCATGGCTGGTCCATTCTAGTTGCTTTTGACTCTCAAAGTTGGGATCATGAATTCCATAGGGAGAATTGCATCAAGTCCAAACACTAAGTTTTAAGGCATTATTCTTGTTGAGGTTTTGTAGGCAGTTATGTATGCCCATAATGTTGATGCTAGTTTTTACTCTCAGTCCATCCTAAAACTTCTACCATTTTAGTGAGCATTGTACATAAGACTTTGTTTGTACTCTGTGTGGATAGTATGGGAAAGAATTACGGTGGACAACCATAAATTCTTCTAAGAAAATCTCCACCACTTCATTTGTGATTCCCTCGGTCACACTGATGAGGTCAAGGGGACATCCAAACCTAGTGATGACATTTTCGTAGAGAAACTTGGTAGAAGTTGTCCTCACATCGGCCTTGAATAGGGCTCGTGCCTCGACCCATTTGGTCACATACTCCGTAGCCACAATAATGTATCGCGCTTGCATACTTTTAGCTTCTAGGCTAATTGATCCTATAAAATCCATTTTCCATTTTGTGAATGGTCTAATATACATTATTGGCTATAAAGGCATCCGATCTCTTTGTTGTAGTATTGTGAAGCGTTGATATTCATCGCATCTTTTGATGTATTCCATGGCATCTCCAAAGAGTGATCTCCAGCCACCACCACAACCCTATATAGAGGGCTTCTCGAGTAGTTATTTCACCTCTAAAGTGTCCTCCAGCAACTCCTACATAAGTTTGTTCAAGGATATCTAAATACTCATCTTTGCATGCATAGAGTCTTAAGACATCATCCTTTCCCTTTTTGTAGAGATGTCCCAAACTGAGAGTATAAGGGCTTCACTAATTGTGTCTTTCTTTTTAAGGACATTGATTCTTCCATTGGGAATCCATGGCTCAAGAATTGAGCAATTTTATAACTACATTTGGGAACTAGACTGAATTGGAATAGAGGAGTAGAAGATCATCCTCAACTCCCATTGGTGGCTCTCCACTCAAGATCCTTCGGCTCTTATATGCGTTGACTAAGACAATAAATTCAAACTCTAGAAGAAGTAATAACCACCTTGTGATGCGCCCCATGGTGCACGGTGTGATCACGAGATAGAGTAAGGCTTGATAGTCATAAAACACAAACTTGTTTGCCAAACGATAATGGCAAAAATTCTTCATCTCATAAACCAAAGACAATACTTCTCTCTTGGTAGTATAATTCTTCTCAAGTTCATTACGTTTCTCCTCATTGAGCTATGCATCCTATGGCATAGGTTGATGCATCAATATGTACATGGAAGGTAACATCCCACCTCAGTGCTCTCAAGATTAGAGGCTTGTTTTAGCTTGTGGTATGCTTCCTCACATTATTCTATACATACACAACATATCAATATGGCATCTAGAGGTTGTGAAATCTATACATATATTATAAACATGAATCTTCTATAATACCATGTGTGTCCCATAATCTTTAGACAACCTTTTATCTTTCGGGTCTTTCAAGTTCTAAAATAACTTAAATCTTTCCTTCATTTATGGTTATCCCATTCTTGGTGGATACCACATGTCCTAGGATTCTATCGTGCCTTTTTTCAGATATATAGGCACATCCTATAGTATTGGCATCTCTCAAACACTCATCCTCGTAGATGAGAGATATGCTCTTTTCTCAACTTTGAGTTCACATAGAGGTTATCTATGAAGACCTCTAAGAATATCTATAAGAAAACCTTAAAATCAGTGGTGGTGGACATCAATCGTTGGAACATAGCTGGCATGCTTGTTGTGAGTCTAAACGACATTACTCTATATGAGAATGCTCCCCACTTTATTGCAAATACAGTCTTATGCTAGTCTTTTGGATCAATGGGGATACTTGGTTGTATCTTGAGAATCCATCTAAGAAGTTATAAGTTTCTTTTTCTACTACTTTTTCAAGTACATACTCTATGTATAAAAATGGATAATGGTCTCTCATAGTAGTGGCATTCATCTTTTTCAAGTTCACGCATACGTGGATCTTGCCATTCTTCTTTGGTACAATCACCACTATTGACACCCAATCTGTGTGCTTAATATCATGAATGAAACTTTGATGGTTCTGGAACACATTTTGGTGTAAGTGTGTGACTACTATTTGACAATCTATCACCGTCGACAAGTTAAATCATATGCTGGTAGTATACCTCTAGAGGGACTTCAGGAAGCTTGATCCACCACCCTTGGATATGCTAGTTAAAAGTGCCAAGACAAAATCTATTGCTAAAGCCTTCTAATGGAGGAAGACTTTGCCCGAAGATTTTCCAAAGGAGGACTCTCAATCTAGAAGGTTACTGCCGCCGCGGTCCTAAGAGATCATTAGTCCTCGTAAAGGAAGTCAAAACCCACCTAAGTCAAAGAAGAAAAGGGCCCAAGGTCCAAGACAAGATTTCCAAAGCATAGGGCCAAGAAGACAAGATTCTGATATGATCGACGGATCTATGCAACATCTCATAAGGGAGTGAAAATGTTTCAGATGCCAACAATCACGCAAGGCATATCATGAGCCAATGTCCCAATGCACCAGTTCTGACTTATCCCCATATAAATTGTTGTGGGACCATAATTTTAGAGGCATTCGGCATCTGTAATACAAAGCAACCAAAGATCGAATGCTTTTTCCCAAAGCTATGCAAGGACATACACCCTAGAAATTGGGAAAATTAGAGAAGAAACTTCTAGTTTAGTTAGTTGCTTCAAAAGTTGTTATTGTTGGGGCTGATGTGGAAGATGAAGAAAAAGGAAGTATTCATACACACCCATTGAATATGAAGATTGGAATTAGCAATTTTCTATCATCCAAGCATTAGCAAATTATTGAAGTGGGACCATAATTTCAGAGGTGTGCGACATCTATACAAAGCAACCAAAGACTGATTACTTTTGCCCAAAGCTATCCAAGGATCACCACCCCATAATTGGGAAAATCATAGAAGAAACTTTCTAGTTTAGTTAGTTGCTTCTCAAAAGCTGTTATTGTTGGCTAATATGGAAGATGAGGAAAAAGGGAGTATTCATTCACCCATTGAATATGAAGGTTGGAATCAACAATTTTCTATCATCCAAGAAATAGCAAATTATTGAGATAAGAAATTTGAGCTTTTAATTGATTTTGTATCTGGAACTTTTGGCCATTACTCATGCACTAAAATTATGGAGAAATATCTTCTTGGATAGAAATTTACTCTGGTAAAACCGACCACTAAAATCTAAATTGGATATTTACTCAGCTTGATCTCAATATGTGTCAAAGGAGGTGGATGCAAATACTATAAGAATTTGACTTTGAGATCAAATATAAGTCAGGGAAGGAAACTACACATGTAGATGCCCTTAGCTAGAAAGTATCATTACTTGCCATAACAGTGATTTTCAATCCACTCCCTATAGAAATCAAGGAAAAGATAGGGACATATGAATTCTTTGCCCCCCAATTATTGCCTTCTTGATGTAGGAAAGCAAAACTACCCTAAACTGAACAAAGTGCAAGGGTACAAAATTGAGGATGGATGCTTGTACTATAACAATGCTTATGTGTCCCAAGTGAAGGTGGATTCAAGAAATGGATATTATTCGAGGCTCAATTGCAGGACATCCTGGGTACGTGAAAACATTTGTTGCAATGGTCAAGAGGTGTTTCTTTAGCCATGATTACAAAGGGATGTACTGAATTATGTTCATCAATGCCTTACTTGTCAAAGGATTAAATCCAAGAGGGTGAAAATGTCTTTGAAATTGCATCTCCTAGATATTCGGACTATGAAATGAGAATGCATAAGTGTGGATTTCATTACCAGACTACCAATGAGAGTGCCGGATATGATTCTATATTGTAGTAGTCGATAGGCTCACTTAGGTTACACACCTAATTCTGGTAAAGAAACATTTCTCTACATTGGATGTTACGAAGGTATTTTTATGAGAAATCTTTCGATTACATAGATTACCTCATAGAATGGTGAGTGACAAAGATGCAAAGTTTACGTCACATTTTTAGACCAACATTCTTAGAAGTATTTGGGACTTCCTTGGATATAAGCACAGCTTATCATCTGGACCGATGGCCAAATAGAAAGACTCAATCAATTTAGTGAGGATACTCTTAAAGCTTTTTGTGGACGTGAAAGATCCCTGTCCCCTCCGCGCAACAAATTCTGGGGTGCTAGCAGCGGAAGTAGCACTTCTTGCATAGGGCAGAGCCTCTCACTCGGGGCCTCGCCCACAAATATCCGGACAAGAGACTAATCCCTCGGTTCTTCCAAAACCGAACCCAAAAAAACTTCCCTCGCCTAGCAGACAGAGGCGATTCCTCCAGGATATTTTATTCTAACGTAGTTAAGGTCTTCACTAACCAAACTGATCCGACCGAACCCGTAAATCTCATGGTCAGATCAAGGAAGAGACTTGCACTTGGGTCATAGAGACCAACGCTTTTTTCCTCGTCTCAAGAGGCATAGCCGTTGATTGTTTTCCATAGAAAAGGGACTATCTGGGATTTACTTCATCTATCGTAACATAACAGAATTGAGTCTCATTTTAGGGATCCATAGAAAAGGGACTATCCAGGATTTACTTCATCTATCGTAACATAACAGAATTGAGTCTCATTTTAGGGATCCATCAGTCCAGCCTAACCCCATCCAATCCCATGGGTTAGTCCAACCGCCCAACCATTGTAGTGATAGGATCCATTTAGGAATTTGGTTATGTTTTGCCCTGGGTACCAGGGAAAAGAGTTCCCAGGCCTCCTAGCCGGTGCTTCAAGCAAACTTCAAGATAGTCACACCCAATATGAAATTGCATGTTTCACAGATTTAGCTGTGAAACAATCTTTTAATGAAATTGCATGGTTTCATAGATTTAGCTGTCTTTAAAACAATCTTTTAATAAAACCATAGTATCACTGATCATAATCCTCCAAAATATCTAGCTTGAGTTCCAATTTGCAATCATTCCTTCATCGGTGTACCTATGGCATCATTGGTATCCAGAACACTCACCACCTGTTCACTCAGGGGCCTTTTCAAGGGCCTTTTCAATAGTTTCTAGCTCATAGTACCCGGAAATATAATCATATAACAAAAATCCAGATGGACTTTCCATTTTGAAGATCAGCAAGATCAACCAACAGATCCATATAAAAGAGTCATGGACTCAACCGTTGAGGACCAGCAAGGCCAATCAACCAGATCCATACCCGAGTTCAAAAAACAACTCTAACTCCTTATTCCATTTTCTTTCCCGACGCACGCGTGGGTATCTTCGGCGACCCAGAGTCCGCCGATCACCGTATGGTTAGCACCCTCTAGGCTCCTTCGCAGGTCACCTAGCGCTTCACTCATAGGACACTTCCTTGGTCCCTCATCCACCGTACCGGAAGCTCACCATTTAAATCAAACTGAGGCTGGTCCAAGACCTCGACCATGACCTTGCTACGCAAGACGTCTTCCATTGACTCTCCGTCAGCTGTTGCAACTTTATCACTTAGGTCTCCACGATCTCATTCATAAGATGGTCAAAATGCTTTCCCAGCATTCTTGACATAAAACAGTCATTTAAAAACAGGTTTCATAAATACAGTTTCTAACAAACTCTCATCTTTCCACATTGTTCCACATCATTTCTCGTTATTCTATTTATATCACTTCACATCCATTCATATCTACCCAAGTCCACATCACATCACATCTCATCTATCCACATCATATCTCATCCATTCATATCTACCCAAGTCCACATCACATCATATCACAGCTCATCTATCCACATCATATCTCATCACTTCACATCCATTCATATCTACCCAAGTCCACATCACATCACATCTCATCTATCCACATCACATCTCATCTATCCACATCATATCTAACCAGATCCACATCACATTACATCCATTCACATCTCATTACATCACATTCATATTTCACCACATCCACTCACATCTCATCACATCCATTCACATCCATCACACCCATTCACATCCCAAATTCATTCACATGTACATCATATCTCATTCTCATCCATTTACATCACATCACATCCTTTCACATATCATCACATCTCATTCTCATTCATTTACATCACATCACATCCTTTCACATATCATTACATCTTTATCACATCTCATCACATTCACGTCCACATCCATTTACATCACATTGCATCTCATCCACATCTCATCACATTCACATCCACATCCATTTACATCACATTCACATCCATTTACATCACATTCACATCCACATCCATTTACATCACATCACATCTCATCCACATCTCATCACATCCACATCCACATCCATTTACATCACATCACATCCACATCCACATCCATTTACATCACACATCTCATCCACATCTCATCACCACTCACATCTTATCACATCACATCTCATCACATCCACTCACATCTTATCACATCGCATTCATATCTTATCACAACACATTTACATCTTATCACATCGCATTCACATTTAGTATCGTTTTCTACTTTCGATACCGATAGGACTTTTCTAAGTTTTTGCCACCATAAAAATTGATTTTACCTGTAAGTTTGGCTTGATTCTCTAATTGCAGTGAAGCCCTCGACCAATCAATTGGTCCACTAAGAGGAGAAGAGCAACTCCAAGAGTTGTTATAGAGAGAGAGAGAGCTCCAAAGAGAGAAAAATTTAAAAGATAATAGAAAATATGATTATTTTAATATAATGCTGGCATAGTATAGCTCTAATATTTTATTACGAATGACTGAGGATCTATTTATAGGTGAGGGAGGCCACTAACCAAGTCCAACTGGGTTCTAGAATTTTCCAGGTTCAGTTTGACTCAATTTGGACCAGTTTGGCTCCCTTTTTGATTTGGTTTGATCTAGGAGAGAGGAGAGATAAAAATATCACAAGTTTTTTGAATTAAAACCCCTTCCACACATGTGAAATGGGCTCCTACCTCAAGAGTCCCCCTTTTCTTACCAAGGTGTCAAAAATGCATCATTATTCAATAATATATCATTTTTTTAGTAATATCTCATAATTTTTAACTAATAAGCCTTGTACTCAATCAACTCTTTATCTTATGTGAGCATTTACTCAGTTTTGGGTATTTTTTTTAATTCTGTTGGATTTATCTCATCCCAACACTTGGATTAATCCAATTGGCCCATTAGAACCTTAATTGGACCATAATCTATTTTTTTTTGAAAGTGTAGACCCTTAGACTAAGGGCCCTTATACCATTTTCAATTAATTCCTAATGCACATTGGAAAGTTCATTTTGAACTTCTATTTCGGGGGAATCCATTTTAGACACTAGGAGGATTTTCATATCCAAAGATATCTCAATTTATGATTATCTCTCTCTAGGCCAAAACATGGTAAAATAAGATCTTTCTTCTATTTTAGAGAGGGGAATAATTACAAGAATAGAAGGGAAGGCTCTTACACCTTTACACCTCAAAAGCTAGAGGGAGGAATCTTACAGGACGAGAGCCAACAAGATGGTTTAATTACCTACATCTGGTGTAATTTGCATATATTTGAAGTATATGCAAATTCCACATGATGGTTAAATTAACTACATCTGGTGGAATTTGCATATACCAGAAGTATTCACATGAGTCCCTTTAAGGCTTTTTATGGTCAAGATGGTTAACTACATCTGGTGGAATTTGCATATACCAGAAGTATTCACATGAGTCCCTTTAAGGCTTTTTATGGTCAAGAATGCCTCACACCTTTAAATTGGTCCGATTCATGAAATGGATAACTAGATGCAAATTGACTAGGGTAGAAGTCTTAAAGTAAATGCTTGATGAAATGGATAGCTAGATGCAATCAATAAGGATAGATATTAAGTCTTCTCTCAAGACATACAAAAGCAAGAGATTGAGTCGTGGGTTTAAAGAAGGCGACATGGTTTTTCTTCTTGTACGACCCAAAAGAAGTTCTTTATCCTTAAATATAGGAAATTGGCACCAAGGTAATGTGGGCCTTACGTTATCACAAGGAAGATTGGAAACCAAGCTTATGAACTTGGTCTTCCTCCACATCTTAAGGTTCACAATGTTTATTTTAAAAAATTATCATCCAAACCTAGAGCACATCTTAAAGGATGATCAGATAATTATGCCAGTGTAAGAGAAAATAGAATTAGAACTAGAAGAAATATTGGATGTTAGGGAAAAGCCTTTATAAAATAGACTTTAAGGGAATACTTGGTAAAATGAAAATTCTTCCCAGTTGAAGACACAACTTAGGAAAAAGAGAAAGATTTAGCCAAAATGAAAATTCTTCCGAGTTGAAGATGCAACTGGAAAAAAGAGGAAGATCTAGTCAAAGATTATCCCCAACTCGCGAGATGAGGACATCTCAATGCTTAAGTGGAAGAGAATGTAAGATCCCTCTTACTCTTGGTAAAATAAAATTATTAGATAGAGAAATGTTTTGAATTGTAGTCAATGTGGAGAGAGAAAATTATTCAAACTAGGTGTACACATGTGTAAATTTTTTTAAGACTTGGCAAAGCCTTAGGAAATTTATATTAAGGTGGGAAACTTAGTCTTGACCATAAAAACGAAGGTTCATATGCATGTGCATGTGTGTGTGCGCATATTAACAGTGTAAAATGTGTAAAATATAGTTAAACAATTTAAATAAGTTGATAGCATAAATAATTAAATTTAGTGCCAAACCTCTATTATAATTAACATGATTAGATTGGCTAAGGTTCCCTTAGAAAGAAAAATTATAATAAAATCAACTAGGTTAAGGTATGTATATATGATAATTAAAATCAACTAGGTTAAGGTATGTATATATGATAATTAATTAAAATAAATGGATTGGGCCTAAGGTTAAATGGTTAAAGTCAAAACCATGGTCTAATGGGAAACTATAGTGGTTAGGGGAGAGTGGTAAGCAATTAAACAAGCTCATGATATTTGCTAGTGGTATGGTGTCGGGGTCTCTTCTACTAGTTGCATTAGTGCATGGTGACTCATGTATGAGTTATACCTTAGTGTAGCCCACCACCCTAGCCCACAATTTCATTTAGTTCAACTCAAACCGTGACTCCCTAGCCCTCGTTTTCTTGGGTGAGTGCTAGTGAACTATTGTCCATGGTGTGCTATATCTTATATGGGTCATTTACATTCATGTGTAAGACTACCAAGCTATAAAAAGAGTCCCCATCCTACATATTTTCTCCACACCTTCTTTTAGCACCTACAAGTAGGTGAACTAACCTTGGTTCATTTTTAAAAGAAAATTAAAGTACACGTGTCCTTTTTGTGTACATTTGAACCCTGGTCTTTTCAATTTCAATCTTCTATTTATATTTTAGTTCTCTATTAATAGAAGGTAGAAATAGAACCCTTTTCTTTTTAATTTCATTCTTCTATTTATATTTTAGTTCTTTGTTGATAGAAGGTAGAAATATTACTTTTATCAAATATACGTGCTTTTCTTGACCATATGATTCTCTATAAATTAACAAAGAATATAAATAATTCCCTAATGTAAATAGACGTCATTTTTTATCATAAGACTCTTTTATTTGATTACAATTAAATTTAGTGCCAAACCTCTATTATAATTAACATGATTAGATTGGCTAACGTTCCCTTAGAAAGAAAAATTATAATAAAATCAACTAGGTTAAGGTATGTATATATGATAATTAATTAAAATAAATGGATTGGGCCTAAGGTTAAATGGTTAAAGTCAAAACCATGGTCTAATGGGAAACTATAGTGGTTAGGGGAGAGTGGTAAGCAATTAAACAAGCTCATGATATTTGCTAGTGGTATGGTGTCGGGCTCTCTTTTACTAGTTGCATTAGTGCATGGTGACTCATGTATGAGTTATACCTTAGTGTAGCCCACCCTAGCCCACAATTTCATTTAGTTCAACTCAAACCGTGACTCCCTAGCCCTCGTTTTCTTGGGTGAGTGCTAGTGAACTATTGTCCATGGTGTGCTATATCTTATATGGGTCATTTACATTCATGTGTAGGACTACCTAGCTATAAAAAGAGTCCCCATCCTACATATTTTCTCCACACCTTCTTTTAGCACCTACAAGTAGGTGAACTAACCTTGGTTCATTTTTAAAAGAAAATTAAAGTACACGTGTCCTTTTTGTACATTTGAACCCTGGTCTTTTCAATTTCAATCTTCTATTTATATTTTAGTTCTCTATTAATAGAAGGTAGAAATAGAACCCTTTTCTTTTTAATTTCATTCTTTTATTTATATTTTAGTTCTTTGTTGATAGAAGGTAGAAATATTACTTTTATCAAATACACGTGCTTTTCTTGACCATATGATTCTCTATAAATTAACAAAGAATATAAATAATTCCCTAATGTAAATAGACATCATTTTTTATCATAAGACTCTTTTATTTGATTACATTAATATTGTGACCTTAATGTAGAGTATTTATAATCAACCATAGGGTTAATTTGGATTAGGTACATGTGATATAATAAAACCCCATAAATCTTTACCTTAGTTGGGATTTTTAAATAGAGAACCTTAGATTTTCAAAGCTTAGAACACTAGGGACTAACCTTGGGCTTAGATAAAAGTTAATTGAAATGTTAATGTGCACTAGACTAAGATTATTAAATTATGCACTATTTGTGTATCAAGGTGTGCACATGATTTTTTCTAGATGACCTAGATGGGGTAAATGTGCCCTCACTAAACATTAGTACTTCCTTATATTTTTATGTGTTAAGAGATAAACCCCAATCAAGTCACCCAAGGATCTTAGGAAAATTATTATGAGATAGAGGTAGAGGCAATTGTGCATAAATTATGCACAAGTAGGTGCATATGAATTTGTATCAACTCTTTTTTCATAGGAATGTCTTATTAATTTTGTTGAATTCATGGATAATCCAATTAAATAGATTGATTTACACATAAGTGTTCCTATTCTTCAGACTTAGGAAACTTGTTAATAAAAAGTGTAAGAGAAATCATCTAGGTAAGATATGCAATTTTTAGAGGTATGAAATCTTTTTCTATGGGATAATTTTTTATGAGTCATACCCATAGGAATATGAATTCTTAGAAGTAGATTTTGAATTGACTCTAAGAAAAGTGAGTCCAAAAAATTTAAGTTTTAGAAAGACAAGGGAATCTAATTTTCTCTCACCTCTCTCTAAGAAAATAGACCTAAAAGGTAGACTGAAATTGCCCATGTGTTAACCACTATGTTGGTTGACATGGTTTTACTTACCATCTGATTGCAAGGCTCCTCTATCATCTAAAGAGATCTTCACATTTGTAAGAATGGCACTATATTATATGAAGCAACCATCTCCTGTGTTCTACCATGCTTAATGTGTCAACTTGAAAGATCCATGTCTCCCCACCGCGCAATGAATCCTGGGGTGCTAGCAGCGGAAGTAGCACTTCTTGCATGGGGTAGGGTCCTTCACTCGGGGCCTCGCCTACCACGAATATCCGAACTAATCCCTTGGTTCTTCCAAAACCGAACTCGAAAAAACTTCCCTCGCTCGGAAAGCACGGGCGATTCCTCCATGATATTTTTACTCTAACGTAGTCAAGAGCCTTAACTAACTGAACTGATTTGATCAAACCCGTAAGTATCATAGTCAGATCAAGGAAAAGACTTGCACTTGGATCATAGAGACCAACGCTTTTTTCCTCAATTGAGAGGCACAACCAGTGATTCTTTTCCATAGAACAATTTTTATCCGGGATTTATTTCATCTATCGTACTATAACAGAATTGAGTCTCATTTTAGGGATCCATCAGTCTAGCCTAACCCCATCTAGTCTCGTGGGTTAGCCAATCACCCAACCACTGTAGTGATGGGATCCATTTAAGAATTTGGTTAGGTTTTGTCCCAGGTACCAGGGAAAAGAGTTCCCAGGCCCCCTAGTCGGATATTCATGCAAACTTAAAACTATTCACACCACTTACACACCTAATATGAAATTGCTTTTTCACAGATTCAGCTGTCTTTAAAACAATCTTTTAATGAAACTATAGTATCACTGATCATAATCCTCCAAAATTATCCGGTTGAATCCTAATTTCTAATTTTTCCTTCATCGGAGTACCCATGGCATCATTGGCAAACCAGAACGCTCACCACCACTCAGGTGCCTTTTCGATAGTTCCTAGCTCATAGTACCCAGCAATATATTCACTTATAAAAATCAAAATGGAATCTCCGTTGTTGAAGATCAGCAAGATCAACCAACAGATCCATATAAAAGAGCCATGGACTCATCCGTTGAGGACCAGCAAGGTCAATCAACCAGATCCATGCCCGAATTCAGAAAACAACTCTTACTCCTTGTTCCAATATCTTCCACGACGTACATGTGGGTATCTTCGACGACCCAGAGCCCGAGCACCGTATGGTCAGTACCCTCTAGGATCCTTCGCGCAGGTCACCTAGCGCTTCACTCATAGGCCGCTTTCTTAGTCCCTCATCCACTGTATCGGAAGCTCACCATTTAAATCGAATCGAGGCTGGTCAAGACCTCGGCCGACCTTGCTACGTGAGACGTCCTCCGTTGACTCTCCGTCAGCTATTATCAGATAGGTCTCCACGACCTCATTCACAAGATGGTCAAAATGCTTCCCTAGCATTTTTTACATAAAACAGTCATTTAAAAATAGGTCATAAATACAGTTTCTATGACGAACTCTCGTCTTTCCACATTGTTCCACATCAATCCTCATTTATTTCATATGTATTCCTATTCTCATCACATCATTTTTCATCTCATCACATCTTTCCTCATTTATCCGCATCAGATCTCATCCACTCGCATCTACTTATATCCATATCTCATCACATCTTTCCTCATTTATCCGCATCAGATTTCATCCACTCGCATCTACTCATATCCACATCTCATCATATCATATTCATTCACATCACATATCATCCATTCACATCTATCCCAATTTACATCACATCTCATTCACTCACATCTCAATTCACATGACATCTCATCTAATTCACATGACATCTCATTCACTCACATCTCAATTCACATGACATCTCATCTAATTCACACACATCTTAATTCACATGACATCACATCTCATTCATTCATATCCATCGCATTCATTCATTCATATCCATCACATTCATTCTTATCACCATCCCATCACATATACTCTATCCACATTATATCACATCACTTCTATCCACATCATATCTCATTCATACACATCATATCTCATTCATCCACATCCATTCAATCGTTCATATGTACGACTACTCACATCTATCCATACATTCATATTTATCACATTCATTCTCATCACCATCTCATCACATACATTCTATCCACATTATATCACATTGATTCTATCCACATTATATCACATCGATTCTATCCACATCATATCTCATTCATGCACATCTCATCTCATTCATCCACATCCATTCAATCGTTCACATGTACGACTACTCGCATCTATCATTACACTCATATTTATCACTTCACATCCACATATATTCATGTCACATCATATTCTTTCACATACACATTCACATCCATTCTTCACATACACATTCACATCTATCCATTCACATACACATTCACATCCATCAATTCATTCACATCTATCTGATTCACATCCATCCATTCATTCACATCTATCTGATTCACATCACATCTCATCTTTATGCAAGTTTTCAGTGTGATTTTCTTTTGAATACAAGGAGTATTTCTTGAATCAGTATCCCAAAAACTTCTTGATCGGAATTCTGAATATCATACCAGAATTCTTCGAATTCTATAACCTTGATCCATAGATCAATTTGAAGGGTCTCAAACTTAGTTTCAAATTTGGCTGGAGTTTTGAGTGTATTTTTCTAAACTGGTCACTCCTTCTTTCCTCAAAACTGACAAAAGAGTTTGGTCTTGGTCATAATCTGATTCAAGGTTCGAGTCGGATAAGATTTTTTCTGAACTATCTTTTTGGAAAAGGTTTGAAAATTCAGTTACTATTTTACTGAATTTCTTTCTTTGAATATTCACTTAACTGATTTCTAATTTAGTTACGAATTCCAATGAGGAATAGATTAATCATTTATCTCAATATTTCGATCTCGATAGATTTCCTGAATTCTCTTTTTACAATCTGTGTGAATATAAAACAACAAAAATTTTTCTCTTAGAGTATTTAATTATTCATTTATCAAATACTCATAGAATTTAAACATAGAATTTAAGAGAATTCTAATTTTGATATAAAAATTCTTTATGCATCTGTTTATGCATAAAAATCAACTTTAGTGGAAATAACACTTTTATAAAAAAATCCTTTTATGCATCTATTTATGCATAAAATCAAATTTAATAGGAATAACACTTTTAAAATAAAAAGAATTTCTTTATGCATCTATTTATGCATAAAAATCAATTTTTATAAGAATAACGTTTTTATAATAAAAAATTTTCTTTATGCATCTTTCTATGCATAAAATTCAAATTTAATGAGAATAACACTTTTGTAATAAATAAAATTCCTTTATGCATCTTTCTATGCATAAAAATCAAATTTAATGAGAATAACACTTTTGAAAAAAAAATAGATCCTTTATGCATCTTTCTATGCATAAAAATCAAATTTAATGAGAATAACACTTTTGAAATAAAAATAATTCTTTTATGCATCTTTCTATGCATAAAAATCAAATTTAATGAGAATAACACTTTTGAAATAAAAATAAATCTTTTATGCATCTTTCTATGCATAAAAATCAAATTTAGTGAGAATAACACTTTTGAAATAAAAAAAGTCCTTTATGCATCTTTCTATGCATAAAAATCAGTTTTATTGTTGAGAATAACACTTTTGAAATAAAAATAAATCCTTTATGCATCTTTCTATGCATAAAAATCAAATTTAATGAGAATAACACTTTTGAAATTAAAAAAAAATCTTTTATGCATCTTTCTATGCATAAAAATCAAATTTAATGAGAATAACACTTTTGAAATAAAAAAAAGTCCTTTATGCATCTTTCTATGCATAAAAATCAATTTTATTGAGAATAACACTTTTGAAATAAAAATAAATCCTTTATGCATCTTTCTATGCATAAAAATCAAATTTAATGAGAATAACACTTTTGAAATAAAAATAATTCCTTTATGCATCTTTCTATGCATAAAAATCAAATTAAATGAGAATAACACTTTTGAAAAAAAAATAAATCCTTTATGCATATTTTTATGCATAAAAATCAAATTTAATGAGAATAATACTTTGAAATAAAAATAAAAATAAATCCTTTATGCATCTTTCTATGCATAAAAATCAAATTTAATAAGAATAGCACTTTTGAAATAAAAATAAATCCTTTATGCGTCTTTCTATGCATAAAAATCAAATTTAATAAGAATAACACTTTTGAAATAAAAATAAATCCTTTATGCATCTTTCTATGCATAAAAATCAAATTTAATGAGAATAACACTTTTGAAATAAAATAAATCCTTTATGCATCTTTCTATGCATAAAAATCAATTTTAATGAGAATAACACTTTTGAAATAAAAATAATTCCTTTATGCATCTTTCTATGCATAAAAATTAAATTTAATGAGAATAACACTTTTGAAATAAAATAAATCTTTTATGCATCTTTCTATACATAAAAATTAAATTTAAAAATTAATATTAGTTGTATCCATGCATATTTATAGGTGAATATGTACATGGAGTAATTAAAATATTTCTTTTAGATGTAAAAATGGTGGGAATTACTCTTTTGGAATAACATAAAAACAAACTTTCTTTTCCACAAAATTCTAGAAAATTTTACCATAACCTCCTTTGTATGGCTGACCATTTCTCATTTTTATCATTCTATTTTTAACTTAAATTAACCCAAATTAGATTCATAGAACTCTAATCTATACAATTTTCTAAATTCAAGAGAGTAAACAATAAGAAGAGTTTAATTAATCCCTTAGTTAATATTTCTAGGATTAAGAAAGGCTGGAATGTAAAGAAGAGAAGGGGTGGCCTTTTCCTCAAAGGCATAGCATTTGAATTTAATTCAATCAACTGTAAAACATGAAAATCAAGAAAACCATAGATTTAAAATTAAACAAGTAAGAAAATTAACTTACATAGAGCTTGTAAGCTCTCCTTTGGCTTGAGGGATTGAGGGTTCTACTCTTGTTTGAAGCAAGAGTGGCCACCAATTCACTTTGGAGAGGATTAGGCCAAAAACAATTGAATTATTAAAAAATTCAATGTAAATGGCTTAGGACAAGAGCAGAGTAACAGTGCATAAACACCATTAAACTTTTACAAAGGAGGAGGAGGCTTCTATTTATAGGATAAAGTGAGCCTCTAACCAAGCAAATTGATTCTAGAATTTTTCAGATCAGTTTGGTCAATTTTTGAGCATTTGTGGGTCAGTTCAGCTTACTTTTTGGATCTAGTTTTGAAATAGGAGAGATGAAATATCTCATTTTATTGATTAAAAATTAGAGGTAATGATGAGGAGAAAAAAGGTGTCTCCTTCATGAGGGGAGATCTCCACTCTGAGGTGTCAAAATTCAGTTTTTTAATTATTTTCTTTGGTCCTTAGTCCACTCTTCATCTTATGTGAGCATTTACTCATTTTTTGGGAGGGGTTTTCTTTTATTCTTCAATTTATCTCCTCCCTACATTTGGATTAATCTTATTGGTCCATAGGAACCTTAATTGGATCATAATCTAAATTTTTTTGAAAATCTGGACCCTTAGGCTAAGGTCCTTTATACCTATTTTCAATTAATTCCAATTGCACATTGGAAAGTTCTTTTTGAATATCTGTTTCAGGGGAAACCATTGGAGACACTAAGAAGATTTTTTATATCCAAAAATATCTCAATTTTGAATTACCTCCCTCTAGATATTTTCTCTCTCCAGGCCAAAACAGGGTAAAACAAGATCTTTCTTTTATTTCAGAGAGGGGAATAATTATAAGATCATAAAGGGAGGTTCTTACACCTACACACCTCAAAAGCTGGAGGGAGGAATCTTACATCCTTAAAAAATGCGAGATGTCCTCATCTCGCAAACTAGAGGACAACTCTTTCCCTTAAGATCCAACTGATTCTAGGGTTCCTTATAGTCTGGTAAACCCAACAGAATCCTCGGATAAATATCCCTTATATAGAACTCATCATCAGATAATAATTCATTCAGATTATATCATTCATATTCTTAACATAAATCTGGTCCATTAGATCGAAATTTCCATATGAACATTTCTCCAAGGGAAATTTCAATTATACAAGTTTTTAATTTGTTATCCCTTAACTTGATTCACTGGGTCAAGGGTTAACAGTAGCTAGCACAATCCACTAATCTCATAGTGATTTACTGAAGTCATTAACGTCATTCCAGTTAACGAACATCATCACAGGGACTTGTCCCTTTCATCCTCATTGTGGTTTTGCTCAGCGTATCGCTTTTTAACCAAAATTCAAGAATCATCATTTTTCAATCAGAATCCAAATCAACTCATCAGTTCTCAACCAGAATTTTAAAATCATATTAACCACATTTGAATTTTATAACCTCGGTATATTCGAGTAGTCACTCACGGTCCTTGGAATTTTAAGGTAAATATCATCATGTCTAGCCCTTAAGCAAGTCAGGGATTCGATACAATTGCGGTACTTCCATTTAAAGACCCAATTACCTATTTATGAATCTTCATTTTTGTGAATATCAATTTGTATGAATTTCATCACATAATTACAATCTTTTACTGCTACTTCATAAATTTTTGACATTTCTGGCTTCTCGGTTGATTCACTTTAGCCAAATTTGCTTTGATAACAGCTGAAAGATCCCTGTCCCCCTGCACAACGAATCTTGGGGTGCTAGCAGCGGAAGTAGCACTTTTTGTGCGGGACAGGGTCCTTCACTCGGGGCCTCGCTTACCACGAATATTCAGCCAAGAGACTAATCTCTCGGTTCTTCCAAAACCGAACCTGGAAAAACATCCCTCGCTCAGAAAGCACGGGCAATTTCTCCATGATATTTTTACTCTAACGTAGTCGAGAGCCTTAACTAACTGAATTGATTTGACCGAACCCGTAAGTATCATAGTCAGATCAAGGAAAAGACTTGCACTTGGATCATAGAGACCAACACTTTTTTCCTCAATTGAGAGGCACAGCCATTGATTCTTTTCTATAGAACAATTTTTATCCAGGATTTACTTCATCTATCGTACTATAACAGAATTGAGTCTCATTTTAGGGATCCATCAGTCCAGCCTAACCCCATCCAGCAGTCCTGTGGATTAGCCAACCGCCCAACCACTGTAGTGATGGGATCCATTTAACAATTTGGTTAGGTTTTGTCCCAACTACCAGGGAAAAGAGTTCCCAGGCCCCCTAATCGGATAATCATGCAAACTTAAAACTAGTCACTTCACTTACACATGTAATATGAAGTTGCCTTTTTCACAGATTCAACTGTCTTTAAAACAATCTTTTAATGAAACTATAGTATCACTGATCATAATCCTCCAAAATTATCCGGTTGAATCTTGATTTCCAAAATTTTCTTCATCGGAGTACCTATGGGATCATTGACAACCAGAACGCTCACCACCTGTCCACTCTCAGGGGCCTAGCTCCTCATAGTACCCGGTAATATATTCACTTATAAAAATCAAAATGGAATCTCCGTTGAAGATCAGCAAGATCAACCAACAGATCCATATAAAAAAGCCATGGACTCATCCGTTGAGGACCAGCAAGGTCAATCAACCAGATCCATGCCCGAATTCAGAAAACAACTTATACTCCTTGTTCCAATATCTTCCATGACATATGTGTGGGTATCTTCGATGACCCAGAGCCCAAGCACCATATGGTCAGCACCCTTTAGGATCCTTCGCAGGGTCAGCTAGCGCTTCACTCATAGGCCGCTTCCTTAGTCCCTCATCCACCATACAAGAAGCTCACCATTTAAATCGAACCCAGGTTGGTCAAGACCTCGACCGCGACCTTGCTACGCGAGACGTCCTCTGTTGACTCTCCGTCAGCTATTGCAACTTTATCAAATAAGTCTCCACAACCTCATTCACAAGATGGTCAAAATGCTTCCCTTGAAATAAAACAGTCATTTAAAAATAGGTCATAAATATAGTTGCTATGACGAACTCTCGTCTTTCCACATTGTTTCACATCAATCCTCATTTATTTCATATGTATTCCTATTCTCATCACATCATTTTCCATCTCATCACATCTTTCCTCATTTATCCGCATGAGATCTCATCCACTCGCATCTACTCATATCCACATCTCATCACATCATATTCATTCACATCACATATCATCCATTCACATCATATTCATTCACATCACATATCATCCATTCACATCTATCCCAATTTACATCACATCTCATTCACTTACATCTCAATTCACCAGACATCACATCTCATTCATTCATATCCATTGCATTCATTCATTCATATCCATCACATTCATTCATTCATATCCATCACATTCATTCTCATCACCATCCCATCACATACATTCTATCCACATTATATCACATCACTTCTATCCACATCATATCACATTCATACACATCTCATCTCATTCATCCACATCCATCTAATCGTTCACATGTACGACTACTCACATCTATCCATACATTTATATTTATCACTTCACATCCACATATATTCATGTCACATCACATTCTTTCACATACACATTCACATCCATTCTTCACATACACATTCACATCCATCCATTCATCCATTCATTCACATCTATCTAATTCACATACACATTCACATCCATCCATCCATCCATTCATTCACATCTATCTAATTCACATACACATTCACATCCATCCATTCATTCACATCTATCTAATTCACATCACATCTCATTTCTATGCAAGTTTTCAGTTTGATTTTCTTTTGAATACAAGGAGTATTTCTTGAATTAGTATCCCGAAAACTTCTTGATCAAAATTCTGAATTTCATACCAGAATTCCTCGAATTCTATAACCTTGATCCATTGATCATTTCGAAGGGTCTCAAACTTAGTTTCAGATTTGGCGGGAGTTTTGAGTGTATTTTTCTAAACTGGTCACTCCTTCTTTCCTTGAAACTGACGAAAGAGTTTGGTCTTGGTCATAGTCTGATTCAAGGTTCGAGTTGGATAAGATTTTTCCTAAACTATCTTTCTTGAAAAGGTTTGATAATTCAGTTACTATTTTTTTGAATTTCTTTCGTTGAATATTTACTTAACTAATTTCTAATTTAGTTACGAATTCCAATGAGGAAAAGATTAATCATTTATCTGAATATTTTGATCTCGATAGATTTCCTAAATTCTCTTTTTACAATCCGTGTGAATATAAAACGATAGAAATTTCTCTCTTAGAGTATTTAATTATTCAATTATCAAATACTCATAGAATTTAAACATAGAATTTAAGAGAATTCTAATTTTGATATAAAAATTCTTTATGCATCTATTTATGCATAAAAATCAACTTCAGTGAGAATAACACTTTTATAAAAAATCCTTTTATCCATAAAATCAAATTTAATAGGAATAACAATTTAAAAATAAAAAAATTTCTTTATGCATCTATTTATGCATAAAAATCAAATTTTATAAGAATAACGCTTTTATAATAAGAAATTTTCTTTATGCATCTTTCTATGCATAAAAATCAAATTTAATGAGAATAACACTTTTGTAATAAATAAAATTCCTTTATGCATCTTTCTATGCATAAAAATCAAATTTAATGAGAATAACACTTTTGAAATAAAAATAAATCCTTTATGCATCTTTCTATGCATAAAAATCAAATTTAATGAGAATAATACTTTTGAAATAAAATAAATCCTTTATGCATCTTTCTATGCATGAAAATGAATTTTAATGAGAATAACACTTTTGAAATAAAAATAATTCCTTTCTGCATCTTTCTATGCATAAAAATTAAATTTAATGAGAATAACACTTTTGAAATAAAATAAATCTTTTATGTATCTTTCTATGCGTAAAAATTAATTTTAATAATTAATATCAGTGATATCCATGTATATTCATAGGTGAATATGTACATGAAGTAATTAGAATATTTTTTTTAGATGCAAAAATGGTGAGAATTACTATTTTAGAATAACATAAAAATAAACTTTCTTTTCCACAAAATTCTGGAAAATTTTACCATAATCTATTTTGTATGGCTGATCATTTCTCATTTTCATCATTCTATTTTTAACTTAAATTAACCCAAATTAGATTCATAGAACTCTAATCTACACAATTTTTTAAATTCAAGAAAGTAAACAATAAGAAGAGTTTAATTAATCCCTTAGTTAATCTTTCTAGGATTAAGAAAGGCTAGAATGTAAAGAAGAGAAGGGGGTGGCCTTTTCCTCAAAGGCATAGCATTTGAATTTAATTCAATCAACTGTAAAACATGAAAATCAAGAAAACCATAGATTTAAAATTAAACAAGTAAGAAAATTAACTTACAAGGGATTAACTTAATTAATCTCTTAGTTAATCTTTCTAGGATTAAGAAAGGCTAGAATGTAAAGAAGAGAAGGGGGTGGCCTTTTCCTCAAAGGCATAGCATTTGAATTTAATTCAATCAACTGTAAAACATGAAAATCAAGAAAACCATAGATTTAAAATTAAACAAGTAAGAAAATTAACTTACAAGGGATTAACTTAATTAATCCCTTAGTTAATCTTTCTAGGATTAAGAAAGGCTAGAATGTAAAGAAGAGAAGGGGGTGGCCTTTTTCTCAAAGGCATAGCATTTGAATTTAATTCAATCAACTGTAAAACATGAAAATCAAGAAAACCATAGATTTAAAATTAAACAAGTAAGAAAATTAACTTACATAGAGCTTGTAAGCTCTCCTTTGGCTTGAGAGATTGAAGGTTCTACTCTTGTTTGAAGCAAGAGTGGCCACCAATTCACTTTGGAGAGGATTAGGCCAAAAACAATTAATTTATTAAAAAATTCAACGTAAATGGCTTAGGACAAGAGCAGAGTAACAGTGCATATACACCATTAAGCTTTTACAAAGGGAGAGGCTTCTATTTATAGGAAAAAGTGAGCCTCTAACCAAGCAAACTGATTCTAGAATTTTTCAGATCAGTTTGGTCAATTTTTGACCATTTTTGGATCAGTTCAGCTTACTTTTTGGATCTAGTTTTGAAATAGGAGAGAGGAGAGATGAAATATCTCATTTTATTGATTAAAAATTTGGGGTAATGATGAGAAAAAAGGCACCTCCTTCATGAGGAAAAATCCCTACTCTGAGGTGTCAAAATTCAGTTTTTTAATTGTTTTCTTTGGTCCTTAGTCCACTCTTCATCTTATGTGAACATTTACTCATTTTTGGGGAGTTTTTCTTTTATTCTTCAATTTATCTCCTCCTTACATTTGGATTAATCTTATTGGTCCATAGGAACCTTAATTGGACTATAATCTAAAATTTTTTAAAGATCTGGACCCTTAGGCTAAGGTCCTTTATACCTATTTTCAATTAATTCCAATTGCCTATTGGAAAATTCTTTTTGAATTTTTGTTTCAGGGGAAACCATTTTAGACACTAGGAGGATTTTTATATCCAAAAATATCTCAATTTTGAATTACCTCCCTCTAGACATTTTCTCTCTCCAAGCCAAAACAGGGTAAAACAAGATCTTTCTTTTATTTCAGAGAGGGGAATAATTATAAGATCAGAAGGGGAGGTTCTTACACCTGCACATCTCAAAAGCTGGAGGGAGGAATCTTACACAACTAAGGAGACCCCAAACTCTATGGGGATACTTGTTTAAAGACTAGTAACTAGGGTCCATGGACTATTTTTAAGTTATGTCCACTCTAATGTGAAACTAGTCAATTGTATATATTAAGTGCCTTTTTGACATTGATCCTCTCCCATTTTCATTGAAATCAAGTGAGCAGGATGGTCTTTACACCAAAGGGATGTAAAGAATGCTTTCTTGCATGGTGATTTGCAAGAAGAGGTTTACATGGTGTAGCCATCGGGTTATGAGGATGTTGCACACCCCAATTTTGTTTGCAGGTTTCTCAAGGCATTGTATGGTTTAAAATAGGTGTCTAGAGCATGGTCAAACAAGATAGGACATTATCTTGTCACTATTGGATTTCAGATATCTGGTGCAGATTTATCATTTTATGTGAAAAAGACAGACATGGGGACTGTGCTTATAGTCATCTATGTTTCTCAAGGCATTGTATGGTTTAAAGCAGGTGTCTAGAGCATGGTCAAACAAGATAGGACATTATCTTGTCACTATTGGATTTCAGATATCTGGTGCAGATTTATCACTTTATGTGAAAAAGACAGACATGGGGACTGTGCTTATAGTCATCTATGTTGATGACTTGATTGTCACAGATGACAGTGAGATGAGGATGCTCATGAGGTGAAGATGCTTTTTATTAAAAGACTAAGGTCATGTAAAAGGGTAGGAGAAGGGTGTGTGTTTGAAGGGACTTAAGGTCCACTAGCTCACCTATTTAAAGGTGGAGCTAGAAGGCAATTTGTATAGAGCAAGAAGCCTAGTTGTATTTGAGCAACTTAATAAGCAAGATATTTTTCTTGTATTTTGTGAGTCCCTCTCCTCCACATACTTGATCTAGCATGAGCACCATGAATTCTAACATGGTATCTAGAGCCTTTGGTTGAGTAGGTTACATTTGTGGTGTAGAATAGGTCATTTTCCTTATCTTCTCCTTTGTGGAGTTGAACCCCCTGCTGGTGGAGGACCTCTAGCTACTCGTGGAGGCAAGATCTCAACAAGCTTTCAACTAGAGAAGTGAAGAGGAGGCCTTGGCGTTCATACTCGTATGGCCAATTGACGGAAAGCATGCTTCGCTACTGCGGCATTGCCGCCTGAGGGAGCCGGCGCCATTTTTTGCTACGTTGGAGGCCGTACAACGATTTGCCGCCTGTAGGCCATTGTAAGCTACATACATGTGTTGAGGGCTTTTGAAGCCCAATGTCTCAAGCATCTACACCTGTAATCTCAGCTTCAATGGTGCATCAACGCGCATGCTACAGCAAAAAAACAAGTCCTCCTGTGAGGTTTCATTGGAAGCTTGCATAAAAGCTTCATAATTATGTTTTTTCTTGCTCTAATCCTCTCCACTTTGCTCTAATCACCTAAGTAATCTTGTGAGGGCTTATTGCTGATCCTACTCTTGATTTTGAAGCGGTGGCCAAACACATGAGGCATTCATAAGTCTCATTCATCAAAACGTCATCAAGCTTCCTCATCATCTTCAAGTTCTCAAAGCTCTTCAAAGTGTGCTTATGAGCACTAATAGTGTTGATTAACACTAATGAGGCTTCTAATCCAGCAAAGGGGAGTTATTCCAAAGTGTTTTTAAACACTAAGAGTGTTATTCAACACTAATGGTGAATTTAATCACCAATACAAGTGTCATTAGATGCTAGAAATGTGCTCTTAAGCACTAATCGTATTTTTTAAACACTAATGGTAATTAGTGCTCTTAAGCACTAATCATATTTTTTAAACACTAATGGTGATCTTAATCATCAAACAAAGTGTTCTTTAATAGTAATGAAGTTAATCTCCATCAAAATTACTGGTTAGGCACAAACCCTACGTGCTAAACCATAAAATTTACCATCTTAATCTCCTATTTATGCAACATCCTTGACTTGATTAGGGTTGTTGCACTCTCATAAGCCTCTCTCTTTCTAATTAAGCCTAAATATTATAAATTTTTGGTTTTTTCTTCTTCATAAATCAGTCCATTACTCTCTAATAACCTCCTTCAATACCCAATGTCAAAGGAAAACACCCAAATCAAGAAGTTCTCGGGAGAGGGCTTCCACACTTGGCAAGTCCTTGTCAAGTATAAGATGATGTCCAAAGGTTTTTGGCCATTTATCTCCGGCACTAAGGTTATTGATCAAACTAAGGCTGAAGATATTGAAGATGATGAGAGGGCATAAGCCATCATCATGCTTCATCTTGATCAGGCTCTCATTCACCATGTGGACCAGCTTCCGACCGCAAAGGAGAAATGGGATGAGCTTGATAAGCTCTATGGAGCTCGTGGTAAGAATTTCAAGATTTCACTTAAAATTGAATTTTTCAGCTTGGAACTCAAAGAGGGAGACGGCATTGGAGCCTTCATCTCTCACTTGAAGGGCCTTATGGCTCAACTTGCATCAGTGAATGCGAGAATGGATGGCTGTTTTGCTAAAAGCAGTCAAGAAGGTATACCCCACCTTAGTCACACCACCCTGAAGAACATACCTAATCCCACCCTCAAAGGAGTCATTAAATCTTGTCTTGATGAAGAAAAGAGGCCAAAGGGAGGAGCTGAATCTTCAAATGCAACCACTTCAATGAATATTGAACAAGCTTTGTCACATCAAGTGGTCAAAGTCAAATGTGCCCATTGCAAAAAGGTGGGTCATTTGGCAAATAATTGTTGGATCAAATATCCCAACAAAATGAAATGTAACAAGTGTAAAAAAATGGGACATATCACTTCTAAATGTTCTAACAAAGAGATAGAGGCTAACTTTGTATCAACCTCTAACTCTTCTGAGCACCTATTTTAAATCTCAATGTAACAACACCTATATTCCTAAACCTTGTATGCCTAATGTTATAAAGGCAACCTATGTCCAATACCACCTATTCCAATTCTTTCATAGTTGGTATTGAGGGAGGGTATTAAAAGACTAAGGTCATGTAAAAGGGTAGGAGAAGGGTGTGTGTGTGAAGGGACTTAAGGTCCACTAGCTCACCTATTTAAAGGTGGAGCTAGAAGGCAATTTGTATAGAGCAAGAAGCCTAGTTGTATTTGAGCAACTTAATAAGCAAGATATTTTCTTGTATTTTGTGAGTCCCTCTCCTCCACATACTTGATCTAGCATGAGCACCACGAATTCTAACACTTTTAAAGCAGAAGTTTGAGATGAAGGATTTGGGTGAGCTACGGTATTTTCTGGGCATAATAGAGGTGTTGAGATCTTCACATGGCATCATGGCATTATGTTGTTACAGTGGCGGTATGCTTTGGACATGTTGTCCAAGTATGGTATGACAGGCTGTAAGCCTATTTCAGTGTCATTGGATTAGAACAACAAGCTTTATGTAAATATAGGTGATTTACTGGAGGACCCTACTATATACAGGCACATAGTAGGGAGTCTTATCTACATGACCATCACGAGGCCAGACATGTTGTCCAAGTATGGTATGACAGGCTGTAAGCCTATTTCAGTGTCATTGGATTAGAACAACAAGCTTTATGTAAATATAGGTGATTTACTGGAGGACCCTACTATATACAGGCACATAGTAGGGAGTCTTATCTACATGACCATCACGAGGCCAGATTTAAGCTATGTTGTTGGATTTGCGAGTTAGTTTATGTAGGCCCCTTGGAAGCCACACTTGGATGTGGCTAGATGGATCATCAGCAGAGCAGGTAAATAAAGTCCACATTTGGATATGGACTTTCTATGAGGTTGGAGTACAATTACAGGTGCAGGGTTACATAGATGCTGATTGGGTTGGTAGTATTTCTATTGACAGGAGATATACTAGTGGCTTTATGTTTTCATTTGGGAGTACTGCTGTGAGTTGGAGTAGCAAGAAGCAACCTATAGTTGCTTTATCGAGTACAGAGGAAGAGTACAGGGGCGTAGCTATGGGTAGAGAAGGTGAAGTAGCTTGGTTACAAAAGCTACTTGCAGATATTGTGGAGCCCATGGATAGGGTTATTGTCATTTATTGTGACAACATGAGAAGCATACAATTGGCCAGCAACCAAATTTACCATGCTAGGATAAAGCACATTGAGGTGCACTATCACTTTGTGAGGGAGAATGTTAAAACCCTAAAGATCTCTCTAGCTAATCACTATGCATAAACATGCATAAACTAGGCATATACTCATCCACCCAACCACCCCTGAGCCCAAGGGTGCACACATCAATACAATGAAGTACCACATACCTAACCTTGGTGTCCGATACCACCAAGAGATATGACTTCAATCCAACAGCACATAGCTCTAGCATGAAATGATAAGAGAGTAGATACAATGCTCTACACAAGACAACATACCTTGAGAGTGCCTCATGTCCCTATTATATAGGAGAGCACTCAAGTGACTCTTGACTCTTCACTTCCATGTGTGACCCTTGGTTGCCTAACCCTAACCTCAACCCAAGGTTAGACCTAACCCTTGCTCCACTAGAGCATGTTCCCATGCTCCCATGCTCACGTGCCTAGGGTGGGTTAGCCTCCTAGTATATGCACATATAATGTGCACATAACATACTTCCTCTCTCTCAAAACATTGCACTCTTGCAATGAAAAGAAGGAAATCTGCGCTGAATGTTCTCAACTGACTCCCAAGTCGAATCCTCAATTTCCCTGTCTTTCCACTTAATTTTAACCTTAGGGATTAACTACGAAGTTTCCTTTCCCTGAATTCAAGTACCTTCTCAGGTTCATGTGGAACATAGGATAAATCTTCGAGGATAAATCTTCGACTTCAATGAGTTCTTGAGGAGTAACTGTGTTATCCTCACCTCCCAGCTTCTCTTTTGGTCTACTAACATGAAAGACTGGATGAACTTTGACATGTGGAGGTAGTTTTAGCTCATACGCAATCGTGCCAATACAACATATAACTCGAAATGGACCAAAATATCTAGGAGATAATTTTGAGCACTTTCCTGCTGATAAAGTCCGAGAATATTTAGGAACCTTAAAATAAACCAATGATCTTGGCTCAAAAGACCGAGGTGAGCATCCCCTATTGCGGCATAAAACCGTGCTCTATCCTAAGCACTCCTAATAGAATCCCGAGGTTGGGTCAGCATTTCCTCCATATCACACAAGAAATCCCTTGATGCATCAAGCTCAATGTCCTTAAGACCAACATCAACAGGTGTCCTGGGCTGATACCCATACATAAGCATGAACGGACTATAGCCAGTAGCCGTATGCTTAGAACTGTTATAGGCAAATTCCATCATGGAAGATATTTTTCCCAACTCGATGGTTTTCCAAAGACATATGCACGAAGCATATCCTCTACAATCTGATTCACATGCTCTGTTTTCCCATCAGACTACAGGTGATCAGAGAAACTTATACTCAAAGTATTTTCCAATTTCTTGAAAACTTCTTGCCAAAAATGAGCCGTGAACGTAGAGTCCCGATTGCTCAGAATATTAGAAGGTAGACCATACAGTCCAAATAGTTGCTCGACAAATTGGTAAGCCAATTTCGATGCTTTAACTGTTGTCTTTGTGGGTAAAAACCTAGCCATGTTTATCAATCTATCCACGACTACCCAAATGGAATCTTGACCCCTACTGGTTTTCATGGAAGTCTCGTAATGAAATCCATGGAAATACTTTCCCACTTTCGAGACGAAATATCCAAAAGGATGTAATAACCCAACATATTTAAGGTGCTCTGTCTTATTAATCTGACATTGATGATACTTGACCACATAATTTTGAATAAAATCCTTCATTTTTGGCCAATAAAAAGTCCTTGTAACCAAAGCCAAGGTACGCTATATGCCAGGATGTTCTACTGCATCATGGCACTCAAATAGGATCCTCAGTTTAATTTTCAGCACATCCGGCACGCAAACCTTATCATTTCGGAATAAAAGACCATTCCAAATAAAAAATAGGTTGGCTTTTCCTTCATTCACTAGGTTTTGATCTACCTCAGAGTTGGTGGACCCTGATTTTGCCAAATTCCAATATTTTTCAAAGAAAATATAGAGTGAATTGTACAAGTTATTAGAAGTAATTTTCGTGAAGCTAAGTTCATCAACTTCACCAATTCGACTAAACGCATCAGCAATGCGATTCAAACTACCTTTCCTATATTTAATCATGAAATCAAAGTCCTACATCAACTCAACCCATTTGGCCTTTCTACCTTTTAAGTCCGGTTGATCACAAATGTACTGTAAAGACTAGTGATTTGTCAAGACCATAAACTGAAACCCGTAGAGATAATGTCTCCATGCCTTTAAAGCATAAATGATTGCATACAACTCTTTCTCCTAAACTGGATACCCAGTCTGTGCATCATTAAGTTTCTTACTCTCGAAGGCCATAGGTTTCCCATCCTGGAACAAAGTGTTACCATATTATAGTAGTGATGTGTGTGAACACACTTAGGACCGCCGGGGCACTTTTTCCCTCACTAGGAGGTTTTTTCCCCCGTGCATTGTATATACGCCCATTATCTTCTAGGGCTTGTTATCTTTCATTTTTGGCACTCATAATACACTACAGTGTTGTGCTCAAGCTTCCTCATCTTCTTGAAGTTGTGTGTGCATTCCTGCAACCCTAATTCCAACAATTGGTATCAGAGCAGGCTTCCTCCTCCCGGGCAGCATCACCGGCACCTGCCGCTTCATCTCCTCCGATTGCAACGAGGTTTCACGAGCGTCTGCAGGTTAGTATATGCCGTGGGAGAGCCCGTAGGGCTTGGTCGTTTCAGAATTTTGATCTGAAGTCATTTCGCCCTCCGTTTTTGCATTCCAAGTACTGCGCAGGCAAAATCGTCCTACTGTGCAGATTTTCTGTCAAGATTAAAATCTGCAGGACAGGTGCCCATTCGTCTGTTTTGGGCTGTGCTATATAGCACAGGTCGATTTTATACAAGTTTACCTCTTGCAGACAGCATTTACATCTAGTAGTACAGTCATTGGCCATGGCTGACAACAATGATGTATTCCGCATGTTGGCTGCTGAGGATAAGTTGGATGGCACCAACTATCCATTGTGGGCATATATGATGCGACATGTATTGGTAGCAAAGGGGTTATGGAACATTGTGCAGGGTATTGATGCACGTCCTATTGTGGCTGGGAATGCTGCAAACACATCAGAAACAGGTACTGTTGATGATGGTGCAGGCACAAGTGCTGTTGCAGCTGTTCGAGAACCACCACTTTCAGCAGAGCAGATTCGTTGGGATGGTAGAGATGCGCAGGCTCATGCCTTGATTGCGCTGTCTGTCAAACGTACCATTATCCCACATATTCGCTCCTGCAGGACTTCTAAGGATGCTTGGGATGTACTTGCCACATTGTATCAGGCAAGAAATGAGGCTCGTGTTGCTTATCTCCGAAAACAGTTGGAGAATGAGCATATGAACGAAGGTGATTCTATGGATAGCTTTTTGACAAAGATCAAGGATTTCAAAGAGCAGCTCATTTCTGCAGATGAAATCCTGTCAGACAGTTCACTTGTGCAGACTGTTTTGAATGGTCTACCAGATTCTTATCAGGGTTTTGCTTCCACTCTTCGCTTGATGATGAAAGGCAATCCCAATGCCTTATCATTTGAGGAGTTAGTTTCTGTTTTGCTGCAAGAAGACCAGTCAAGGCAAAACAGGAATATTATGCGTGTCGCAGATCAAGCTTTCGTTGCTAGTCAGAGAAGCGAGAAAGGTAAAGCTGGCTTTTCTTCTAGTAAGCAGAAATCTGCAAATGCTGCGCAACCAAAGAAGGAAGACAAAGATGAGAAGAAGGGTGACAAACAGAAGACATTTTGCAAGTACTGTAAGGGAAATGATCATGTCATCAAAGCGTGTCCTAAGCTGGCTGCGAAAGAGGCTAAGAAGAAAGAGGCTGGTATGGCTGTTGCAGATGCCTCTCCTTCTAACAATGAATCTGCTAATGTTGTGCTAGATACAGAATGGGCATTCAATGCGCAGTGCAGTTATGACCCATCTTTGCATGACACATGTATGTCTGCAGTAGATTCAGATGTATGGTACTTTGACAGTGGTGCCACTAAGCATATCACCTCGCAGCGCAGTTTATTCACTTTCCTTGAGTCTGCTCCCACAGGGAATACTGTCACTTGTGCCAATAACTCCTCTTATCCCGTTAAAGGAGTTGGACAGATTGTGCTGAATGTTGCAAATGGCAACACCTTTACACTTTTTGATGCATTGTATGTGCCAGGGATCAAAAAGAATCTGCTGTCAGTCTCCGCATTTGCCAAAACAGGTTTGGTTGTAAAATTTGTGGATGACAGATGTACTGTTCATGATCTCTCTTGTGGTGACATCATTGTAGCATCTGGTTCACTATGTCGAGGGCTGTATAAGCTCAATATGGATGGCAAATGTGTAGAGGATTCAGCATGTGCTATTATGGATACGCAGGCTATTTCAAATGCAAAACTGTGGCATGCACGTTTTGGTCATCTGAATTTTGCAAGTTTGCTGCGCCTGCAGAAATCTGAAATGGTGTCTTCTTTGCCTAAGCTTGAGGCACCTGTCAAGCATGTTTGTGAGGGCTGCATATTGGGTAAAATGCAGCGTGCTTCCTTTCCCAAAGATGGATCAGTGAGAGCTGAACGCAGATTGCAGCTTGTTCACAGTGATGTTTGTGGTCCCATGCAAACTCCATCATTTGGAAACTACCTTTACTTCGTGACT
Organism: Cibotium barometz; assembly: GCF_041138505.1. Lineage (NCBI taxonomy): Eukaryota > Viridiplantae > Streptophyta > Polypodiopsida > Cyatheales > Cibotiaceae > Cibotium > Cibotium barometz. The sequence goes on from NC_141074.1 coordinate 19,255,483, forward strand.
TTCATTGATGATTTTACCAGGCATGCATGGGTATATCCTTTGAAGGCAAAGTCCGAAGTGTTTTTGTGCTTCAAACAGTTTTTGGTTATGGCTGAAAATGTGTCAGAAAGTAAGATGGGCACCCTCCGTTCAGATCGAGGGGGGGAGTATATGTCTTCAGAATTTAATGCATTTCTGGCTGAGCGTGGGATAAAACACCAATGTACAGTGCCGTATACACCACAGCAAAATGGTGTGGCTGAGAGAAAAAACAGGTCTCTCATGGAAATGGCAAGATGTATGGTTAAGAGTCAAAGTCTACCACATGGTTTTTGGCTTGAGGCTGTCATGTGTGCCACTTATGTACTAAACAGGTGTCCCACCAAAGCATTACAGGTTGTCACTCCATATGAGGCTTGGCATGGCCGCAAGCCATCTGTTGGCCATTTACGTGTTTTTGGTTGCCTGGCATATGCATTAGTGCCTGTGCAACATCGCAGAAAATTGGATGACAAAGCTGTCAAATGTATTTTTGTTGGATATAGTGCTGAGAGCAAAGGCTATCGTTTGTATCATCCACAGACAAAGCGCATTTTGGTTAGCCGTGATGTTGTATTTGTGGAAGATGCAGTTCAGCCCTTGGTTTCATGTACTAAGGAGACAGATATCAGCTCACGTGATGTCTATGATACATTGTTGCCTCTTTTCAGTGGTGCACAGTCAAGTGCAATACCTCATGAGGCAGTTTTTCAGCCTATGCAGGTTTTAAATGATGGCACAGATCAGCCTATATCTGATGCAGATGTGCATGATGCACTTGAGGATGAGAGACAAGAGATTGAGGGCTCTAGGAATATGCCTAGATGGCTGGTGCAGACTTTGCGTGACAGCAAGTTGGATGCCCCTTTGTCTAGTCGCACTCGTTCTGGCTCTCATGGTGCCTCTTATGCGTCAGATTGTTATGCATTGGCTGTTTCTAGTATGTGCGATGAAAGTGAGCCTGTTTCATTTGATGAGGCACAAAGTTCAGAAAATTGGATGGCTGCTATGCAAGCAGAATACGATGCTATTATGAAGAATGGTACATGGTCTTTATGTGACTTGCCCCCTGGCAAGAAGGCCATTGGCACTAAGTGGGTATACAAATTGAAGCGTAAGCCTGATGGCACAGTGGATCGCCATAAGGCTAGGCTTGTTGCAAAAGGTTATGCTCAAGAGAAGGGCATTGATTTTGATGAGACTTTTGCTCCCACATGTCGTATGACCACTGTTCGTAGCATCTGTGCATTAGCAGCTCATAATGGTTGGAATGTACATCAGCTGGACATAAAGACTGCGTTCTTAAATGGAGATTTGCATGAGGAGGTGTATGTATCGCAGCCTCGTGGTTTTGTTCAAAGAGGGCAGGAAAACAAAGTGTGCAGGTTAAAAAAGGCTTTATATGGTTTAAAGCAAGCTCCACGAGCTTGGTATGAAAAAATACATGCATATTTGACTGCACATGGGTTTCAGAATAGTCCAACAGAAAGCACTTTGTATGTTAAACGTGTGGATGGTGTACATCTAATCATTGCTCTCTATGTCGATGACATGCTGCTCACAGGACCAAATAAGAGTCATATTGCTGATTTTAAGGCTGATTTGAATGCCTCTTTTGAGATGTCAGATTTGGGGCATTTGCATCATTATTTGGGGATACAATTTAAGCAGTGTGATGGAGGTATTGCTTTGTGTCAGACAAAGTATATTGAAACATTGTTGCGGAGATTTGGCCTTGAAGACTGCAAGCCTATTGCTACTCCAATGGAGACAGGTTTGAAGTTGAGTCTTCATGATGCTGGAGATCACTTTGATGTCACACTCTATCAGACAGCTGTTGGTTGCCTCATTTATGTATGCATTACGAGGCCAGACATTCAGTTTGCAGTCTCACAGGTGAGCAGATTTATGCATAGCCCAGGCATTAAGCATTGGCAGGCAGTGAAGCGTATCTTTCGCTATTTGAGTGGTACTCGGCATCTTGGGTTGTTTTATCCCAAGGGGGGATCATTGCCGCCAGATTTACATGCTTTTTCAGATTCTGACTGGGCTGGTTGTTATGACACACGCGTGTCCACGAGTGGTTTTTGCTTCATGCTTGGAAGCTCATGCATATCATGGTTGAGCAAGAAGCAGCCTACTGTGGCCACTTCTAGTTGTGAAGCTGAGTACAGGGCAGCTTTCACAGCTACGGTTGAGTGTGTGTGGCTCAGACGCCTTATGGCTGATTTGGGTGTTGGGCAGCCATCTGCCACCACCATCTTCACTGACAGTCAGAGCGCATTGGCAGTTGCGCGGAACCCAGTGTTCCATGCTCGTACGAAGCACATTGAGGTGCACTACCATTATGTCAGGGAGAGACTCTCTGCAGGAGAGATCAGTTTGGCTTATGTGCCAACACAGGATAACCTTGCAGACCTTTTCACAAAGGCTCTGCCTCGTGAGAAGTTCGAAGCTTTTCGCAAAGCTTTGGGCTTACTCCCTTTTGTGGATTCGTCCACATAGCTAGACACTTCCCTATACATGAGTGCTAGCTCTTGTTCACCGCATCACTCCAGGGGGGATTTGTTACCATATTATAGTAGTGATGTGTGTGAACACACTTAGGACCGCCGGGGCACTTTTTCCCTCACTAGGAGGTTTTTTCCCCCGTGCATTGTATATACGCCCATTATCTTCTAGGGCTTGTTATCTTTCATTTTTGGCACTCATAATACACTACAGTGTTGTGCTCAAGCTTCCTCATCTTCTTGAAGTTGTGTGTGCATTCCTGCAACCCTAATTCCAACACAAAGCTGCACCTACCCGCAAAATCACTAGTATCAGTCTCAACAATGTGAGGCCTGCTAGGATTTGGTAAGGCTAACACATGAGCATCTCGAACTTTATATTTCAAAGTATTGAGAGTTTCATGTAGCTTCTCATTCCACTCAATTGGAGAATTAGACTTCTTATTTTTACCCTTAAGAAGGTTGGTAAAAGGCACTGTCAACTTCGAATAATACTTGACAGATTTTTGAAGAAATACTACGAAACCTAAGAAAGATCTTAACTGCTTGATCGTACGTGGAACAAGCCAGTCCAAAACCTTTTGGATTCGATCCAAATCTATTACTAACTTAAGCCATCTCGAGAGATCTTATGACCCAATTATAACAATTCCTTTTTGAAGAAATCACACTTAGATAACTTACAATACAGTTTCTCCTTCCTGAGCCTTCCTAGAATCTCTTTAAGATGATCCTCATGCTCAGCCAAAGTTTTACTGTACATCAAAATATCATCTAAGAAAACCACCATGCATTTTCCTAAACAGATCTCAAAATATATCATTAATCATTTGTTGGAAAGTTGCTGGTGCATTAGTGAGACCAAAGGGTAACACTAAAAATTTATAATGGCCATAACGTGTCCTAAAAGCAGTTTTAGAAACATCTTATTCTGTAATATGGATCTTATGATAACCGGTTTGCAAATCAAGCTTTGTGAAATACTTAGCTCCTTGTAACCTATCAATAAGATCGTTTGATCTAGGCAATTAGTATTTGTTCTTAATTGTAACCTTGTTAAGACGTTCATCTGCCAGGTACCTTGATCTTTTTTCTTAACCAAGAGAACTGGTGCATCCCAAGGAGACTTACTTGGTCTAATCTGACCCATCCTCAAGTATTCAGATCGTTTGATCTAGGCAATTAGTATTTGTTCTTAATTGTAACCTTGTTAAGACGTTCATCTGCCAGGTACCTTGATCTTTTTTCTTAACCAAGAGAACTGGTGCATCCCAAGGAGACTTACTTGGTCTAATCTGACCCATCCTCAAGTATTCAGCTAGTTGCTTGGCTACCTTGTCTTCCTCAGTCTGGCTAAGCCGATATGGAGGAATACTACCAGGTACTGCCCCTTTTACTATAGCTCAATTTTATGGTCCACCTCTCGTTTAGGAGGTAATCCATGAGGTAACTCATCAAGAAAAACATCCTAAAATTTGCTCTTAATGGAATTTAACACTTTACTTTCCCAAACATCTAAAGAAACAATGTTTACATCAAAAGTAACACATGAAGACACAAGATCCATAACCAATTGGAAAAGTTCATAGTTAAAAAGATTTTCCATTAACTCAAGCTCATTAATAAAAGTTTCCTTGGGAACAACAATGTTTCCCTTACGAGTAACAAGGTTTCCATTGTGATGGAAAGACATCAAATGTTTGACCCAATTAACATAAAAATCCTTATTTTTTCTATGAAACCATTGCATCCCTAAAATGATATCTACACGACCCAAGCTCATGACATGAAAATCAAGTCTATTTGAGTATAACTAGATGTCTAACAATAGTTTTTACACCTTTTTGTCCCAAAATTGGACTTGTCCTCTAGCTATCTTGACCTTGTACATGTGATCATTTTGTGTGGTTTCTAGCTTCATCGTCTGTACCACAATGTTGTTAATAAAATTGTGAGTACTACCAGGATCAAACAAAATATGAACTTGATGTCATTTATTAATCCATAAACACGAAATAATTCGTTTGGACCAAAAATATCTTTACTGAAAGTACAATATGAACATTAGCTTCCTTCAAGATGCATAATATTGACTTGAGAAAATTTACCTTAAAGTTCTGGAATGTGCACAAATTTCTTTAGTATAAACTTCTTCGGTGTGTTACCTTTTGTCCAGGTGCCGAAGGTGCTGTAGCTCCATTCAAAGGATAAAATTTCTTTGTGTGTCCCTTTTCCTTACATTTGAAACATGTGATATTATCCCTGCTCACAAATTTAAAACATGTGATATTTTCCTTTTCCTTACATTTGAAACATGTGATATTATCCCTGCTCACAAATTTCTAATTCTTGTTGGCATTGTGAGAACTTTTTGGTTTTGGTGTGAAAAACAACTTTCTTTTCTCTCCACTATTTAAAAAAGTGAATATGCATTTCTTTTCATTAAATGATGATGGTTTTGAAGTGTTGGTGCTGATCATAGTCTTATGAAAAACCTGAGCTGCCTAAATAGCATTCTTCGCCATTTTGATCGTGTATTTTTTTTACCTCGTACTGATAGTCACGAGCTAGACCATTGATGAAAATCTCACCCAAGGTATAATCATCGGCGGACTTGGCTTTGGCATCCAATTGTCTAAACTTCTATGCATAATTCTCAAAAGACTGATTTTCCATCTTATTTTTAACAAGCTTCGCAATTATTTCGAATTCATCCTCTGGTTGGACACTCTTTTTTGAAAGCTTCCTCGAAACTTTGCCAAGTGGTAGGAATGGAATCTTCTTTGAGATCCTTCCACCAAGTTGATGCCTCCCTTCAATAATCCCTGCGTCATCTGCATCTTTTTCGCATCAGTGAATGGATGAAAGGCAAAGTGTGTAGTCCACCTGTTGAGCCAGGCATCTACACATTCCTGAGTCTTCTCCTTTTTCTCACCGTCGTACACCTTTGGTGCAAAAGACAGAGCAACTATTTTAGTAGGAGTAGGAGACACCGCTAAAAGAGTCTTTTGTAGAGTTAAGATCTACATCTGCAGTGACTCAATCTCGTCATCATGGCATTTGGCAATAGTTGCTTCCAGATGCTCTATCATTTCCATAAATTCACTCTTTCCAATAGCCTCCTCTTCTTCAACTTGGAATTTAAGATCTTCTTTACCTGAGTTGGGATGATCACTCATCTCATGGACATTATCATTACTGAGAAGTCAATATAAGCCATGGTAATAAGGTTCTTCAAAAAATCACGATTCACTCGAACCAACTTCACTTGACCACCCTTGACCAAAACGATCTAGCAAATTAATTTGCTAGAATTGATTGCACATAAGAAAAAATGCTTTAATTAGCATTTGGTGACTAAACAACGGTAAAAAATCATGAAAACACTGTCTAGAATTAATCCAAACAAAAATAACTACAAATACGAGGCACACTTGTATAAATTATATGCGAATCACCCGCATCTCTCTAATGTCAGTATGTAAAAAATGTACTTCAACACTAAATAATCTCCAAAAATATTAAATTCTTGAGGAAAAAAATTATCATGATTTTTCTCTAATTTTTTCTAATTTTCTAGGGCCTCAAAATTTACTAATTTTGAAATCCACTAATTCTATCTTATGGCACTCCAAATCTAAAATTTTCTAGGAAATTTTAGCAATAAAATTTACCAAAATACAATTGATATTTCAAAATACCAATTTCTAGGATTTCTAAAATAATTTCTAAAATTTTCCTAAGTTTGGTAATTATAAAAAAAACTAGAGAATCCCATCAATCATGAATTTTTTTTAATTCCACCCGATAATTCTCAAATCCAATCAAAATCTCTAATTTTAATGGAATTACTAATTTTCAGGGCAAAAAGTAGTTTTTAAAAGGAATCCAAACAGTCACCACCCACCACGGGTGCCAAAATGGACACGCCACATGCCGATTTTGTCTAAATTTCCATAAATTTTTATTATACCCCAAATGGATTAGAATACGAACGGACAAAAAATTTGAGAACCCGAATGGTCACCATGGAATGCGAATAGCCAAGGGTTGCAGAAAATGAAGAGACAAAAAACTCAGGAATTTAAAAGGTAAAAAAAACCCAAAGGCCAAAGGGCTCAATATGATTTTTTTAAAAATCATGAAAATGAAGTGTTTCTTTTCTTTTAAAAAAACTTTAATCAAAAGTTTATAAAGCTTTAATTAAAAGATTTAACAAACCTTTATTTAAAAGCTTTTCCAAGCTTTTTTAAAAAACCTTTATGAAGAAACGTGGGGGGCGCAGACTGCTGTCCCCGCTGTGAGGAAAACACCCCCCCTCGCCCCCTCCCAACTGTGCACGAATGGGTGTGGAAGAAGAAGAAGCCAAAATCTTCTCTTCTCACTTCACTTCTCAACCCAAACAATCCCTTCAACTCCTTCTCATCTCCTTCCTCTCTTCTCTGTTAATCATAATCATGATTATTTTACTAATCAAGCTTACCCACATAAGGGGTGTTTCCACACGGAAGAGTTCTTTTGAAGGAAAATTCCGATGAGAGAGATAGAAATTATGCCATGCACATGGGAGAGAACCTGATGCATCAACATTCTGTCCCCACTGAAGAAAATCGACAGAATTTTGCTAATCATGCATGCGGGAAGCTGCAAAAATGCATTAAAAATGCCCATTTCACCATAAAAATGCTCAAAAAAATCCTTAAAATGAGAAAAATTTCTTAAATTTTGTAGAAATGTAGGGAATCCTTTCTACCAAAAACTACCCGTACTAGCATGTGCGGTATTTTGGTAAAAAATTTCATAAAATGCTTATTTTAACTATAAAAATAAGAAAAAATAGCATTTTCACTCACAGAATTTCGATACGTCCATCCAAGTTGAGAAGCACCATGTTTCGACCGCCATATTGACGTTCCCAATGCATAGGCCACCAAAAAAACCAAAAAATAACATTTTTTGCTTACTAAATGTTAAAATTTACTTTAAAAATGCTAAAAAATTAGAATAATGAGAGAAAATTAAGAGGAGAAAAAACATCAAAAATTAACTAGAGACCGCTCTAATACCATTGTTAAAACCCTAAAGATCTCTCTAGCTAATCACTATGCATAAACATACATAAACCAAGCATATACTCATCCACCCATCCACCCAACCGCCCCTGAGCCCAAGGGTGCACACATCAATACAATGAAGTACCACATACGTAACCTTGGTGTCCCATACCACCAAGAGATATGACTTCAATCTAACAGCATTTAGCTCTAGCATAAAATGGCAAGAGAGTAGATACAATACTCTACATAAGAGAATATCCCTTGAGAGTGTCCCATGCCTCTATTATATAGGAGAGCACTCAAGTGACTCTTGACTCTCCATTTCCATGTGACTGTGACCCTTGGTTGCTCGACCCTAACCTCCACCCAAGGTTAGACCTAACCTTTGCCCCACTAGAGCATATTCCCATGCTCCCATGCTCACATGCCTCGGGTGGGTTAGCCTCCTAGTATATGCACATATATGTGCCTATAACAGAGAAGGTTCTAGCAGATCATGTTGATTTGGTGTATGCAAGCACAGAGAACCAGGTAGCTAACATATTCACGAAGGCATTGCATACGGAGAAGCTCCGCAGATTCAGGCTTACTTGGAGTACATGATACGGAGTTGATATCGAGGGGGAGAGTTGATATATCGAGCTTAACTAGTGCGGTGGGTGGATGTTGATGATCGCCTAGGTGATAGGCCCCGCATTCATACCACTAGCATGGTTGGTAAGATTATGGTGATATGCAGCTAGTGGGATGACATGATGTGTGACAGTCACATTTAGGTCACTAGAGTATGGCATAGGTATAACGCCTGCTCACATAGTCGGGTTCACACTATGGACCAACCATTTGTATGTTATAGTGCGGAGAGTACTTCCCCATATAGTATGTACTCTTATCTTTATGTTATGGTTGTAGAGAGAAGAAGATAATACAGAATAAAATTTAGCCATCCATCTCTCTCGTGTCTTACTCTCTCTCTTGTGTATGTGTGTGTTTGCTTGCAAGGAGCTCAAGCTCACCCTCTCCCCCGAAATCTTAGAGTTTAAGATGACCATCCTTTATATTAGGAAGATCTTATCCAAAGATTGGTTAAGATAAGAAAAATCCCAAAGAAGGGAAGACTTGAGAAGACCTCGCTCGGATATGCTACGAGGGATTCAATTTGTTCAGAGTTTCGACTGGAGAGATGTGATGTCTCATCCAACTTGCAATGGTTTTCTATGCTTCGGACTATGAATGTGACATGTTTAATGATTGTAATAGGTAATTACTAGTTTGAAATATTATATTCATGTATTACATATGTTTGTGTATAGCATGTGAAGGTACCACACACGTTTATGGATTTTCGTGTGGGTGTGTCATCTAAGAGGTGCATCACATGAAGGCGTTAGTTGTGTGAACTCTATTTTCTATAAGTAACATGTGCGAGTAAAGAGACAATTTCAATTATGATTGTGCGAGTTTACACCGACTCCTTAGGTTGGCATGCTTACACTAACTCCTTAGGTTGGCATGCTTGACCTATGGGATTGGACGGAGCTATCAGGGGAACCTGAGAATTGGGTACTTTCTAAACCGAAACAAAAGTTGTATCTTGTAGGACACTTAAAAAAAAAACAGGGCAAATAGTTTTGTTAGCAAATCATAAATGAGGATAGATGCAATGCCTTCATTATTGAGAAGTCATGACATCTTGTTGAGCATGAAGGAACCGCCCGATGTGACCTATTTTTGTAAGGATTATGAAGGGAATACACCTAGAGGAATCATTCACCTTTCTTGTGTGAGAATTATTCTAGTCAGACTAAGAGGATGTGACGGGATATAGCCAAGCATTATGACATTGTGACATGAGGCCTCGTGTGAGTCGCTCTACCCTTCATGTGATTTTTTTGCCATTATTTAGAGGGCTAGGGGTCTCACAATTCCCAAGCATTGAGAGGATAAAGCTCATGCATGCTCTTTTTTGCATGCTAGGTGAGCATAGAACTCCATACCACTTTAGCACTTATCCATCTACACTACTGAGCATAGACCTCTTTATGCTCTATTTTTTCTTGTCAGAAGATGCATGCCCCCTCTGCACAAGCATAAAAAGGGAAGCACATGCTCTCTTATGCATGCATGCTCTTTATGTGAGCATAGATATCTTTATGCTCTATTTTTGCTTATCAAGAGATGCATGCTCTCAATGCAAGCATAAAAAGGGATGTATGCTTCCTTTATGCATGCCCTCTATGTATCATGTGCTCTTTATGCATGCGTCCTTTATGCATGCCCTCTATGTATCATGTGCTCTTTATGCATGCATACCCTCTATGCATCATGTTCTTCCTATGCATGCATAAAGAGTGCTCCATGCTCTCTTTATGTATGCATGCATAAGAGAGCATGCTCTCTATGCCCTCCCTCCTGTTATGTTTGTGTAGAGAGCATGGAGCTCTTATATCCATGAAACACCTATTCGGTGCCGCCAATGCTTCCTCCACCTTCTTTTATTGTAGATAATGTGAGCTCCAAACAGGGGAGGAGAGATAGTTGTAGGCATTTGCAGCCACCACCCTTTCCAAAGGAGGGAAATCCCTCTGTCGGTAGCTCATTGCATCAGGGCTTGCCTAGGTCATTTACAAAACTATAGCTCATTGTGATCTCAGCAAAGGACCCATTACCGAGTAACTCTGGACCCTTTGTGAAGCCTTGAGGATCCTCCCACAGGTAGCTTGTCACCACATCATCATCATCATCACCAGCATCATCACTATCATCACCACCACCACCACCATTGCCTTCTTTCCTCCTGTTACCTTCCATGGATAATCTCATATGCATGAACTCAGCGAACCTACGGATTTCTGCATTCCCCCTTTTACCCAAGGACTCCAGCACAGCGCTCAAATCATCTTCTTTCATGCCTTGAGTCCAGATACCTTTGAGCAGGCCATAGGCTCTTTCGGCTTCGGTGTCACCCTGCGAGGCATACTCATCGTTGGGGGAACGCAATTGATAAAACAGTTCGTTTAGCACAGAAATGCTCCAAACCAAAGGTGAATGTCAACTGACAGTAATCTAAATGCTTTCTCGACTGTCCATTCTTTGCACTTACAATCCTCCAGGAACCTTTCTTCCTCTTGCAAAACGCTGTGAGAGGCCCATCGAGCTTCTCAGATAAGGTCTGCAGGAGCGATGGCGACGAGGCAGCTAGTTGTTCCATGCTCATCAACACCTCCTTCACCAGATCCAAGTAAGACGTTGCAAAGCACTTGCACCTGTCGGGATGCAGAACAAACGGATCACGGTTGTGTTGGATCCGTCGGCGTATCTCAATCAGAGATGAAATAAGCAGATTAAAGTCGTGTGACCAGCCACGCATCCTCACAAGGCCATCAAATTCACCTTGCAAGACAACGTCCTCAGCTACACTGGCGAAGGAACACACAGTCCACATAACAAATGAGGGAAGTATGGGAAGACCCGGTGGTGTAGCCACTGGACACCTGTTTTTCCTAGGCAGCCCTTCACACGCAGCGTCCGGATTACTGTGGAAGGTTGCGTAAACCTGCAGACCCTGTCAAACAGCGCACAGCAGTGTGAAAATTGTTGTGTATCAGGAGAGGAAGATGAGGCAAAAAGCCGGATTGTGTATGCCATCCACTAAACCTAGTAAAGTGGCTACGTTTGATTTGATTGATGTTTGGCATGCTAAGAGCAGTGTGCTTGTTGAGGATCACTATGTGCGTGATAAGTCAAAAGATGCAAAGGCAATGGTTCAGCATGTTTGTGAAGCTGCAGAAAGGTTCCATGTCTGTGGACCCAAAGTTGGGGCTAGAAGACACTGGCTAAGTGATGGTGGATTGTTCAGAGGATGGTGAGTCTCCTATGGAGGCGCAGGTGGTCCCTAGTGTGTTGGAGATATCACAGGAGCCTGAGATGAAGATTGCTTCGTTAGACGATGTTGGTGTGGAGCCTACAAGTTTGTTTGGTAAAGTGGAGTATGAGGAAAAGTTTTTTTCAAAATTGCCTTTGTTTGATGGCATAGGTCATTCGCCTTTTTTGCAGTGTCCGAGACGTTTCACATGATGGACGCTTCCAATCTTGGTCGACACGACCGACATTTGCCCCTTCAAGAATTTTGGCCTTCACACTTTCTTCCGACTAACCTTAGGCCCAAGATCCTCCCCTAGTTACTATTTTTCACCATCCAGAGGCGCTTTTTATCCATCCACCAGGTTTTTAGCCCATGACCTCCTACCCCTAAACAAACATCTCTACCACTTGAGCTATGACCTCTTTGGCTTGGCCTACACTCTCTGAAGGCTATATGTTAATTGATTCTTTCAAGAGAAGGCTAATCTAAAAACAAGAAGCCTTCAATATTTTTTTTAAATGAAATGTGTAAAATCTTCTTTTTGATTTAATATTTCTGTATTGATTTTTTACAAGTTAAGTTACATTAACGTTTAAAAAATGATTTAAAAAGATTAAAAAATACAACGTTAAAGTTTAAACCTAGCTAAGTAACTTTATTCCAATTTCCAATGTTCCCTAAATCCCTAGGCTATTGCCAAGTGGCTAGAACCTAGAGTCCAACACATAGTATTAGTAATAAATTAGGAAGTGGGCACTATATAAATATGGTTTATTTAGCCTTACCCAGCTCAACTTGCCTTTCAATTTTAAGTTTCCCACAGGCTCTTAGTGCTCACTATCTCAACTCTCCTCCACCCATTCCTCCACTGATAGTACCGCCCCAGTGCGCCCAATTTCCACACTCTATATCTACACGCTCGAGTCTCAATCCTCTAGAGCTTGTATGTTGTATGTAGTACCTACTACCCCCTCTCAACAATATGTTATACATAGTACCTATTACCCTTTTTCCATAGTACCCTTTTGCGATCTATGATCTATAGCTTGGGCATTGTAGATTGTAGTATATTATATCAAAGCCTTCTTCTTGGAGTTTGGAGCTATCTAGAGGCTAGAGAAACCTTAGGCTAGTCAAGAATCTAGGAACTTGGAGGCTGGAGAAAGCTTAGGCTAGTCAAGAATCTAGGAAGCCGGAGGTTGGAGGAGATTGTTGATGGTAGTAGCTAAAGATGCAAATCAAGTTCTCAAATCTCTACGAGTGTTCAAGGTATACAATAACTTTTTACTCCGGTATATTGTTTAGAGAGATTGTGTGTGTGCACTACTTGCAAAGAGAGAGAGAGAGAGAGAGAGAGAGAGAGAGAGAGAGAGAGAGAGAGAGAGAGAGATGAATAGCAAGAACTTCTGCCAATGCAAAGAGCGAAGGGAGTCAAGGACTTAGGGAAATAGGTAGCGAGAGCGTGTAGTAGTGACTCTTGACATTGTGGAGCCTGCCCTAGGTAACAGCTCAGCGTTACAAGCTATCCTTGTCCACATCACCATCCAATGCTAGCATGTAGAGTGCATATCAATTTTCAATTGGTTGTGTGAACATTGTTTTCAAAATGGCTTTCCAACTAGATTTCATTAATAGCTTACATGTAGACTAAATTTTTACTTTAGGGTTAGAGAGGAGCACCTATGGTGGTTGATGCTTAGTAAGCAAAACTATTTTCAGATCATCGTCATCTGGCAGAGCTTTTAAAGCAGTGAGATGCTAGATGATTGAGCCTAAAGTGCAAATGTTCTTAGAGAGATTCAGATTCTTTCACTTTTTTACCATAAAGCTTATGTTTTAAGAAAACCTTTTAATTATTAATTTTGTTTCCAAAAAGATTTTTGTAGTGAACAATGGGCATCGAGGGCTACAAGTCATCAACCTGCTGGGAGTAGAGTTGCAACAAAGGGTTGTAGGTTGTCAGTTAAGGTTGCAAGCTATTAACATTTGAGGCGACGAGTTGCAACACACATCAGGTAAAGGTGGCGGCAACCTCATTTCGATACATTCTAGGACTGTAGATGGGAGCAACAATAACAGGGCTTTGAAGCCATCAACACCACTAGTAGAAGCATCAAGTTGGAAGGTGCTAGGCTGAGTTCAGATCTGACATGCAACATAGTATCACGTAGGGAAACCAACTGGTAGAGTGGTGGTGTGATGGACATACACAAACCCGACTGTGGTAGGTGCTGCGGGGCGATCAGACAACACTAGGTATGCTGCAATTCAATGGGTATACCCTTTATTACTTTAGGGTTAGAGAGGAACACATAAGGTGTTTGATGCTTAAGAATCATGCTATGCATAGATGGTGGTGTATATATATATATATATATATATATATATATATATAGAGAGAGAGAGAGAGAGAGAGAGAGAGAGAGAGAGAGAGAGAAGGGGGGTGGTAGAGTGGTGGTGATGGGCATACACAAACTCGACTGGCAATCGCTGTGGGGCAATCAGGCAACACTAGGAATGCTACAGTACAGTGGTCAGCTAGAGCTCCAATACCCTTTGTTACTTTAGGGTTAGAGAGGAACACCTAAGGTGGTTAATGCTTAAGAACCATGTTATGCATAGGTGAGAGAGAGAGAGAGAGAGAGAGAGAGAGAGAGAGAGAGAGAGAATGAATGAATGAATGAATGCTAAAGAGAGATGTGTTGCACTACCCAATGATGATATTGATTGGTTCTAGTTAAGCTTACACCAAGTACATGATTTTATAGGCTTAAAAGTCTTACCTTTGACACATCACAATGACACATGGCTAGGCCTATGTATCATATTCACACATAAAATGGCTATAAGAGGTTGTTCACACACACTTGCTCACGTAAATGAGTGTTCACACACGAACACAAGTGGGTACACACAAATGAGTGTTCACACATAAACACAAGCGGGGTATACACAAGTGAACACTCAATCACTTACTGACTATAAGAGATGGTTCACACACAGTTACTTACTTACACACATAAATGAGTGTTCACACACAGACACAAAGTGGTACACCAAGTGAACACTCAAATCACTTACTCACCTATAAGAGTTTGTTCACACACACTTACTCACATAGATGAGTAAGAGGTTGAACAACCTCTCACTCACCATAAGAGGTTGTTCACACACTCACATAAATGAGAGTTCACACACTTACTCACTTACTCACATAAATGAGTGTTCACACACAGACACAAGCGGATACACACAAGTGAACACTCAATCACTTGCTCACTATAAGAGGTTGTTCACACACACTTACTCACATAAATGAGTGTTCTCACACAAGCACAAGCGGGTACACACAAATGAGTGTTCACACACAAACACAAGTGAACACTCCATCTCTTACTCACTATAAGAGGTTGTTCACACACACTTACTCATCCCTCTCACATAAATGAGTGTTCACACACAGACACAAGAGGGACACACAAGTGAACACTCACTTACATAAGTGAGTGAGTGTTCCACAACACGGACACAAACAGGCACACGCACGTGAACAGTAATGTCCTAGGCAACATAGATTTTGTAATAGCTCAGTACAAGCTAGATCTCATTAATAATGGCTCCTCTACCTCAGCTTCACGCTACTTTTTCACAATGGCGTGTTCTAGCTCATCTCTATAGTAGGCTCCACCTCTTTTTTTGCAAAAGCAATCACACTCACTCACTCCCCACATCAACTTTAGTGTGGCTTCACATAGACTTCACACACACGACACTAGCTTACCATTTCTAGTTACCACCCATGCTAACTAGCAAGATGCCCCCCACTTCTATAAGAAGCCCTAGAAGCCCCCCTGGAATGTTCGAACACTTGTTCGCCTATGTTTGTGAATTCTCTTAGGCACATAGCCGCATCAGACGTGAAGGCTTCTTGTTTAGATTTGCCTTCTCTTGAAAGAATCAAGCTTCTTGTTTAGATTTGCCTTCTCTTGAAAGAATCAATTGATGTATAGCCTTCAAAGATTGTACGCAAAGCCAAAGAGGTGATAGCTCAAGTGGTAGAGAAATGTTTGTCTAGGACCAAGAGGTCCTCCTAGGCTCAAACTACGGACGCATAAAAAGCGCCTATGGGAGGATCTTGGGCGTAAGGTCAGTCGCTTGGAAAAAAGTGTGAAGGCCAAAATTCTTGAAATTTTTTTTTAATGCCAAATATTTTCTCTGCCTTCCCTAGAAAAAAACAAAAGCAACGCGGCTGAAAATTTTGAGATTGTGAATCCAATCGTAAGACAACTGGCAGCTGCCTGCGCGGGGGGGCCAGATGTCGGTCGTGTCGACCAAGGAATCGTCCATCATGTCATGTGAAACCCAAAACACAAAGGGTCCCGGACACTGCAAAAAAGGTGAATGAACCTAGAATGTCTGGACACTTGTCCACCTACGTTTGTGAATTCTCTTAGGCATCGGATGCGTTGTAACCACACAGTACACCACCTGGCGCTGCCATGGTCTCCCAACGCCATCACACCACGCAGGCCCGCCGACCCAGTTGCCTTTTGCACACCTAACTTAGCAAACTCACAAAATCGGATTAAATTTTTGAGTTTACTATCTTTAGTGCTAATATCCTTGAGTATCTTTAATTTTCTTCTTGAACGCTACAGTATATATATCTCACTGAGTTTGATTTTTTTACATTTGCTGCATCATCATGTGTGACTCACAACGATTGAGACAAATATGACTTTTGAAAAGCCTCTAGTTATTTATATTCAAAAGAATGATTTTTGACGGGCTGGGCTACCCTTAAAAATGATGGGTTTAGTAGAAATAATACCCGTTTTTTTCCATAATTTATCTTTTTTTTGACAGTCACTCAAGAGTAAGTGGTTGTAATTTACGACCAAATTACCAAAAAAGAAGAGAAAAAAAAAGGCATGACATGCGTCAAAAAGCAACCTTGTTAATAGCTCGTGTCAATTGGGTTGTAAAAGGATAAGCTTTGAAGATGAAGAAGACATACAATATCATAAAGTGGGCTTGATTCGAAATTAATACAAGTCTTTTTCTCAGGTGTAATTTTTAACTTTTAATCTTTAGTGCTAATATTTTCGAGAATCTTAATTTCCTTCAGTTTGCCTTCAACTTATAAGCTACTAATGTGGAAGAAAAACTACAAAATTTTTGCCCACAAACTAATTACCTCACGTTTGAATTTCAACATTTATGAGATAATATATTATAACTCAGAACAATTAAAAAAATTACCGGGCCATATTTTACTAACTTCTAGTATGGTTTTAAAAAAGGCCTCTTGTAATTTATAGTGCTAGTCGATTAGGCTATAAAAACGATGAGCTTTGAAGTTGAAGGATCATAAGGTGAGATAGACTCACGAAAGATAAAAAGTTTATTTCATTTTTCATTTTTCATTTTGAGAGGACTCTTGGACAAAAACCTTGGCTACAATTTAATGAATTTTGTGGGAGATTTGAACTGGTTTTATTATTCAGGTGTATTCCTTTTAAAGAAAGCAAATAAAGTGCTAGTCTAAATAGAAGGCTTTTGTGTCAATTATTTTTTTCCTAAATACATAAATTTTCTCAAAGGAGAAACTTGGTTGATATTGATGCTAAATTTGTCTTGCTTTGCAAAAGTACAAGATATGTACAATACCTTTTTCAGGAGTATCTTGATCGCTATATTTGGACTAGGCTTGGAAGTTTTTAGTTGAAGAACACCTAAAACATAGATGCACTCTGTTTGATATTGTATGCTTAGATGTGGGTTGCCTTCAAAAGCACAAGAAATGTTGGAGAAGCTCTAACTTTGACATGCTGTTGGCTAGGATCTAGACGGGTTATAATTTCATGCTTACTGGATTCAATAGGCTTCCTTTCTTTGTTGGTAGGAACGCATCCTTGATTGTAGATTGGGTAAGTAGATGTGGTGAGAAACAAAGATGTAGTTGAAAATGTCTTTGTGAGATCCCTATCCCTCTATCTAGAAATAATATGGTAGCATAATCACACTAAGGGTAGAGCGATGACTCACTTGGGGCCTCATATCCCAATATATCCCGGGGCCTCATATCACTCGGGGCCTCATATCACAATATATCCCGATGCTTGGCTATTCTGTTAGCTCCTCTCATTCTGACCACAATAATCCTTACATAAGGCCTTCTACCTAACAATAATATGGTAGTGTAATCACACTAAGGGTACAACGACTCACTCGGGTCCTTATATTGTGACTCACTTGGGTCCTTATATCACAATATATCTTGACGCTTGGCGATTCTTTCAGCTCCTCTCAGTTTGACCATAGCAATCCTTATATAAGGAAAAATGAATGATTCCTCCAAGTTTTTTCCCTTTATAATTCTCAAAAGCATTGCACATCGAGCGGTGTGGCTCCACGAGGCTCAAAAATATGACATGACTCCTCCATTAAGACGACAATTTGTCTATCCTTATTTATGATTGCTGGTCTAAACTACTTATCCCAAGTTTCTTGTTAAAATAAAAATTTTAATTGTTTGGAAAAAAGTACCCGAAACTCAGGTCCACCCTGCCACCCACTTTTTAGTATCTAATCCTTTTTTACTTAAGCTAGATCCATAGGCTCAACCTAGCATAGTCATGTCTGATCCCATGAGTCTAGCCTTTCACCCTTCATTCGACCTATGGAGCCGGTGTGAACGCATATATCCATAATTGAAATTTCCAGTTTACTCACACACACCACCCATAACTTCACACACGCACTCCTTTGAAAACAATCCTTCACAAAAGAAAGTATAACATCATACAGATCATGCATATTCCTCATGTCCATATCACATATAACAAGGTAACACATTAGTGTCAATCATAAACATAAATCTCCTTGCACCATGACTGTGATCCTTAGACTAGGACTGTATGCAACAATCAGCCTGAACCCTTTTGCACCATCATAATGACCGAAGGAGTCTTACTTCCACCTGCACAAAAGTGCCAATAATTCTAGGAGTCACTTCTATTGATCCTCACCTATCCTAGATGCCACGTATGTCTTCTACCCCCATACATACCTAGCCACCAAGCATTACCTCGTCTGTTTCACTCCACACTTCCTTGTTCATCACACCAATCATGTAGGAACATACCCACATTCTTCGAACCAAGAGGAGTCAAGATCTCGGACGACCATTTTCGTCTTATGCACCTTGTGGATGAATACACACACAATAATCCATGAACAAGGCTTCCACAAACAAACAACACCTATACATCACATGAATATAATATCCCAATAGTAACTCGAGAAATAGATTCAAGCAACATATTTATGTAGTACACAATCATTAAGGCATGCATGAATTTGAGTATAATCTATACCAAGCTTGGAAAGTATTTTTTGATCATCACTTCTTCTTGTGGGCATAAAATTGTTTGTTGGGAGCATCTTTTTTAATAAGCAGACTAGGCAATTCACACTATTATCGCTTCATCCATATGTTATTTGTAAGTTGAGGATTTCTAAGAATGCCTGAAAGGTCGAGTACTTTGCACCCTTATATAATGGTGTGTTAGCCTCCTTGTTTAAGTGGAGAATTTCCAAGCATGTCCACAAAGCTAAGTACTTTGCACCCTCATGTAATGGTGTGTTAGCCTCCTTGTGTAACACATCCTCTCTTTCATGTGTTTCAAAGTCTCTTCCTCAAATCATGAGTGATCATCTCCTCCAATGACACCCTCTTCCTCTATCTCATGTGGAGGAAATCTTGGGTCTTCCAAATGTACTGAACATGCTCCACTTTCCAAGTGCTCCTTTTACAATGCTTATACTCCTTCATCGTCGTCACTTTGAAAAACATGAGGTATCATCTCCAACAATGACATCCTCTTCCTCTATCTCATGTGGAGGAAATCTTGGGTCTTCCAAATGTACTGAACATGCTCCACTTTCCAAGTGCTCCTTTTACGACACTTATACTCCTTCCTCAAGTTTCACCCAATGACAGAATAATGAGGCATATTGTGTAGTACTTGTGCACAAATGTCCATGCCCTCCTCATCCTAATGAACCATATTTAAAAATGACACTCAACATTACATATGGCAAACCATGAGTATACATATGGTCTCATAAGTTTATATACTAACTGAGGAATTAGCTTGCATCATCATGTTGGCTGGCATTGGTTCAAACAATCCCCATTTTCTAATATGCTCCAATGTCACTCAATGTTCATGCACATAAACATTCTTGCATCTTGTACATGAACAAGGGATTCTTCTTCGCAACCACTCTAGACCTAGAATTTCATGGGTGACCCATCACTATCCAAACTAGTAGAAGATATATGTACCACACAAAAAAGTGTGCAATTAAAAAACTCAATATGAAGATGTACTAAATCTAGCAGTGTCAATGGCATATGGAATGGTTTGTTCTCTAGAATTTTCCTAGCATCTCTATAAATGTCACTATAAGCGACACTAAAAGCACCGATGGGCATCATTTTTAGTGGCATTTATAGTGACACATAGCGATGCTGGAAAAATTAGCTTTTCAAACTTGCGGCACCCCCGCAAGACATCGATCTTTCTCTCCCAAAAAATTTCATCCACTCCTTTGTTTGAGGGATTGTACCACCTCCATCCCCTCCATCAACCTATCTCTATCACATGCATTTGTACTCTTTATATTCTTCTTCCCCTTCCCCTTCCCCTTCCTCTTCATCTTACTCTTTGAATTTCTCCTTATTTATCACTACATGGCTATGGTGTGAGCTAATGAAGGTATTGAAAGTATTCTTCTCTTATTCTTAATCCTAATGCATTTATTCTGCCTTCTTCTTCCTCTTCCTCTTCCTCCTCCTCTTCCTCTTCCTCTTCCTATTCATCACTCTACAAGTGATGGTGTGACCTAATGAAGGTTTTTTTCTATTATGCTTAACCTAATGATTAATAAGAAGCATAATGAGATTAGGGTTAAAGTTTAGAGTACTAACCTTCTTTAGCATCTTCTCTTTCTCCTTTTTGTTGTGAGCATGCTTAATGTGTATTGGTCTTTTGTATGTCTCTTGTTTTTGTTGGTAGGTAGAGTTCATTAAATGTGTTACTAATCACTTTTTGTCATTTTATGTTGTGTAGGTCTTGCACTCCTATCCTTTGACTTGACAATATGGAGGTAAGCTCTCTTTTTCTTGTATTCTATAACGTAAGCTCTTTGTTTATTGCACCCTTGGTGGGTGCCGGGTTTAGGTAGCTTAGTGCATTAAGCTCTACATACAAAGCTTATGCATTAAGCTCTATGCATAGAGCTTAATCACTTTTTGTCATTTTATGTTGTGTAGGTCTTGCACTCCTATCCTTTGACTTGGCAATATAGAGGTACGCTCTCTTTTTCTTGTATTCTATAACGTAAGCTCTTTGTTTATTGCACCCTTGGGTGCCGGGTTTAGGTAGCTTAGTGCATTAAGCTCTACATACAAAGCTTATGCATTAAGCTCTATGCATAGAGCTTAACACATGCTTCTTGCATAAATTAAGCTTTATTCATAGAGCTTAATTCATGCATTAAGCTCTATGTATAGAGTTTAATGCATGCTTCTTGCATTAAGCTTTAAGTATGTGCATTAAGCTCTATGCATAGAGTTTTATGCATGCTTCTTGCATTAAGCTTTAAGTATGTGCATTAAGCTTTATGCATGCTTCTTGAATTAAGCTCTATGCATAAATCTTAATGCATTAATTAAGCTCTATGCATAGAGCTTAATTAATGCATTAAGATTTATGCATAGAGCTTAATTAATGCATTAAGATTTATGCATAGAGCTTAATTCAAGAAGCATGCATAAAGCTTAATGCACATACTTAAAGCTTAATGCACATACTCAAAGCTTAATGCAAGAAGCATGCATTAAACTCTATGCATAGAGCTTAATGCATTAAGCTCTATGTATTAAAGATTAAAGCATGTGCTCTTTTTTTTCTCATAATCACTTTTTTCATGTTATGTTTTGTAGGTCTTGCATTGTTTTCCCCTCCTTCGACTTGACATTGTTGAGGTAAGCTCTCTTATTCATGTAATATTAATGCAAGCTCATGTTTATTGCACCCTTGGGTGCCTGGTTTAGGGTTTAGCATAGTGCATAAGACATATAGCTTATGCATAGAGCTTTAAGCAAGCCTTATGCATAGAGATTATACAAGCTTTATGCATAAGGCTTATGGCTTATGCATAAAGCATAGAGCTTTAAACAAGCTTTATGCATAAGGCTTATGCATAGAGCTTAAGCAAGCTTTATGCACATAAGTCTTATAGCTTATGTATAGACCTTATGGCTTATAGCATAGTGCATAAGGCTTATAGCTTATGCATAAGTCTTATGCATAGAGATTATGCATAGAGCTTCTATATAAGGCTTATGCATATAGCTTTCAAAAAGCTTTATGCTGCATAATGCTTATGAATAGAGCTTTAAGTGTTCTTGTGTTATTTAAGCTTTGAGAATCATTTTCTTGCATTAAGCTTTAAGCATTCTTGTGTTAGCACAATGAAAAAGGTCTACATCCTCTATATATCAATACTCGACTATCCCAAGCATTATTCCATCTCTTGAGGTAAACTCCAATGTTCTTATTATTCTCATTTATTTGGTTTACACCCTTGGGTGCCGAGGTTTCAATTTTTATATTCTCTTATGGTTTATTTGTACTGCAAGCTTATGGATTATGCATTGAGCTGATGGCTTATGTATAGAGTATTATGCATAGAGAATTAGGCATAAGCCTTATGCATAGAGCATTAGGCATAAGCCTTATGCATGTCACAAGATCTATGCACAAGTCATGCATAGAGCATTAGGCATAAGCCTTATGCATGTCACAAGATCTATGCACAAGTCTTATGCATAGAGCATTAGGCATAAGCCTTATGCATAGAGCATTAGGTATAAGCCTTATGCATGTCACAAGCTCTATGCATAAGCCATAACCCATAATCTCTATATGCATAAGGCTTATGCATAGAGCTATAGGCATGAGCCTTATGCATGTCATAAGATCTATGCATAAGCCATAATCCATAATCTCTATGCATAAGGCTTATGCATATAGCCTTATATACGCTTATGGCTTATGCATAGAGGCATAAGCCTTATGCATGTCATAAGCTCTATGCATAAGCTATAAGTCATAAGCTCTATGCATAAGGCTTACTCATAGAAACTTATGTAGAGAGCTTATGGCTTATGCATAGAGCTTTAGGCATAAGCCTTATGCATGTCATAAGATCTATGCATAAGCCATAAGCCATAAGCTCTATGCATAAGGCTTATGCATAGAGGTCTATGCATGCCTAAATCTCTATACATGTATAAGGTATACATAAGCTCTATGCATGCCTAAATCTCTATACATATATAAGGTATACACATAATAGATTTTCTTTTTAAGTCCTCCTTATTCTATAAACATGATAGACTTATTTTTTTAAGCCTCGTTCTTATAATGTAGACATGTGGGGGGAAGATCTAGACTCAAGAAGCCCAACGGGCCATTGTTCATTCAGTGTCCACGTTGATGATCCAAACATGGAGCATCTCTCATAGTTGGCTGCTAGTGTGTCGCATTGGTATGGGAGAGAATTTCTCCACCACCCTCGCTTCCTTCTACAATGAACCTTACATCGATGGGGGTACTCTGATGGGTGGTTCTACTCCTAGGTTATGCACTCCTATACCCGTGTCCACTCCCATTGCAGGATCTAGTCCTTTTTAGGGTGTTGGGCCTTCACATGAAGGTTATGAGATGAGGCCACTCCACTCTCTTCTATGGCACCTAGTCCATAACCTTGTACCATAACCTCATCAGATAGGAGCTCTGCCTCTTCTCGTCATTCTAGTGGGAGTCATCATTTTGGTTGGGATGGATGTGGGGGGTATTTTGGGGGTAGTAATAGAGCTGCTTCCAATTTTCCATCAGAGGATGTGTTAGCACAGTAGGTGTTGGATCCAAATGCCTATGACCCTGTGAAGCTACTTCCGCAAATCTGGTGCGCAGAGGGGGCAATAGGATCTCACACATACTGCGAGGAAGAAGATCCAACTTTAATGGATATCTATGATACTGAACAGAAAAGGATACAAGCCTCTTCCACAAAAGCCCCTCTACACCATGACCTACCATCTGCATCAATGACCGACTCCGATAAAGCCTCTACTCCTTCAATCCCAAGTATAATGTCATAGAGGAAATTCTTATGGATTTGGGCACTAGCCTAATCTACAGGGTTATTTGGGAGGATATTGTTCAGTCAATTTCTCAAGCCACCAATGAGGAATCCCATTTGTAAATCATTTGTGATTGCATTCAAAGGATAGTGGAGCATGATTCCTTTCACCAAGATATTCAATGCTTGAGACCCATCTGGCACATTCCTTGCTCTAATCATTAATGGCATGGCAACCATCATAACACCTTTTATTAATAACACACCATTGCCACAAAGCCATCACTATGGTAACAACTACGGCTCACCCGGTGCCACATCCCCATGCCTACTATCACTGCACATACCTTTCTTGGTCCAATCATAGCTGGCACAAACATTCCAACTCTACTACGAGAGGAGCATCCTCCTCACATCCCCCTCCTTTTGTCACATCTCACCCTAGTGCGCATTTCCTTATCTAATCCCAAGAGCAAGAAGGATACCACCACGAGCTATTGGACCCATTACTTTAACACATGATCTAAGATCGATAACGCTTATTGGGACACCATCCGAATATGCACCGCAGCATGCTCCAATCCCAGTTCCCCAAGGATTTAGAGGATTGCATCCACAAGCAGCACCACATGTTGTACCTAGACCTATTGCTACACTAGCACCAATAACTCCAGCACTAGCTCTACCAACATACCCAGTTACCTTTTTTGAAGCCTTAGCTGAGAGTATCACACCACTTGTTGAAGATAGTGGTCGAAGTAATTCAAGGAAGGCTTCCTAGATAGCAAAGCTAACCCACAAGTTTAATGGAGAAGGAGACCCTAGGCAACACGTGGAAGTGTTTGATAAGGTTTGTAAGGTCCTTAGGGAACATAACGAGATTGCCAAGTCCAATGCTTTTAGCCTAACCCTTGATGGGAAGGTAGGCGATTGGTTTAGAACTATTAGGTTAAACTTTGAATCACTTAGGAGATTATTCTTGGAGAAATTTATGCGTGAGGGAGCACTATGGATTCTAGCCTTACAACTGCACAAGGAATAGAGAGAAGAGGGAGAGTCACTTAGGGAGTTCTATGCCAACTCAAGAATTTGAACTCTTGTTGTGCTTTGCATGAACGTTTTACGAATAACCAGTTGCTTGATAGATTCATCCATGGGCTTAAACATGAGGAGATCTATAATGGCTTAGGTATTAGAGATATCATCACATGGGATGAAGTCACAGCTAATGCCATCCAGCTAGAGGATAATCTAATAAATATAGGAACCAAAGCATCAGTTGTTGCTACATTAGTGATAATGGGGCTAAACCCTTTGCTAAAGGAACACTTTGGTGGAAATGAATTTCATAGACTTCATGAAAGCGTTGCAAGAAGAGATGAGGGCCAATATAGCTCTTGAGAACATATATATTTACCCAAGGAGAGAGTTGCATTGGTGTTCTATATGCCAACAAACTCATACAACAAGTGAGTGTCCAATCTTGAGAGCACGATACCAAGGAAATTGTAGTTTCTGCGGTCTTTATGGGGTCATGATGTCTCACAGACTATAGTGACATATGTGCTTATAAGCCATTTACCAGTGCCAGATGGTCTCTCCATTGAAGATCAACAAGATCAACCAATAGATCCATATAAAAGAGCCATGTCCTCATCCGTTGAGAGGACCAGCAAGGCCAATCAACCAAATCCATGCCCGAGTTCAAAAAACAACTCTAACTCCTTGTTCCATTTTCTTCCTCGACACACATGTGGGTATCTTCAGCGACCCAGAGCCCGAGCACTGTATGGTCAGCACTCTCTAGGCTCCTTCGTAGATCACCTAATGCTTCACTCATAGGCCGCTTCCTTGGTCTCTCATCCACCGTACTGGAAACTCACCATGGCTGGTCAAGACCTCGGCCGAGACCTTGCTACGCGAGATGTCCTCCGTTGACTCTCCGTTAGCTGTTGCAACTTTATCACTTATGTCTCCCATGACCTCATTCACAAGATCCATGCCCGAGTTCAAAAAATAACTCTAACTCCTTGTTCCATTTTCTTCCTCGACACACGTGTGGGTATCTTCAGCGACCCAGAGCCCGAGCACTGTATGGTCAGCACCCTCTAGGCTCCTTCGCAGGTCACCTAATGCTTCACTCATAGGCCTCTTCCTTGGTCCCTCATCCACCGTACCGGAAGCTCACCATGGTTGGTCAAGACCTCAGCCGACCTTGCTACGTGAGACGTCCTCCGTTGACTCTCCGTTAGCTGTTGCAACTTTATCACTTATGTCTCCCATGACCTCATTCACAAGATGGTCAAAATTCTTCCCCAGCATTCTTGACATAAAATAGTCATTAAAAATAGGTCATAAATACAGTTTCTAACAAACTCTCATCTTTCCTCATTGTTCCACATCATTTCTCATTATTCCACATTCTTCTACATCAATTCACATTGCTTAATCCACATACAATCATATGTATTCCCATCGTCCTTCATCCATTCTCATCTAGTTACATCATATTACATCTATCCTTATCACATCTCATCCACTCACATCTACCCATATCCATATCACATCACATCACATCACATTACATCCATTCACATTGCATCTCATCCATTCACATTGCATCTCATCCATTCACATCTATCCCGATTCACATCACATCACATCACATCACATCCATTGTGGCCAGGACAATCAGCCTCCACTTCCCAATGCACTTTACACCGATATCCAGGAGAAGAAGGTCCTGCTCAAGCAAATGCAACCTCCCTCCTTTAAAGGAGAAGGTTCAAAGATTGAGAAGGATGCTGAAGTCTGGATTGCAGTGATGGACAATTATTTCTTTACTGCCGGTGTACTGGAGCAGCAAATCAGTCTATGCTTGCACGGTTTCGCCTCATTGGAGATGCTAAACTCTAGTGGAAATAGTGGGGCCGTGTGACAAGGGAGTCACCGAGCATTCTCAAACATGGGAAGACATCAAGCAGGCCGTGAAGGAAAGATATCTTCCCCCATCCCATGAATCCATAAAGATAAATGAGTTTTTTAGTCTTAGGCAGTGCAGCTTAACTCTTGAGGACTATTATTCCAAATTTATCACTCTTCGGAAGTATGCCCTAACTATGACTACTTCCCAGCAAAAGTGGCTCGTTTTCGCCAAGGGTTAAATGGACTCTTAGATTCCCGCCTTGAAGCAATGAGGCCAAGCACATTATAGGATGCTCTCATACGAGCAAAGCCCCTTGTGAAAGAAATGAGGACCGACAAAGCTAAGCCTCAAAAGAGATCTATCGAGGGTGTGACAGTTTCCCTGGGGTGAGGTTCTTCTGATTGCATGTTTTCCAAGATAAAGTTTCTTAGTCTCGAGGCAAGACTCCTCTATGAATGTGCAGGGGATCCTGGGGCTTGCTCTTGAGTTAATGGTATGTCCATGCATTGGGTAATCCTTCCTCTAAGCCAGGGGTGGTTTGTCATGTGCTTGGGTGTTCTTCACTTTCATTGGTGCTATCAAAGAGCAATACAGTTTGATTCCAAGTGATGTTAACCGAAGGGTCAGATCTAGCAAGTGATTGTACATAGGAGGGTTCAATACCATCAAATTAGGGGTTGTTTCACACCAATTTCCCTGAGCATATGTGCATGAATGTGTTGAGCAAGGTGCAAAATCACACTCTGGAACAAGGATATTTTTTTTCCTCTAGAAGTTAGGAATGGTCGTTCGTTCAAAGAGGAACAGACGTTCTCTTGATCATGCGAGTACGGGCGTGGCTTAACTAGGGTAGCGACCATTCATTGTCTCAGGTACGATGATGGGCTGAAAATAAGAATGGGCATTTCCTTGTGGAAGAATGGACGTTCGTGCATCAGAAAGGTGTGATCGTGGCTAGATAGAAGAATGGGTGTTCTTCCGTAGAGGAACAAATGTTTAAATTTGAGAAGGTGCAGCTAGGTTGGTGTTAGCCAAAGGACGTTCTCTAGTGGGGGGAAATGGTCATGGGCTTGTAAAGGTACAACCATTCACTCATGGAGGAACGGATGTTCATTTGTGAAGGTATAGACGTTCATTCACAGACTGAAACCTCTTTCTTCGTTAGGCCTAGATGGTAGTGTGACATGAAAAATTGATATCTTTCATTTTCAATTTTGTGCATATATGGTAATAAGGTGGAAGCTTGTCCAAGAATATTGCGGCATCCACAATGGAATAACGGCGTGGTGATACGGCGGCTTGGTGGCGGCTACCCTGATAACAGCATTCTATCTTCAAATATAATGGTTTTACTTGATTTAGGGTGCACACATTGTAAATGCCACAAGTATGCTTGATAAATACTTTGGTATGGTAGATAAGCTAGTGATGTGGAAAATAAAAGTGGGCCTTCATGCTCACATGGATTTTAATTGTATTATTAATATAGTATTCACCATAAGGCTACAAGTTGGGGAGTGTGGAAGGCATGTGGAGGAGGAGTGTGTGTAGGTGCATAATTGGGAAAGATTCTTCTAGAATGCCTACATGGAATAGGAGAATTCCGCCATGTGTAAGTGGGATCTCCACCTACATGCCACTTAGACTTGGCTATTATCTCATCACACTCTCAAAGTCAAAAAGTCTTCAAATTAATCAATAGAAGACTTAGCCTAAGAGGACAATTGATGGTGACATCTACCCTTATGTCACTGAAGGGTTGAAGATTTTTATGTTGTAATTTGTAACAATGGAAGAGAGGGTGATTCTCCACCTATAAAAGGAGCCATCCTCTCCCTTTCAAATCAATGAATGAAGCCTCCTCAATTGAGCATTTTGTGTCATTGCCATTCTCTTATCTTTCAAACCCTTATTCAAACACTCTCTTTACATGTGAATATCTCCTTTAGCATTAGCTCCTCATGCTTAATCCAATTTTGGACCTCTTTGATGATTCATGGTAAGTGGGATAAGGAGTTATTATCTTGGTGGGCCTGTGACATCTCAAGGTAGCCCTTGCCTTATTACCGCCCTCCTTTGGAGGTACCAATGGTTTTAGCGATAATGAGCACGCGGAAAGACTTTGGGGACCATAGGTAAATCTTTTGCTGAGCAATGTTAACCCTTACCCTCTAGCTTGAATCATGAAGGAGATGAAAGGCAAGAGGCTATGTGAAAATTGAGGTTTTATGCAAAGAGAGTGATCATATGTCTAAGAAGCTCTTTATATGCTCTTTTCACTCACGTAACTAATTTCTTAATCCCTTACTTCATTGATGATCAGAATTTCTCCCAAAGTTGCTATTTTTTAGGCGAATTTTGGCAGTTTTATAGTCTTGTAGTAATACGCTTATAACTTTTCGCGCGGTTGCCCGTTTTTGAAAGTTTTTATATAGGCGCAAAGCTCTCTTCAAGCTCTACGCACCTATGTAATCCTCCTTTACACAATCTATATGGATTAAAAGCTGTAATTCTCTGTGTATCTCTATTTTTATAGACTTTTGGCCATTATTTCTTCTTAATCATGATTAATTTCTCCTAATCTCTTATCAAAAGGCAAACCCCATGTGTCTTATCCTCTTGTAAGTGATTGCTATATTCTTTTGCTTTAATATGTTCCGTCCAAATCGCCCAATTCGAACGGATGGACCTTACCAACATTCCCCGTATGTTTCCGTTCACATAATCCTGAGTCGGAAGATTTTCTTCCAATAAAGAATTGCCCTCTTGTTTGGAGCTGCCAGACTGGCAGAAATTCTTGCTTCTCTTGAGCCTTTCATCTTTCCTTCCATGAATTATGATCTCACCTTTGATGTGTATATCTTTATCTTAACCTAGGGAGAGAAAGGGAGGTGAGGCTGTGAGGTTTCATACAAATGTGTTTTGATTCTAAGAAGTGACCGAAGTTAAAACCCCAACTTTGTGTCACATCTTTTGGTGGAGACGGCAGGCAGGTTTTACTTAGAATTATTCTATTTTAACCTCAAGGTCCTGCATGATTAAAGGGAAGTTATTTTGAAATAAGTAAAATTCCCTTGTTGCTACTCATCTTTTGGTGCAAGATGTTCAACATTCCGCTGTTCCAAGGATCGGAAGGAGAAGACCCGGGGAGTTATCTCCGAGAGTTTAACCGAGCATGTCGCTTGACGGGTTGGTCTATGAAGGAGAGGGCAAAAATACTTCCAAATTTCTTGGAGGGTGTGGCCTTTTAACTTGGCATGAGGCTTTGCCAGAGGAGTCCAAGAATGATTGGGAAAGGTTGACCAAAGCAGTGAAGGAGAGATTTGGGACAGTGGAGTCAGCAAATGCTTTACTATTACAATTGGATCAGATTTTCCAAAAGGAAGGAGAGTCAGTTTTTGCCTTTTCAGTGAGGTATGAAGCCTTGTTCATCAAATATCAACAAGCTGCTTTACATGTTGTTGCTTCTTCTTCTTCACCTTCTATGGGAGATTCAAAGAGTTCTTTAGCAATGGAGCACCTTAAGATGAGCAAGTTTATCAGGGCTTTGGATCCCCGCTTGCATGAAAAAGTTCTTAGCAAAGATCCCACTAATTTTAAAGAGGCTCTTCGTATTACTTTGAAGAAGGAGGCCACTCTTCATATTGAGTCCACATTCCAATCTTCTCCGAGTGTGCCGACCCCACCACCACGAGTAGAGATAGCCTCAACATCTAAGGTACAAGCTCCATCCTTGGATTATAACATTGCACAACTTATGGCAGAATTTGCTGATTTGAAGTTACACTTAGTCAATGCAAGGCCACCTAGGGTTCCACGAGTTGAGGATAAACCTAGGGATAGAAGTAGTGTCAAATGCTATGAATGTTAAGAGAAGGGGCACTATCACATTGAGTGTCCAAAATTGAGGAAAAGAGAGGATAAAAGTTTAGCACTTTTAGAGGAAACATGCTTAGAAGAAGAAGAGGAAACATTAATGCCATTAATGGCAAAAAGGGGTCGTAAAACTAGGAGCCAAGAAGAAGAAGAACACGAAGATAAATCTGAAGAAGAGGAGAAAAATAAGAAGAAGAAGAAGAAGAAGTCGTCTAGGAGAAAAATTGGACAATTTGACTTTCCTCTCTTGGACAAGGATCTCTTAGTTATGACCTCTTAACAGGTCTTAGGGAGAAAACAGCACAAATTACATTTGGGCAACTGTTGGCACTCTCTCCAAAGCTCAGAAAGGAATGGGGTAAGCTGGCTAGCACAAGGGAATCTAAGAAAAAGAAGAAGAGGGATAATGGGACTCCTATGGCTCAAAAGGTGGATATTGATGTAGGAGATGATGTGCCTATGATTGATGTCATCATTGAGGGGTAAATAATTTCTAATGCATACATTGATGGAGGTGCGTCAATCAATGTCATGAGTAAAAAAACAATGAAAGATGTTGATTTAAAGTTGTCTTCTACTAACTCTCCCTATCGCATCAAACTTGCTGATAATACTAGGGTGGAAACCTTAGGAATTGTCAGGAATTTGGGAGTGGATGTATGTGGTATTTCTGTGCCTACAACTTTCCAGGTCATTCCTACAAAGCCTGATGCTAGGGCTTATCCATTGATATTGGGTAGGCCATGGCTTCGCCAAGTGAAGGCAATTCAAAAGTGGGAGACAAGTGACCTTATTCTATAAGGTGAGAATAAGAAGGTCCACTACAACATCAAGAGTCGTCGCAAGAAAGTGGTAAGAGGTGAACCCTTAACTTCCAAAAGTTTAGAGTCAGAGTCATCCGATGAAGAGGAGACAAGTGGTAGCTCTGAGGATTCCATCTCAGAAGGGGAGGTGGAGGGAGTTGCATTTGGTCTTTCCCTAGGAAGGTATCGAGGGGATGCTGAAGACAATGGAGGGAGTTGCATTTGGTCTTTCCCTGGGAAGGGATCGAGGGGATGCTGAAGACAATGGAGCCTTGGAAGGGGAAGCTTCTTCAACCATGTTCAAGAAAGGGAGATGTGGACCTCACTAGTCTTTACCAACACAATGAGCTTCTTCTTGATGAGTCCATAGCAGGTACTGAAAGGGAGAATTACTTTAAAATGTTGGATGAATTTCCTAACCTTTTTGCAAATAACTACTCACAAGTACGCCAAGTTACCCTAGTAGAGCACAAGATTGATCTCAAGCCCCAAAGTAAGCTAGTGGTATAGCGGCTAAGGCGTTTGGGAGTAGTGCAAGCGGAGGTGCTTAAGAATGAGGTAACTAATTTGCTTGAAGCTGGATTTATTTTTCCAATGGAGAATTCAGAGTGGATTTCCCCAGTTGTAGTCACTCCCAAAAAGAGTGGAAAATGGCATGTGTGTGTGGACTTTCGCCCTCTGAATGCATGCACAAAGAGGGATTATTATCCTCTACCCTTTCACGAATGAGATTTTGGATCAAGTTGCAGGTCATGAGTTGTATTCAGTGTGTGATGGATTGGATACTTTCAAATCCGGATTTGTGAAGAAGAAAGGAAAACCTCATTTATCACCCCTTGGGGAGTGTATGCCTATAGGGTGATGCCATTTGGCTGAACCAATGCACTAGCAACTTTTCAACACTTCATGAGTCAGGTATTTGCACCTTACCTGGGAAAGTTTATAAGGGTCTTTTTGGATGATTTTTGCATTTATTCAAGCCGTATGGATCACCTGGAAAAGTTGAGGTTGGCCTTGCAAAGTATATGATGATGCAAAAGGGTGTCTTATGTTGAAAAACAGGTAGAGAGGAGACACACACACAGGAGCAAACCCTAATGTATATTGTAAACCCTAACCATAGAGGGAAGCCATCTCCCTTCTCACACAATGCATAAAGCCATAATCCATAATACACAAGACACACTATGTGTTGTGTCCACACACAACTAACCCTAGCTAATGTCCACACACTATGACCAGCTGGACGCGGTCATTTATGTCTCACACATGTTCCTACCTAACATGCCAGCACATAGCACACCTGGCACACACTGACATCTGTTGAAAATACAAGTGAATAGGGTGTGTGTGGGAACAAACCCTTGGTTAGAGGCTGTAAAAGAGAATGAGTAAATGGGAAAGAACCTGTGAAAAGGTGAGAAGAATCTACTGGGAGAGAATAAAGGGTAGCATGAGAAGATTTAGGAAGTGTGGAGATATTTTGGGAGATATTCTGGGAAAAGTGAAGAGGTGGAGAGAATCAGGGAAAAGAGGTGGAGTTAATCATGGAGAAATCACTGGGATTTGATGCTTGATGTAAACTCTATAAATTGAGGCATTGCCCTAATGAGAATTTGCTGGTTTTTGAGTATCCATGTCTACATTAATCTATTTGTTAATTACCCACTAATTACGTCTTAATTATTTACTAATCACTTTGTTAATGATATTGATTCTAGTGTTTGATCCACCATAGCTCATCACAATGCTCTAATTTCAACATGGTATCAGAGCCATGCTAATTTGTGAGCCCATTATCTTGCTAATTAGGATTAGTAGAAAATTATAAATTTTCCTCTTTTTTTTAACTAGCTTCTGTACCCCCAACCAGTGGAGGAGCTCCCTCTCCTTGCACACATAAAATTAGGCCAAACCCTTCTAGCACAGGATAGGTATCTCATAGCACTTCAAGCTCATCCAAACAACGTAGCAAACCGCCCGCCGGATGAAGGAGAAATCGCTGTTTTAGTAGGCTTCGTGATTCTCTCCACCTCTTCTCTTTTCCCTGAATATCTTCCAGAATATCTCCACACTCCTAAATTCTCTCATGCTACCCTTTATTCTCTCCCACTAGATTCTTCTCACCTTTTCACAGGTTCTTTCACAATTACTCAATCTCTTTTACAGCCTCTATCCAAGAGCTTGTTCCCACACACACCCTATTCACTTGTATATTTCAACAATTAGAACTTGGGGACTCTAGGATCCCAGGTCAAATGATAGCAATCAAATCAAGCTCTATCCCTTGACCTCTCGCTAACACAAACCGGTACCTCTACACCTTTCTATTCGACCTAATCACTACCTCCAATTGTCGTCCACCATTAGACCTTACCTCCAAGACTTTAAATCTTTTACCCAAAAGCCTCAGCCAACCACAGCTGACAAGTAGCTAACCAAAATATCTCTTGACTACCCCAGACAGATCAAATATTGACTGTTATCCGAAACAAACACAAGATGATGACCCCAAACCAAAAACTATCCGCCGCCAACACCACAACACCTCAAAGACTTGCTTCAGAACTCCACAGCACACATTGGCATCCTTCAGCTGACTAGAATTCACTTCAACTGATGTAGAAATGATAGAAAACTGCCTTCAAAATCTTCCTTTATGTTTCTAGTTCAAAATGAGTCTTTCTAGATCATCTATGATCCTCCCGTTTCAACAAATCTTGTAGTCACTATTCAGGACCTTACCCAACTCTTTGCTAATCCCCTTCTGCTCCCCTGCTGACAAAAAATTTGACAGAAATCTACCTCAGATGATTGTCGCAAAAATGAACAAATTTTAATAGAAGTTTAGAATAGGTGTCTAACTAATAGACAAAATCACGTTCACCTATCCTCCAAAGTGTCCTCCAGTGGCAGTTAACTACAAACACTTAATCCCAGTCTTCTTAAAACCTGTCATCTCCCTTATGTTCGCTGATGCCCTGTCGTGACTCTATTCTGCCTTGGATGCCAGAAATTAGTTCGGATACCTGACGCAGAACTCAACCCCAATATTCATCCTCTTGGATCTCTTATTGTCCTCTGCAATCTGTTAGCATCAATCTATCATCCCCAGATCCATACTAGGCATTCCTCTATGTTCTGTGTCAACCCTTTTATGACACCCCCTTACACCCTTCATAAATGATCCCCAAAATGGACAATTTGACAACTCATTGGCATCTTTTCATTCAATGCTTATTAGCCTTCAATGAGTTATATAAAAAAGTGCTTAGAAATGAATCAAAGATTAATCCTTCCACTAATCTTTTCCTTTTTTAGACTAATCAAGGACTCTAATTAGCCACTAATTAATGCACACCATTGAGCACATCATTGAATGGAACATAAAATTGCTAAGCTATGTACATCAACTAATGTGTAAATTAATCTCTATAATTAAAGATTAATTAAACTCTTAATTTTAGTCTCTTCTCTTTATACAAAATTAAGCAAGAGAGAGCCAAATTTCTCCAATTGATGAAGAAATTGATGCAATTAGATGTTTTAATGCATCTAGATGCTTCCAAAACAACCAAAAACACTAATTTTGACCTCTTACATGATCAATTTTAGTCCCAAAAAACACATTTTCTAAAAAAAATTACCTTTTGAACTAATCACCCTTAATGACCAGTCAATTAAGGTAGATTAATCGATTTCAAGAGCTTTTTAATATTTTTGAGGTTTTTTTTAATGATAAGCTACTCCTAATGCTTGCTAACACTCTAATACATACAAATCAAACAAAAAACACACAAATCTTAATTGATAAGCTACTCCTAATGCTTGCTAACACTCTAATGCATACAAATCAAACAAAAAACACACAAATCAAACAAAAATTAATGATTCTAGCTCTATGTTTAACTCTAAAGAGAGCTAAAAACCACTAAAAATTATATTTTTTTATGCAATAAAAAAGCCTAAAACACTCTATGAGAGAAAGCCCTAGGAACATTAAAAACTAGATTAACAATAACAAAAACAATGATTTAAGCTAAAAATTATGCAAAAAAACATTCGAAACCAAAAAGAGAGCTATTCTTCACCAAATCACACACAAATCACCATCAAATTCACATCTTTTTCATGGGAAACCACTAATAAAGACAATGGACAATGGGTAATGCGTAAATAAGAGAAAAATGATGGAAAAAACCAAGGGATAATTCCCCGACAGCGGCGCTAAAAATGTTACGGCTCACCCAAAACCCCCCAACAAGAGATTACTTGGGGAACCACAACTGTCGTGAGGATCTTTCCAGTGGCCGAGCTCATATACCTTTAGGTCTCCAAGCTCTACAAATCCTTGAGAAGTAATTCCACTATGCCTCCCGCGAGCGTTGTCACACCACTGTGTTGCACTACTTGTACTTGTCCCTCCTCTCACCTCACTTCACTCTCACACACTCGCTAGCATGCATTAGAGAGAAATTAGAAAGAGGATTAGCAAGAGCAAGACTCTATTGCACAATGGGAGAGTCCTGTGTATTATGAAAGATTTTCACTTATATACATGGCCATAAGTATTCACACTCACTTAAACTATGGCCGACTGGGCACTTTAGGCTCATAATAGGCCTAATGCTATTATAATGACTACTCTCATAATATATCCATGAAGTACATCACTTGGGACTTCATCCTAACTTGCTACCACATGCTCTTGAAGCCGGAATCACCATAAGTATTCCATCAGACCATTACGGGCACCCGTCCAAGTTGTAGATTTGGACACCATTGGTTCATATTTTGAATGTATGACCTGTTAATGTATCTACCTTAACTTCTTGGTATATTATAATGTAGGTAGCTCTTGTTAACCCTAGGAATGGGGTAACATTATAAACCCTCTAAAAACTCAAACCAAACCAAAATATGACCCTCTGGACAATCACTAACAAGTCACAGCTGCTCCAGGGTTGTTGCAAGATCAAGGTGTCCAGTTTATTGCTGAACTAGGACAATGCTTGGAGAGAAAATTTAGGGGAGAAAGGTACTTTAAAGGAGATCAAGCAACTAATAGAAAATACACATACACTCAAATTAACCCAATATAACTTAAATTAATATAAATTAGTCTAATTAATTAAAATTAATCAAAAATATGATGAAATGATTAAAAAATGATCTTTCCATACTTAGAGTGATCCAATTTTGTTTCCATAGATGAACCATTACAAGTACACTAGTTTCTATAGGTTTTAGATGATTTACATAAAAAATATAATTTTACTAATTAGATTATAAATATTTACAGGCCTTCTGAGAGCCTAGAGGAATTTTGGAAAAGAGATCATTAAAAATCCAACCATTAAATTTACAATTTTGACTAACCGCCACATTCTAATGTCTCACTATCACCACTCTTTTGATCTACAAGATTGAGCATTTGAAGTTATTGTGGGTGTAAAAAAGTGGCATATATTATAACACTTTAAAGACCTTGAAATATTTAAAGAAAATAGACAAATAGCTTAAAACTTTCTCAAAAAATCAAGTTAATCTCTATATTATGTGAAGATCTAAGGTCCAATGATTTTATATGTAAAAGATATTAGCATTTTATGGAATTAGTCCAAATTTGGGACAGGGTGTACACATTGACTTTGTACCTAAGGAAATGAGGACTTTCGACTATGCAATGCTTAATCAGATTATGCAACTATATTCCCAACTTTGTATGTGATGTTTCAACAAAAGAACTTAAAATGAAATTTCTTCATTAGCTAGGAGAGATTGGCCACTAAAGGTAAACAAATGTCTGTATTTTTACTGTTTATAGGATGCCAGAGTGGACAAAACTGGGCACCCTGATCCTACAACCGCACTCCAAAAAAACCTATTTACCCACAACCCAATCTGACTTTTGTCAGACTTGACTCAGAATACATTCCCTTTTATCCAAAATTATCAGAACCAACCTTCTACTTCATTAACTAACTCCCTAGAGACATAGCTACTTGTAGCAGCTGTTACCCTTATGACCCTTTCTGACAGCATTCTCTCAACAATTCTCTCAACAACAGAAGATGAATTTTTCTATTAAAGGGAAACTTAGAACCCCAAGATTGTCAAACACTTTTTCAAAGGTGCTTTACATCAACTAAAATAAACAAAACAACTCAAACTGCTCCAAAACACAAACACTTATTGACCATGTCATAGATATATGCTTCAAACTCATTGTTTTGTTCACAAAACAAAGAGAGACTATCTCAACACCCCTGAGACAATGGGTTCAAACTTGTCAATAAAACACACTAAAAAATTAGGGTTTTTATAGGTAAGCTCCAGCAACTATCCTAACTAGAGTGAATATACTGACTCAAACTACAGGATTCTCCCAGACAGACTCTAATGAGCACATAGCTGACCTACACAGCAACAATTGAGCATAAATTGGGCTAAACTAAGTCTCTAATAGAGTCGTCTTTCAGAGATAACTAGGGACATATCTTTTGTTTGATTCTCTAGACCAAGACAGTTCCTCTCGTCTGATTTCCTTAAATGCATCTCAATTAGATTGTGCTTCCAACTTTGTGACCTTCGAGAATTGGAAGCCCTCCTATCTGTAGCAGTTTCCTTTACTGTAGATCCTTATCCCTCTTTTCTCACACTTGCTTCTCTCTTCTCTCTTGATTCTCCCACTCATCTATCTATCTCCCCCATAAATTGCCTCGATTCTCCCTTTTTTCCCATCACCACGTCGCCGCCCTTCTGGAACAAACATGCTAGCTCCCTCCATTCCCCATACTCTTACTATTTTGGTTTCTCTACACCTACTCTTATCCTCCATGTTGCCATGTTGTCCTTGCCACCTTGGAACCTTTACACATCATCATATATTTATTATTTATTGGCACCCTCCATATTTGTTTTAAGCCTTGGGCACCTCTCACAATGTATGGCACATCACTTGGGCAACATGTCCTTTCTCACATTCCTTCTCTCCATGATGAATCATGCATCACTAGCTACATGCGGATCCTTTGATGGTACAAGAGCTGGTGGGGTATTTTTTCCATTTCTTGAGAGCACATGGGATACTCTTGCATCCACACTATTTGACAAGCCATGGAAATCTCATCATAAGGTTCTCTATCGGGACTCGATGCACTTCATGGCATTACATGGCTACCCTTATGTATTCATTTTACTCCAAGGTCATATTGTTTTTTTCTATCCAAATCATCACATAAAGATTTTTTAATTTATGTATCATGTTACACCCTCAAATCTTGTCGCATATGCCCAAACTATTGCACCTATCCCATACCACGACCACCTAACACACAAGTTGTGGAGTAGCATCTTTCTATGCTCACCCCCTTGGAGATTTTACCTCATGAAATGAAGCCACCACAACCTCTAAATTGGATGTTGTATCCACTTATGATTCATCATGGGAGATGCATATTGATCCTCACATAGCCTTTCCATCTATTATTATACTTGACACACATTTTGCTACACACTTGAATGATTTTTCTCTTGGTTTTCAGCCATATTATAAGGTGGAAAATCCATTCATGTATTTATAGAGGATATCTTATAATATTTTGGGATAGAGCCTCTATACACTCCACCATCTTCTCTAGATGTAGATTGTTATGGATGCCACTCATCACATCACTAGCTTTTGCTTGAGCTACAGTTTGGGGAGCACCTTCATTTGGAAACCAGGGTTAGGCTCCATCAACACTCCATGGGCTTCAAGGATCTTATCCTCGTCAATCAACCATTATACCCACCTTTGTAGATCCTTTTTTAAGGACACTATTTCCTTGATGGCCACATCTTTTGCTACTCCGTAATCAATTCATTGCACACAACCTTCTCACTTAGGAGCAGTACATTGGCATTGGCTAGGGCAGCCCATTTGTCTTCATTCATTTGCGACCTGGCTTACATCATCGGGCACATTACCAAGGGTTTTTCAAAATTTTTTGGATCCAGGTAGTGGTCCTCTCGCTTTGATATATATTTTACCCTCTT
The DNA here is from genome assembly GCF_041138505.1 of Cibotium barometz. Lineage (NCBI taxonomy): Eukaryota > Viridiplantae > Streptophyta > Polypodiopsida > Cyatheales > Cibotiaceae > Cibotium > Cibotium barometz. The sequence goes on from NC_141074.1 coordinate 19,294,800, forward strand.
CATTGGCATGGATTAAGAGCTGGACGGAGTTTCCCATTTTTATTTGGGATCCATGAAGATGACTTCCGTGTCATTCCTCCATGTCCTTGGGCACTTTTTTCTCACATGGTTTTTCCCCCTTGGACAAACATCTCTCCCTTGTACATACCTGTATTGTATTCCCCTTGGACAAACATCTCTCCCTTGTACATACCTGTATTGTATTCCCCTTTGGTCTATGCTTCATCTAGACATGCATTTATCTTGTCTTCATTGACACACTTCGGTCCCATCCCCATGTACTCATTATCATTATGATTACATTTAAGATAGTATGAAGCTGCTAAATGAAAGTATGAAGCTGCTAAATGAAAGTTGCAAGGTGATATTTACAACATGGAGTGCTACCACACAGAGGTTGGAGCAGAAATTTCGGCAAGGATGGAGCCTTGCTGCATCATTAATGGAGTTCTCACCTGGTCAAAGGATCTGCTAGGAAATTTCAGAATAAATGAAGGTTGGCATTTTTAAAATTTTACCTCATGAAGTTTGGTTTAAGCATAAGAGAATGCTCAGTTTTGGAAGGGTTATTATGTGTGGTGGGATGGGAGAATTCCATGGTTTTTTGCATTGGGACAAAGAGCATTAGAAAGTGCAGCTTGTCCAAATGGGGATAAGCAATGTTGGGCTAGGCAAAGAAGCCCATGGTTGAGCACACCAAAAGGGGGTTGTGCTGTTTGTTTTTTTTTCTCTCATGCAAGATAAGAAATGTGATGTGGAGGAAAATGAAGGCTTCCGTGATTGTTTGCACTTATGGTTTCTCAAGAGAAACTTATGAAGCACCCTTGGAAGAAATTGCATGCAAGGAAAATCTACATGCATGTTGTAAGCTCAAATTTTGAGCTACATGTGGATGGATGTATAAACCTCTTGAAAAAGAGGTTTGATAAGTGAGGTAAGAAGATTGAAATGCAATAAGGTTATTTGCTGGAAAGAATGCTCACAAAGAGCTGAGAAAGTGTGGGTGCCTTCAATTAGGGATGGCACTTTTTTGGTGTACACACAAAAGGGTGCAACATTTTGGATCTTGGTCAGCAAGCTTGTTGGAGAGAAGAAGAACTCTTAGTTTTACCATTATGTTTTGGAAGCCATTGGATGGCTTGGGTGCCTTGGTGTAAAGGCTAATGAAGGGTTCGCACCTTGCAAAGAAATGCTCACAACAGTGTGAGAAAGTAGAAAAAGAGTGAAAGGAGTTTGGCTTTGGCAAAGAAGTAGAGGTAGAGGAGAGCTTGCAAAGAAGGCGCATGACAGGCTGCACATAAGATCCCCATGTAAACGGAAAGAAAAAAAAGGCGCATGAGAAGCTGCACATAAGGTCCCCATGGAGGATCTTAGTGTATGGTTGCTGACTTCTTAAAAATTTGAAATATCTTGGCTATGGTGTCGCAAAAAAATTAAAAAAAAATGCAGTAGACAATGACGAGGACGAGTAACTGGAAATCCTTGTGGCAACTGGCAATCCAGCTCATATGTAGCAACAAATTTGGTGCATATTTTTCAAAATAACTTGCGCCAAATTCCACTGGTATGGAAATAATGGAAATGAATTAAAGGGATTTGTGATTATTGTTTTCTTTAACCCTTAGTGTTTTCAAGGGCTCATTCACACACACCTGAATTTCACTCACATGATTAGTTGAAATATGTGAGCAAAAGCATTGAAGTTAGTTCACACTCCCAAGGCTTTTCTACTCCGCCAAACGGCTTTGTAACTTTTATTTTAACCCACAATTTATGAGGGTAACCGTACTTGAGATTGTTGGAAGCTCAAAACAAGGAATTGTATGCATGTGTTGGTCTCAATAGAGTTTGAGCTACTTTGAGAGAAATTGGCTCGTCACGTGGGGTGCCCAGCCCGAGACAAGAGTCTCAAAATGGTTGTATAATGCTGTGCGTGAGTTGTGCACAAATTGGGTGCACATGGGTTGGTTCCTTTTCTCGGGCACATAAATGTCCAAAAAACACTTGGTGGTTATGCCAGAGCAAAGTGGGACTCAGAATGGACTTGGTGTCTAGGTTGGCTACACACATGCACACACACCTGGTTGAACACTCCAATTTACATTAAGGTGAGATTGATAATGTAAAATTGTTGGGGGTGAGAGTTGAATGTGAATTCGGTTGGAGAGATTGTATGCACACACCCAGTTTTACATTGAGAAGGGGTGTTGAAATGTACAATGTAAAATGAATGGGTTATTTTGTTAAGTGTGTGAACACACCCTAGAGGTGCAAGATACTATGGAAAGATTAGAATGCTAGAAATGATATTGTGTGAATGGTGAGAGCCACATAAAAGAATGTGGAAAAGGAGTTGCCACATGGCATGATGATGTGTAAAGGATATTGGATCAATGGCTATCTATATTAGAAGCGTTTCATTGTATGGTTCATATCATATGAAATATAATATTGTTGAGTGTGCTACTCTCTCTCTCTCTCTCTCTCTCTCTCTAGCAATGGACATCTTGGTGTGGTTCAACCCACCATAGTTTATGCTTAATCTATGTTGCACAACACCATGAGCTCTTGCATTCTAGGTGGTCTTCCACAAGCTCTTGCATGTGAGAGATGCTTGAATGCTTGTGTGGTTGACACTCTTGGTGGATTGGGCTACTCTTGCTTGCTAGGTTGAGTCTTACATTGAAGCTATGGTATGTGTGAGATTCTTTGTGCTCATATGATTAATGTCCTTCGTTTGCATGTGATAAGAGAGGTGGGGGGGGGTGTTTCCTTGTGCATGGAGAGGGCACCTATCTTCTATGTGCAAGTTGAGATATACCTTTTGAACATTACCACAAATCGGGTGATAGAATTGAAGTTTATCCTTGTTTTGTCAATAGAATCCTTATATGAGTTATTTGTTTTTATCCCATTTATGTTATTTCATTCTTCTCTTGTTACCTTATCCCCTTTCAAGTTCATTCTTGTTACCCATACCCCCTCTCTTCCATTCACACTTGTTACCTTGTCTTCGTGTCGTCTTCATCTAGTTACCCTTACCCCCTCTCTCCTCTCCCATCAAGGGTTGGGTAGTTGTCTTCGATGCGTCTTCCATTGATGCGTGGATCCCTGGAGTGCTGGCCACAACTAAGCCGTAGCAATCAACAACTTCCTCTAGTGGCGTCTCAAGATGCTAATACCTTTGAGAAACGTACTAAACAACTTTGAGAATTAATAATACATTTGGCTGAGAGAGTGGGATCTAAGCCTGATGCACTATAGGAGGGTGAGGGAAGGCCTTCGGAAGGCTGCCTAGGAGACAACAACAAGAGTTGGTTTACTAGAATTGGAATGAACGTGTCTATGGTATTGTGACACAAAGTTGGGGTTTTGACTTCGGTCACTTCTTAGAATCAAAACACACTTGTATGAAACCTCACAGCCTCCTCACCTCCCTTTCTCTCCCTAGGTTAAGATAAAGATAAACACATCAAAGGTGAGATCATAAGTCATGGAAGGAAAGATGAAAGGCTCAGGAGAAGCAAGAATTTCTGCCAGTCTGGCAGCTCCAAACAAGAGGGCAATTCTTTGTTGGAAGAAAATCTTCCGACTCAGGATTATGTGAACAGAAACATACAGGGAATGTTGGTAAGGTTCATCCATTCGAATGTGGCGATTTGGACGGAACATCTTAAAGTAAAAGAATATAGCAATAACTTACAAGAGGATAAGACACATGGGATTTGCTTTTTGATAAGAAATTAAGAGAAATTAATCATTATTAAGAAGAAATAGTGACCAAAAGTCTATAAAAATAGAGATACACAGAGAATTGCAGTTTTAAATCCATATAGACTATGCAAAATAGGATTACATAGGTACGTAGAGCTTGAAGAGAGCCTCCCGCCTATATAAAACTTTCAAAAACGGGCAATCGAGCGAAAAGTTATGAGCATTTTACTACAAGACTATAAAACTGCCAAAATTTACCTAAAAGTTAGCAATTTTGGGAGAAATTCTGATCATCAATGAAGTAAAGGATTATGAAATTAGTTACATGAGTGAAAAGAGCATATAAAGAGCTTCCTGGCCATATGATCAATTTTAGAAACCAATACGCGAGTGATGAGTAATTATCGGTTGAAATTTGGGTATTCGACCACAAAAACTGCACTTCCCTCTCTTTGCATGAAACCTCAATTTTCACATAGCCTCTTGCCTTTCATCTCCTTCATGATTCAAGCTAGAGAGTAAGTGTTAACATTGCTCAGCGGACAATCGTAAAGATTTACCTATGGTCCCCAAAGACTTTTTACATGCTCATTACCACTAAAACCATTGGTACCTCCAAAGGAGGGCGGCAATAAGGCAAGGGCTACCTTGAGAAGTCACAAGCCCACCAAGATAATAACTCCTTATCCCACTTATCATTCATGAATCATCAAAGAGGTCCAAAATTGGGTTAAGCATGAGGAGCTAATGCTAAATGAGACATTCACATGTAAAGAGAGTGTTTGAATAAGGGTTTGAAGAGAGTGGCAATGACACAAAATGCTCAATTGAGGAGGCTCATTCATTGATTTGAAAGGGAGAGGAGGGATCCTTTTATAGGTGGAGAATCATCTCTTCCATTGTTACAAATTACAACATAAAAATCTTCAACCCTTCAGTGACATAAGGGTAGATGTCACCATCAATTGTCCTCTTAGGCTAAGTCTTCTATTGATTATTAAATTGAAGACTCTTTGACTTTGAAAGTGTGATGAGATAATAGCCAAGTCTAAGTGGCATGTAGGTGGAGATCCCACTTACACATGGCGGAATTCTCCTCTTCCATGTAGGCATTCTAGAAGAATCTTTCCCAATTATGCACCTACACACACTCCTCCACATGCCTTCCACACACTCCCCAACTTGTAGCCTTATGGTGGTGAATACTATATTAATAATACAATTACTAGCCTATCTACTATACCAAAGTATTTATCAAGCATACTTGTGGCATTTACAATGTGTGCACCCTAAATCAAGTAAAACCATTATATTTGAAGATAGAATGCTATTATTATCAGGGTAGCCGCCAAGCCGCCGCATCACCATGCCATTATTCCATTGTGGGCGCCGCAATCTTCTTGGACAAGCTTCCACCTTATTACCATTGAGAAACCATCAAGATATGCACAAAATTGAAAATGAAAGATATCAATTTTTCATGTCACATCTTTCCCCCCCTAGCAGATCCTCCATGGTTGTCTTGGGGGTCTGCTCTGGCCATGGTGCTCGAGGGTGAAATATCTTTAGCCGGTACTCATTAGCACGTCCGGGAACCTCCTGGCCACTTGCATCCTCTAGAAGATAGGTGTTATTTTTGAACTTTTGCTTTATCCTTGAAGGGGCCTTCCCAGCGTCGAAGAAGCTTCTTATCTAGCCGTTTCTCCACACGGCCATCATACCTCATGACTAAGCTTCCTTGCTTGAGTTCTAGCTTCTTCTTCTTCTTTGTGAGATTGTCATGCCTTGCCTTGTGCCGTTGTTATGCAGCCTCCAAATTTTGAAGTGCCTGAAGTCGCCTCTCATCCAAGGTCTCCATTTGTACTAGGCGTCGGGCATGTGTTTCTTCTTCATTATTCAAGCGTACAAAAGATGTGTGAAGGCTTGTGATTTCCAATTCTATTGGCAAAATAGCCTCCATTCCATAAACTAATTGAAAAGGTGTGAAACCAAGAGAGAGTTTGTGAGTTGTCCTATAGGCCCATAGGACCTCTGGCAAATGCACATCCCACTTTCTCTTCATAGTATCCACTAGTTTAGACAAAGATCCACAAAGCAATCCATTAGTTTTTCTACTAAACCATTACATTGGGGATAATAGAGAGTTGACATAGCATGCTTTATTTTTAATTTCTACACCAAAGCTTCAATCAAGTCATTCGTGAAAGACCTCCCCCCATCCGTAAGGATTTCTAATGGACACCCAAATCGGGCACATATGTATTCCCTGAGAAAGGATGCCATAGCCACTGCTTTATTATTGACCATGGCCTTTGCTTCTGCCCACCTTATTGCATAATCTGTGGCCACCAATATGTAATACTTTCCATGTGAGGAACAAGGAAGTGGGCCCACAAAATCTAGTCCCCACCTTTCAAATGGGCCATATGCTGGGATAGGCTTTAAGGGTCTGGGAAAGAATTGCTTATGTCCATATGCCTGGCATACTTCACAACTTCTGTACCACTCATAGACATCTTTGCTGATTCGCGAGGCCAATAATAACCTATGTTAAGGATCCTCCGAGTTAAAGCTAGCTGAGGCAAAGTGACCTGAACATTCATGACATGATTCCATAATCCTTTTAGATTCTTCCAGGCTCACTACCCTCCTAAGAATCTTATCCTTACCTTTCTTGTAAAGAACATCCCTTAGAATTATGTAAGGATGAGCTTTCCTTGTAAGCCTTTGCTTCTGTTGAGGATTCAATCCTAGGAGGGAAGTATCCTGTATCTAAATAGTGTTGAACATCTTGGAGCTCAGGCCAACCTATATCCATTAATGCAAGAGTAGCTACTTTGAAAGAAGCCAAGGTTTTAGTAGCCAATTCATCAGCCTTTTGATTATCCTTCCTGTTAACATGCACAAATTTACAAAACTCAAAAGTTTCTTTTAACTCCATTGCCCTTTTATACAATTCTTGGAGATTAGGACTCCTTGCCTTATATTCTCCTTTCATTTGTTGGATGACCAATTGCGAATCCCCTTTAACCTCTACCTCTTTAATTCCATCTTTTATGCAATCTTCTAATCCCCAAATTAATGCATTGTACTCAGCCACATTATTTGATATAGCATTTGGAAACTCCCTATCCTTGGCCCATACCTCTTTTCCTTCTGGATCCAACGAGATTTCATTGTCTCTCCTTTTACTTGAAAAATTCACACTCGGTGCTAATTACTAATCCAAACATGCTCCAATTGTGAGCAAATGTTGCAAGCATGTGGGGGAGGCAGAGGGAGTCAACAAAAGGTTGTTGTAATTGGCAAAGGAAACATAATGATACACGAGGCTATTTTTATTGTGCTAAGCCTTGGCATGTACAGGCAGATTGCTATAAGAAGCAAAGTGACATGCAAATCGTTCACGTCGTGAAATGGTAAACAGTTTACACCGTGAAAAGCTACGTCGTGAGATCTAATTGGTTCACACCGTGAAATGTCTAAGAACCGTTCACGTCATGAAATCTAAATCATTCATCACGTCGTGAACTCTATAGTGTTTCACGTTGTGGAGTATTCTCTGCTAGTTCATGGATTACAATTTTGTCGGATTCGTTGTGTCAGGGATGTCAAGATAAGATGACCTATTTTTAGCAGGGTAATCCCTTGATTTATAGCGCTGATTGTGGCATTGATTGCAGGAGTGGTTCACGCCGTGAGATAGCAAGAATAGTTCACGTCGTGAATTGCTTTTCTTGCACTTTCACGTGTGAAGTTCCCGCTTTGAGAGGATTTTAGGTGTAAATTACCTATCCAAATGCTCCAAAATGATTGTGGTAGATAGAAGGAATGTAATGCGAGTTCAAAACACAACCAATGGCTCCTTATTTTTGTGATTTTTGTGGATTTTTTCAAAGAAACAAAAACAGAGTATCACCCTGCTTATGCAAGATCATAAATTTGGTGATACAAACATCAAAATTAAAAGGAAAAAAATAGTGGAGCTTTCCTCTAAGGTCACCCCACTACTTACCCACACAACAAAAATGACCAATTTCTCTCAAACCTTCACTTCCACCCAAACCTTATCCATTTATTCCATACACAATGCACTACCAGAATGCAAAGGCAATGATGAAACTTGTATAATGGGAGATAAAACTCAAAGAGGATGGAAGAAACAAAGGTGTTTCCTAGCACAGTGGTGCCAAAAATGTTATGGGCTACCATACCTCCAAGAATGAGCTCTATGCATTCACCTTTGGGAAGAAGCAATAGAACACAACTGTCATAGAGGGAACTTACCAATGCTTCAAACTCATGTCCCTTAAGGTCTCCAAGCTCACTTGAGAAGCTCCAATCCTCCAAGATTCACCTCCACGCTGTCACCGTAGAGTTGCTCACACCACCAAATATAGTATCATGTTACTTTGAAGAAATTACAAGGCTTTATTTCTTACAAATGGCTTTACACATATTGAAGGGTTTGGCTTTTAAGAGTCTGTTTAATGGGCCACTTAAGTAAGTTGATGCTATCCACATCGGGTATAGTCACCAAGGATTGCGGAAGAGGCCTAGGATAGCTTGCCACTCATAGACACAAGCCTTGTAGTGAAGCATGCTGATCTCTCTCTCTCTCTCACTTCACCACACAAGCATGTAAGAATACAAGTATAGAGAAGGCACATGTGCTAGAGTACTCTCTCACACACACACTCTCTCTCTCTCTCAAGACAAAGCAAGAACTCTCATAGCACAAAGGGGGATTGTGTCTCTTCATATTATGAGAAAATACCTTATATACAATCGGCCCTTATTCACACTTGGGCACCCAAAACTTACTAACTAAGGCCCTAGCTGGCCAATCTCTCATAATGTTACAACCTTTATAGTGCCTTTGCATGACACTTATTAATGTCCTCAAATGGAGGAGCATGATTGTTAATCCTAACTGGGATTAACAAGGGTATAAAATTAAGGATGAAAATTTATGCTTCAATATTCGCTTATGCATACTTGAAGCTGGGGAGTTGAAAAGGAAGATCCTAAGTGAGGCTCATGATAGCCGTATTGCAAGACACCTAGATTATGTAAAAACTTACATATCTTTAAAGAAATGATTTTTCTAGCAAGACTAAAAAGAGATGTTTTACAACATGTTCACCAGGATGTCTAAGAATAACTATGAAGAAAAATTGGAGTTGTTCATGGAAAAGGCTTCTTCATTCCTGAACATCACCCAATGGTTTATAGATCATTTATAGTGGAGCATCCCGACATACGACTAGTCAAAAGGGAGTTGTTTTGTGACAAAGGCTTCTACATTACACATAACCTAATGGTTCAGAGATCATGACATATCACAAATTAAAATGGTTGGTATAGCGAAGCTCAAACATGTGGGAAAGTCCATCATGTAACAATTGGGCATAATGTTAAATGTCCATTCATGGGATCGTGTATCATTTCTTTTGTTTCTAGCAATCATGACACTAAGAAGTTGTCTAATGTCCTTTATATATGCCAAACAGTAAGAGGAATATACTATCAATTTTATAACCATACCTGCATGGTGACTTAAAGGCTCTTTTTGATAAGTTTGGTGCAATCATCACAAACTCCAATGACAATATTACAGGGAGAGGAATCTAGCATAACAACTTATATGAGCTATTGGCTTTTATAACCCAAGAAGCTGATGTTAAGATAAGCAAGCTATGGCATGAAAGATTTGGGCACCTAAGTTTTGTTGTCTCCTAAAAGAGATATAAAGGGTTGGGATTCATCTACCAACATTTTTTAGATGTCTAGATGTAGCTAAGGGTTGAGATTGTACCACATCTACCAACATTTTTGGGATATCTAAAAGATATGCAAAGGGGATTGTGGCACTTTTACCAACATTTTTTCTAAGATGTCAAATGTATGTGAAGCTTGTTTGATGGACAAGCAGCATTGGTATGCATTTTTACAAGAAAAAGCAAGAAATATGCAAGCTTGTATGATGGCCAAGCAACATTGGTATGTATTTCCATAAGAAAAAGCAGCAATTATGTAAGCTTATATGTGTGGGTAAGCAACATCCTATGCATTTCCACAAAAAAAAAAGAAGTAAGAATTATGTAAACTTATATGTGATGGGGAATGCATTCATATGCATTTCCACACAAAAAAGTAAGATTTGTGTAAAGGCTTCTCTAGAGCTTGTCTATGCGGATCTTTATGGTAAAATTCCAACCACTACATTGGGTGGTCCTTCCTACTTTTTGCTCTGATTTTTTACTTTAGTAGGAAGATGTGGGTGCATTTACTTCGGGATAAGGTTGAAGATTTAGGAAAATTTAAAATATGGCATTATTTAGTAGAGAACTTCAATAGGAAGATGTGGGTGTATTTTCTTTGGAATAAGTCTAAAGCTTTTAGGAAATTCAAAATATGGCATAGTTTGGTAGAGAATAAGGTAAGAAAGAAACTGAGGAAGTTTCAAACAAATCAAGAAGGAGAATTCACATTCGATGAATTCCAAGGAGAATTCACATCGGGTGAATTCCATGCCTACTACAAGGAGCATGGGATCAAGAGAGATTTGATAATTGATTTATAATCCACAAACAAATGGTGTTACAAAGCACAAGAATAACATAATTGTGGAACACAATTATGGAGATGATGTGGAGAGTACTTAAAGGGAAAGGAACGTCGATGAATTCCTTTTAGGTTGAGGTAGTTAACACTATATTGTATAATAAGAGTTACACTAAAGCTAGTGAAGGGCACAACACCTTAAGAAATTCTAGTAAGAAAGCTTTAGTTGCATATTTCACGATATTTGGATATGATTGTTTTGTGTGTGTTCTAGACTCATCCAAAACTAAGTTGGATCTCTCTTCTTGGGGTATGGTATGGAGTCAAAGGGCTACTCGACTATTTTTCCCAGAGGCAAAGAAGATAATTGTCACTATCTTTCAACAAAGAAGTAGCCCAATAGACATAGGCACTAATGATGACGTACTAAATTCACAGGAGGTGGACTCATCAAATGATGAAGAAGGGAATCCTGCATTACCACCATATCCTAAATGCATGAAGTAGCTCTTGGAAAGCCCCACCAACAACAATAACAACAGAGCTAGTAGTTGTTAACACATCTCTAAGAGCATAGAGAGCGGAAGAATTTTTGATATAGCCTTGATGGATTTAATAAAAGTATAGGATCCAACCAGCTTGGGGAAAACATTAGCAGATCCAAATTGGAGGGGGCCTATGCAGTCAACGTAGAGAAGAGCTAGTAGTTGTTTGCACATCTCTAAGAGAAAAGAGAATAGAAGCATTGTCAATTTAGCCTTGATGGATATAATAAAAGTACAGGATCCAACCAACTTGGAGGAAACATTAGCAGATCCAAATTGGAGGGGGTCTATATAGTTAGAGCATGAGTCAATTATGAGAAACCACACTTGGGAGATGGACTGAACTATAAAACGGATAGTTATTGGCACCAACTTGGTTTGAAAGACCAAGTAACAATCTGATGATACATTGGAAAAGTATAAGGCAAGGCTTGTGGTTTTGCATTGGTTAAAGGGTTCAACTTTTAGGAGACATTTACGACCACAGTAAGATTGACCCCACTATTCACAAGCCTTGGCCGCTCATGGTAAGTGGCCAATATTATAAATGGATGTGAAGTCAACGGCCATCTCAAGGAGGAGGTTTTCAAGTTTAAGATACTTAGTTTAGAAAACAAAGTGTGCACACTCTAGAAGGCATTGTACAAACTAAAAAATAGGTCCCTTGAGCATACATGATCATTTTCCTTTATGTGAACAGCCTCATTATAACAAGGAACCATGAAGAGTAGATCTAGCAAACAAGGAACCATGAAGAGAAGATCTAGCAAACACAGAAGATGTAGAGCTCAGAGTTTGAAATGATATACCTTGGCTTATGCATTTATGTTTGTGGGGATTGAGGTCTAGGAAAAGCTAGATGGAGTCTTTATTTCTCAACAAAAGCATGCAAAAGAAATTTTGAAGGTATTTGGCATGGTTGTGAGTACAAGTGAGCGGTTACACACGTGGAGGTTGGTGTGGATGATGAAAAACAGGTAGAGGGAGAGGAGACACACACACAAGAGCAAACCCTAACCATAGAGGCAAGTAATGTCCCTTCTCACACAATGCATAAAAAGCCCTAATCCATAAGCTACAACACCCTACATGTGTTGTGTCCACACACAGCTAACCCTAGCTACTATCCACACACTATGACCAGCTGGACACGGTCATTTATGTCTCACACATGTTACTACCTAACATGCCAACACATAGTGCAACTGGCACAAGCTGACATCGAGCTTGAATCTTAACAGCCCCTCTCAAGCTCATGATGTACTGCCATAGATGAAAATGTAGATGAGCTTGGGCTATCAAAGCTCTCAACACTCCCCCTCAAGCTCATCCCATGTGCTCCCAGCATAGTATGGAAGTACTCAAACTTCTCCCTGCTAAGTGGCTTTGTAAAGATGTCAGCCACCTTCTCTTCAGTCTTCACATACTGCAAATCCACTGAACCATCCAACACTTTCTCTCTGACAAAATGATAGTGGAGCTCTATATGTTTGGTCCGCGCGCATGAAAAACTAGATTCTTGGCCAAGTGTATGCTGCTCATGTTGTCACAATGAATGACAACCTTGCCATCAATAGGCTCACCCAAATCAGCCAAGAGACTCTTTAACCATACTACTTCACATGTAGCTATGGCTGCACCCCTGTATTCAAACATTTTATCCAAGAGCCATATTGCTTCTCTAAAAAAGCTTTTTTGAAGTCAAACTTTCCCAACACTTTACTTTTCTCTCTGAGAAAATAAATCCAAGTCATTCTGCTGAAATCATCAATGAATGTCACATTCTGCTGAAATCATCAATGAATGTCACATTCTGCTGAAATCATCAATGAATGTCACATTCTGCTGAAATTATCAATGAATGTCACATAATACAAGCTGCCTTTAATGGATGGGTTTTTAAGCAGGACCCCATACATCACTATGAACTATCTCAAGTGGCTTGCTACTCATGTTGCCTTCTTTAGGAAATGGCAACCTTGCTTGCTTTCCAAACTGGCAAGTATCACAGACATACATATTCCCATCATACTTGAATCTAAGTAGCCCACCAACAATGCCTCTTGCCTGCATGTTCTTTAACCTTTGTATGTTCACATGTCCAATCCTTTTATGCCACATGTCAATGTCATGTACCACATTTCGGCTTTTAGAGAACATGGCCAATTTTAACTCAGGAATCCCAACATCCAACTTAAAGAACCTACCTTCTTTCTTGCCTTTGGCAATGACTCTACATCCATTTTTGAAATCCTCAATGAAGCAACCATGCTCGTTGAAACGAATTTGTAAACCTTGTTCAACCATTTGACCATACAAGACATCTGCAAACTTTTTGAAATCCTCAACGAAGCAACCATGCTCGTTGAAACGAACCTTCTATTACAAACTTTTTGTAATAGAAGGCACATACAAGACATCTGCCATAGACTTTGTTTCACCATTGTGCATCACCAATGGTACACTCCCAACATGAGTGATAGCATGCTAGGAATCATCACCTGTCTGCACATAGCCTTTCACATCCATTGTCTTCATATGTTCAAACCATTCGCCACCATGACAAGTCATATGGTTTAATGCTCCAGAGTTCATATACCAAGTGTCATCACTGTCACCATTTGTCATCATAGATCCCACGACATGTTTCATGGCAAACAAGTGATTTGCACTGCCATCATGACTGCTTGATGCAAAATTTCCACCATGTTGTGCTCTACCCCCTCTCAAATCATTTTGTTTGCGATAACAATCACGTGCCATATGACCAAACTTCCCACAGTAATGGAATTCCACATTTTGCATAGATGCTTGTTGGCCTTGCCAACGTCCTCTTCCACGAGGATTACCTCTGCCTCTCTGAGGTGTATATCCACAACCACCTCTAGCAACATATGAAGGCTGAAAATTCTGTTGTGGTGACCTATCCTACCATCCACACGACCATTACCATGACCTCGTGATGCAAATCTCCCCCTGCCTCTAAATCCCCTTTGTGAATAGAAAGCCTAATTCTTGCCATTATCATCATGGCTAGTAGATGCATCATGAAAAGAGACTGAGTTTGATTTCCTCAACAAGCAAGAGTGAAACCAACTCATCAAAATCTGGTAAACCTGTACTCCAAACAGAGATAGATGTATCAAAAAACTTGTACTCCTTGCCAAGACCATGCAAGGCAATGTCTACCAAATCATCATCAGGCATGGGGGCATTGATAGTTGCCAATGCATCTGCATACTTCTTTATCTCTTGTACATAATCATGAATACTCCTTCCTTTTTGCTTCACATTATGAATCTGTTGTCTCAACTGAGACTTATGAGCACTAGTATCTATATCAAACAGCTTCACCAACGTATCCCATGCATCCTTGGGATTCTCAGCATAATGTATATGTATGAGTATAGCATCCATACATACAGACAAGTAACCTCTCTGACCATTGCTTTATGAGCTACAACTTGTTGTTGTGTGGGTTGTCGGGGTAGATCCGACTCTGGCTCTGCACCTGTAACAAGATTCCAAAATCCTTTTCCTTTCAGAAAGCTTTTAATCCTGTACTTCCATACATGGAAGTTCTTTCTATCCAACTTCTCACCCACAATCTGTACTGGGTTGTCTGACATATTTGCTCAATATGCAAATGCACCTTCCGCACACGTCCAATTCTGTAAACGAGCCTTCCGCAGCTCAACCACACTCTAATAAGTGTCCCAAATACTCCAAAGTACTCAACGAACTTCACTGTTGATGTAGAAAATCACTTTGATTGCATTCAAATTGAACTGGCATATGTAGTCCAAAGTACCCTGTTTTGGCGCACTTTCCAAGGCTTCAAATTGCAATGTAGTGATTCAATAAAGTGTGGATAACTTGCGTTGACACCTAAACAAGCTCAATGTTGCATATTAACACCAACCAAGGTGCATACATACCAAAAATATCAAATCCCCTTCTCTGTTTTGAGAAAAAACCAATAAAACCATTAAAAACCAGTAGGAAAAGTGCTCTAATTTCTTCAATTCTTGTCCAAATTGGGGGACCATGCCTTCATTAGCTTATCAATGATGTTTGCTAACTCCATGTAAAATTAATTAGACCAATTATAAAAGTTGAGAGAGTAATTATCCAATTAATGACCCTCTGTTTCACTAATCACTGTTTATAGCCTGTTTAATTAGCTCATAATTAGCTCCAAAATGCATAATTGCTCCAACCAACCACATAAAAACCTTCTCATCTTTGTGTATCACAAAATTTCTAAGAAGATATTTAGATTAATCAATCACAAGGCTTGAATTTGACCTCCACTTTGCTAGACTTCCAAAAAACTGCCCTGTTTATGGCCTTCAGGTTGCGCCGCCTGCTGTTGGAGGGATTTGGCAAGTTTGTTGTGGCTATTGAAGGTATATAAGGGTTCCCAACACTCCTAGGCATGCACTCAAGCGACCAATTGATTGATTTTTATAAGAGACTGGCTCCAATTGCATCAAAAATGGACCTCTATTCTCTGTTTTTGTGAGGGCTTCAAAACAATAAATTTCCAATCACTCCAATGCATCAAACTTGCTCCAAGTTCATTCTAGGGCTTGCACATGAGTTGCCAACACATTCCCATTTGCCAGATACATGATTCTTTGTTAGATTTGCAACCATTTGTCTCATACATTCACCACACTCAAGCTTGGAGAGCTTGCAAAACAAAAAATTTCCTTTGCTTTGGGCAACTCAATCTGATGTGGTTTGTGTTTTTGCACCTGCAATCCGCTCAAGGATGTTTAGTATTCCTTACCCGCAAGCTCTCAAATTTGATGAAAATTGGTGTGCTCCAAGCTTCACAGCTCCAATGGCAAGCTCCACAGCTTTTCTTCACAGCTTCTTCTCCCTCTTCTCTCACTCACACATAAACCCTAATAGAGAGTACCAGGCTCTAATACCATGATGAAAAATAGGTAGAGGGAGAGGAGACACACATAGAGGAGCAAATCCTAATGTCTTAATCAAACCCTAACCATAGAGGAAAGCAATTTTCCTTTTCACACAATGCATAAAAAGCCCTAATCCATAAGCTACAACACCCTAATGTCTTAATCAAACCCTAACCATAGAGGAAAGCAATTTTCCTTTTCACACAATGCATAAAAAGCCCTAATCCATAAGCTACAACACCCTACATGTGTTGTGTCCACACATAGCTAACCCTAGCTACTATCCACACACTATGACCAGCTAGACACGGTCATTTATGTCTCACACATGTTATTACCTAATATGCCAGCACATAGTGTAACTGTTGGCACAAGCTGACATCGAGTTTGAATCTCAACAATGGATCTATTTATGCATCTTCACTTATGGAAATGAAGGAATACAAGAAGTTGGTGGGGAGTTTGATTCTTTTGTGCAATATATGGCTTGACATCATTTAGTGTCTTTAGTAGGTCCTCAAATCAGGCCCAAGAGAACCACTTGAAGGCATGGATATGGGTGTTAAAAGTATATCAAAAGATACCTTGAGTATTTCATCACTCACACATCGACTAATACCTTGAATGGATTGGGTGACTCAAATTGGGCAAGAAATTATGATAGTAAAAAATATGTTTCTAGTTACTATTTTCTTATTGGGGTTGGAATTACATCAGATATTAAGAATTACATCTTAGATCATTATTGGGGTTGGAATTACATCTTAGATCATGAAGAACTAGCCTACAATGGCACTTTCTTCTATAGATGATTAAGGTAGCATGCTTTGCGAAGAAGCTACAGTACAGTGGATCATCAAGAAGTAGCCTACAGTGGCACGTTCTTCTACAAAGGCTTAAGGTAGCATGCTTTACTTCATGTGAAGATGTTTTATTGAGATTTTTTCAAGAGACATGGGTGTTGATAAAAAGGGAGCAACAATGTTGTTGTGCAACAATAAGAATTACTTGGCACTTGTTGCCAAGAATGTGGTGTTTCATGCTCCCACGAAGTACACTAAGATACAATATCATTATGTGCATAAGCTTAGTATGGACGGGAGGTGAAGCTTGCAATAACAGAGGATTGTGCAAATATTTTCAAAAAGGCTTCTGGGAGAGATTTGATGAAGTTTCATCTTCATCATCTTGACATTGGATCCAAAAAGGTAATTCACCTATGGGTGGAAAAGCATTTGCTCAATATTCCACCCTTGTGTTGTTACTACTATGGGGTGACAAATGTACTCTATTTTTTGTAAATCCCCCTATATAAGGAGTAAGCATTGTGGTGAGCACTCGGTCGGGGACTCAATAATTCCCAATTCAAACATGGGATATTGGCCATACAAGATGGTTAGACGACACCTTATGGAGATTTGGCACTCTGCCAAGACGAATGCATGCTTATGCAAGATATGTAATCACATTAGTTAACACTAGGACAACAAATTTGAGGACACATCGTTCTCAAGTTATGGGGCCCATTTAGGGTCCAAACGGTCTAGATGACCATGGGAGCTACACTAAGTCCCTATAGATTTTTGTTAGAAAGGTACATTATCACATCACATCACAACATGCATCACAACAACTTATTATGTCTCTTTAAAATTTCAAGTTTCATACATATAAGAACACATAGAAAGGTACATTATCACATCACATCACAACATGCATCACAACAACTTATTATGTCTCTTTAAAATTTCAAGTTTCATACATATAAGAACACATAGAAAGTTTTATTATGTTCATCAAATTTATTACATCATCAAGGATCCTCTCCCCGAAGAGTCAAAGTAATTGAGGGAGGTACCCAATAATTACAAACTTTTCCCATGGTAAAATTACAATGAGAGATGATAAAGTCTGGCAATGTAGTCATCTAAGGGTAATGGGGTAAGTTATCAAAAATTCTACATTCTTCGTATAATTCCAATTTCTCCATTATCATTGACAAGCTTAGATTCGATATATAGAAGGATCGATGATGATACAAAATTATTTCAACCATAAATTTTCTCTTGGTTTGTCTCGTGACCATAAGAAAAGATGTTGGTAGGATTAACTAAAGTAATACTCCTTTAATGCCAAATAATCTCGCTATAATATATCTCTATCCAAGGATAGATGCATAAAAGCTATGCTCGTCACTTCCAAAGTATGGGTTATAGTCTGGTTTTGAGCCATAGTAAGGGCCTACATCCATTCATAACTCGTTTACTAACTTGATTTCTCTATTTGCTATCCTATCAAAATACTTTTTAAATCTTGATCTTTTTACCTTATTAATCTCTAGCATGGCTTCCAAATAGTGTAAGCTTGCTTGTATATAAACTTACAATGTGGGAGGTAAAAGATCAAGGAATTTAGTCTTGTAATAAACTCTCCTAAGGATAGGGGTTCGTCTCCCTGTATGAAATACTTCTTCACTAACCTTAGCTTCTCTATAATCATCGCCTGTGAGGATGAGGTTCTCTCGGACATAGGCTTGATAGCTTAAATCTATATAAAGGACAAATTTGTTCAATGATCTATCCTTTATAGCTCTCCAAAGTGTTCTTTCATAGGCAAATGCTATTCTATCCTAGCATTCATCAATCCCCGAAGTCCTAATAACCAGATAGACATCTTTCCTATGTCCAATTCCATCTTTGTTGTTTGAGAATCCTAATGACTAAAAATTGTTATTCTCTTATGGAAACATGGGAAAAGGTAAACATAGATCATTCATTTGAATTATTTCAAAGACTAAACCCATTTCTTAAAAATTTGAATATGTTGGAATTATCAAATCTTCACAAAATTCTTGTTCATTTATCATATAACAATTTTTAGAAACTTTTTGTATAACAATTTAGGAACTTACTCAAGTTATTTTACAAGAAACTTATGTTCTTAAGGCAAAAAGAAAAGAATCTTTTAATTCCAGTATCCAATGTTCATTTATGTACAAGGAGATTCACTGATCTAGGGTTCCTTTAACCTCCTCTGTTCTCTCCTGAGCTTTCACGGATCTCTCCACATATCCCTAATATATTGTCTAGTCAACATGCTACGATAGAGGCAATCTATGAATCGACAAGGGGAAGCTATCTCTTAGGAGGTCTACAAAAAAGCTGATGATCCTATAAATTCTTCCATATGACCTAAAGTCTCGTTGTTGCAAAGGCCTATATAAACAAATCTCAGGTGCTACTTTGATCTTGAACAAGATCCTAGCCAGACATAAATTTTCTCTGAGCATTTCATCTGGACTACATTAGGTGTCGACAATAGTATGCCTTTGGAACTAACGGTGTCTTTGCACTCATCATAAATAAGGAAAGTAAAGCTATTAAAGTGTTGTGCTAAGGCAATCCTCTTACACTATCCACACAGGTCAACAATAAATGCTTAAAATAAAAGGCTATCATGCCCTCTCGATCGACAAGCTTGCAATACTCAATAAACAACTCGTAGTCATACCTTGGGTCAAAAGAATTTAAGGCTATAAACAAGTCATAGACATACCTTGCAATAAACAAGTCGTAGTCATACCTTGGGTCAAAAGAATTTAAGGCTATAAACAAGTCATAGACATACCTTGCAATAAACAAGTCATAGACATACCTTGCAATAAACAAGTCATAGACATACCTTGCAATAAACAAGTCGTAGTCATACCTTGGGTCAAAAGAATTTAAGGCTACCATGCCCCTTTGGGTCGTGGACAATCTTGCAATACTAAATAAACAAGTCATACCTTGGGTCAAAAGAATTTAAGGCTATCATGCCCCTTTGGGTCGTGGACAAGCTTGCAATACTAAATAAACAAGTCGTAGTTATACCTTGGGTCATTTGAACATAAGAAATGTTTGTGAGGCTAAATAATCCATCATAGTCTACAATCACTAATCTCACAAGTTTATCAGATTAATTACATGACTCAAATCCAAGCCAAACAATCATTATAAAAAAGAACACTCAGACTGTTGAAATATACAAGTGAATAGGGTGTGTGCGGGAACAAGCCCTTGCTATAAAAGAGAATCTGTAAATGTGAGAGAACTTGTGAAAAGGTGAGAAGTATCTACTGTGAGAGAATAAAGGGTAGCATGAAGAGATTTAGGAGGTGTGGAGATATTCTGGGAAGAGGTGGAGAGAATCGAGAGATTAGTGGGATTAGATGCTTGGATGTAAACTCTATAAATTGAGGCATTGGCCTAATGAGAATTTGTTGGTTTCTCCTAGTAGATACTTCTCACCTTTTCACAGGTTCTCTCACATTTATAGATTCTCTTTTACAGCCTCTTGCCAAGGGCTTGTTCCCGCACACACTCTATTAAATTGTATATTTTAACACCTCCCCTCAAGTGAATACTCCTAGCACACCTGGACCCTCCTATACCAAGTTTCCCTCTTACTTGATAGTCCGCCGCCGCGACCAGTGCCTCAAGTCCCTAAACTCATAGTCCTTGACACACTCTCTCTCTATGTGTCGAAGGCTACTACAAGTGCACGTGACCTTGACTAAAGTGCTCACACATACATCTACCACATGGCCTACATCATCGGAAGAAATCTCATTTTTCCCTCAGAAAATAGGCACCTGCAAAAATGCGTAGAACTACAGTAGCACGTGGTAGTTTGATGCACCGATTTGATGAGCTGAATGGTGGGGAGGCTGGCTATGCTTGCCTAGAAGCTTTTGCCCTAATGTTACTCCTGGAGGGAGATCAAGCCCCTCCACTAGCTGCGGGTACAGAGAGCTTGTTGAAAATAACTTAAAAAATGATTATTTCTTAATCATATACTAATCCTAATTAGCAAGATAATGGACTCATAAAGTTGATGGATTCTAGGCTAGGCTCTGATACCATGTTGAATTTGCAGCAATGTGATGAGCTGCTATGGTGGATCAAATGCTAGAATAAAAAATAAACAAAGAGATTAGATGATAATTAAGACACAATTAGTGAGCAATTAACTGATAGCTTAATGTAGGCATGGCCAACACTGTGTACAACAGTGCCCCTACACGGCCACAAGGGCCACACACTCACTATCACTAAATCCATGAGGTCCAATTTAAGTTTAAGGGTGGGTTGTGCTCGGGTACAAGGGATTTTTCACCCAACCCCAGTACTTCAACAGATAATAGAAAAAAAACACCATAAAAAATGAAACTTTTACTCACACACACACAATGCCAACTATGAGTAACAAAATAGTCCTTATAAAGAAGTATACAATTTATTCTTCTGCTAAATCCCTAAATAATAATTATGGCTAGCCTGCCATAGTCTGCTGATCTCATCAACCCTTGGTAACCACCATCAACTCACCATGGATTTGATCCTTACCACCAATGGCCCACCATGATTATATCTTCCTTGGTGCATGTCCTAGGATCACTACAGCATCTTTGAGGCCCGATAGGTGTTATGGCTCACCCTAACCCTCCTTGACCCACATCCAAAAAGAGATTACCTGGTGAGTCGCCAACTATTGTGAGGATCTTTCCAATGGCCGAGCTCGTAACCCTTGCGGTCTCCAAGCTCTACAACTCCTTGAGAAGCAATTCCACAACATCTCCCGTGAGTGTTGTCACACCGTCGCATTGTACTACGGGTCCTCGTCCCTCCTCTCACCTCATTTTACTCACACACACTCACTAGCATGCATTAGGGAGAGAGATTAGCAAGAGGATTAGTAAGAGCAAGACTTAATTATGCAATGGGAGAGTATATTGTATTATGAGAGAAATTCACTTATATACATGGCCATAAGTGTTCACACTCACTTAAACTATAGCCGACCGGGCACTTTAGGCTCATAAGAGGCCTAATGCTATTTACAATGACTACTCTCATAATATATCCATGAAGTACATCACTTAGGACTTCATCCTAACTTGCTACCACATGCTCTTGAAGCTAGAATCGCCATAAATACTCTGTCACACCATTACCGGTGCCCATCCAAGTTGTAGCTTTGGACACTATTGCTTCATATCTTGAATTTATGACCCTTTGGTGTATCTACCATGACTCCTTGATGTAAGATAATGGCGGTAGCTCTTGTTAATCCTAAAATTGGATTAACATCCCCCCCTTCCTGATGACAATCGCGTCCACGTGATTGTGTTGAAGACCTTTGTGGGGGGAGAATGAACAAGCTTTTGTCAATGCTTTGATGTTGAATGGCGTTCAGTGGTCTTTGTTCCTGTGGAAGGAATAAGAAAATCTAGTTAATGAATGAAGAGGGTAGTCGTGTATTGGGAATTCCTAATAGGGTGGGGGGGTTTTACAAATGATTGCATTTTTATATTTGTGTGAGCCTTTTTTTTTTTGCTCACTTTGTTTTTGGCAATCATCGGTAAGGTTACATGTGATTTTTGTTAGTGGGGACACT
This sequence comes from Cibotium barometz, assembly GCF_041138505.1. NCBI lineage: Eukaryota > Viridiplantae > Streptophyta > Polypodiopsida > Cyatheales > Cibotiaceae > Cibotium > Cibotium barometz. The sequence continues at coordinate 19,316,995 of NC_141074.1, forward strand.
AAGAGATGTCAATAATGGGAGAGAAGAGAGAGAAAGTTTTGGAGGAACGTAGACTTAATCATCAAAACGAGATGGTGATTCTTAGTTCCTCATTTGATTCATTGAAGCGACATTCATCATTTGTAATTGGCTTGTGATGGTGTCCCTTTGTGTGGTAGGATTCTTATCAAATGTTTTTGAGTATAGGATCTGATCCTGTCTTCTTCTGCCCATGTGCTTTTTATGTTTTTATGCATAATTAAGTGCTCTTAGAAGCAGATTTTTATGAAGTACAAGAATTAAGTCATATAGACTCTTATTGAACTGCTATGTGTTGAAGTAGCCACTTGTTGGTGAGGATTGAAAGAATTATGTCGACTTGCGAGGCTAATATAGATATCTTCACTAAGGATTGAATATCATTGATTTGTGAAGATGGTGGCATCATTTGGAGAGGTTTATAATTTGAAGGAAAATTCCAAGCGATGAGTTGTACCATTGACCAGGCTTCCGCCTAGCATGGCCCCCCCATCCAAAGATGTACCTGGAAGTTGTCAATGGTGAGGCTTTGGTTCAAATGTTCTCCAGTGCATGGGTATGGATATGTACTCATGGAGTAGCTCCTACATTAATTTAGCCAAAAGAATAGTAAGCAAAAGGCTTAAAAAAATATATAGTGGCTATTGCGTGATATGACTTAATTCGTGAGTGATGAGGCTTAAATCGTGAAAGTGCTAGTTCTTAAGCCATGAGTGGAACTCCTTGAATTGTAATTTCGTGAGATGGAATCCCGTGAATTTACAGATTTTGACCCTCTCTTTTTTTTTATAACCTTTTTTCTTTTTCTGGCTTTTATGGGTCATCTAGGTCATGATTTGCAAGCAACAGCTTCTTGTGCGCTCATTTCTCACTTCCAGAGGGGCAACAAGAGCATTGCTATTTTCTTCATGATGTGCTCCTAAGTCTCCATATTGCTTCTTGAATTTGTTGTTGAAATGATGTTGAGGTAGTAGGGAAGACTGTTGATTGTTTGCTTGAATAGGCAAGCTCTTGTGTTGGTGCTGAATGTACAAGAGTGGTTGAGTGATTTGCTTGCTGTTGCTTGGGCCTCCATTCTTGTCAAACTTTAGGTGAAGTTGTTGGGGTTGAAGTTGGTGTGGTGAGGTTTTCTTCACATTGTACGATTTTGGAAACCATATGATGGAATTACCATCATAGTATTCTTGTTGAAGCACGTGCACAGGTACCCATCTTTGATGAACATTGTGAACTGGTGGCCGATGTGCTTGGTGCTAAGGCTTTCTTCTTCATGCAAGCTCAGGGGACTTTGTGATGCGTTTGGGGATCCAAGCTTTGGTATTTCTTTGGTAGTACCCTTATGCTTGTAGCAGTGTTTTTGGTAACCACACTTGTTGCATTGGTGGAGTTTTTTGAGGAACTCGTATAGGCTTTTGTGGACAGTGTTGTGGAGTACTCTTCTTCTTCCTTGGCCTCAGAGTGCTATGTTGAGGAAGAGATTTTGACTATTGAGGCACCCAAATTTGATTGGCACCTTCATAGTAGCCTTGAGTTACAAGTAACTGCTTATCGACCTACATTTTGATACTATTAAGATATCTTGATTGTGGAAGTCTTGGTGGAGTTTTCTTAAGGGTTGATGTGGGCTGAGGCTATTTCTGCAGCAGTTTACATCATGAACAAGACTCCAACTGCAGCCATACATGATGTAACTCCAGAGGAGAGGTTTACTGGCAGAAAACCTGATTTGTCTCATCTGAAAGTCTTTGGATGCATTGCATATGTGCATGTGCCACATGAGCTGAGAACTAAGCTGGATCCAAAAGCTGAAAAATGTGTGTTTATTGGATATTCCCTTGAGCAAAAGGGATACATGTGTTATAACCCTGCTACACGTGAGTTGAGGGTAAGCAAGGACGTTGTTTTTTATGAGATGAGCAGCTGGTATGCTACTGAAAAAGAAGCTGTTGGGGCTGATGTGAGTGGAAATGTGGTTGCACAGAATGCAAGTCAGCAATCAGAGTCTTTGAGTGGACCAGAAGAGTCCTCATCTAGTGGTTCAGTTGATAGACCATGGAGTGAACCAGGAGAGTCCTCATCTAGTGGTTCAGTTGATAGACCATGGAGTGGCACGCTGCGTCATAATACCAGTCCTGCAAATGTGATTAGTACATCACATAAAGGAAAAGAGAAAGCGGTTGAGCTCCTTGGTATGCCTAACATTTCTGCAGGGCATTCTCATGTTGATGGAGAGTCTAGTGGCTCAGAGATGAGCCTTGATGAGGAGCTTGGGATACCAGCTATGAGAACACCTGGTGTAAAGAAGGCTATGGAAGCCATGAACGCAAAGTTGCGAAGATCTGGGAGAGTGAAGAATCCTGTGCAAAGGTTTACATATGATGGTTATGTGGCACATCACTATGCATATATGGCAAAGGTTGTGCAGGTTATAGAGCCCACATGCATTGATGAGGCTATTGGAAATGTGTGTTGGGAGAAAGCTATGGATGAGGAGATGGATGCACTATATGGAAATGAGACTTGGGATTTAGTGCAATTTCCTGAAGGCAAGAAAGCCATTGGATGCAAGTGGGTGTACAAAGTAAAACATAATAGTGATGGAAGCATAAACAGGTATAAGGCTAGATTGGTAGCCAAAGGGTATGCGCAGACATTGGCATTGATTATGAGGAAACTTTCAGCCTAGTTGCCAAGATGGCAACAGTGAGAGTTATGATAGCAGTGGCTGCGTCAAAGCAATGGTCTTTACATCAGATGGATGTAAAGAATGCATTCTTGCATGGGGATTTGTAGGAAGAGGTGTATATGTTGCAACCACCTGGTTATGAGGATGTGAGTCACCCCGAGCATGTTTGCAGGTTGAAGAAAGCCTTGTATGGCTTAAAACAAGCACCAAGAGCATGGTCTGACAAGATTTCTGAATATCTTGTCACTATTGGCTTTCATGTAGCCAATGCAGATTTCTCGCTGTATGTGAGACACGGTGATAGAGGGGTTGTGCTTGTTGTCATCTATGTAGATGACTTGATCATTACGGGGGACCATGATGCAAAGATCTTTGATGTAAAGATCTTGCTTAGACAGAAGTTTGAGATGAAGGATCTGGGGGAGCTCAGATATTTCTTGGGCATTGAGGTGATTAGGTCACCACATGGCAAGTTGAGTGCAGATTCATGAGAGATTTTGGAGGATCCTACTATGTATAGGCACATAGTAGGAAGCTTGATCTACATGAAGATCACCAGTCCAGATTTGAGCTATGCTGTTGGGTTAGTGAGTCAGTTTATGCAGGTTCCACGGAAGCCGCATTTGGATGCATCGAGACGCATACTGAGGTATGTGAGGCCTACTTTGCATTGTGGACTATTTTATGAAACTGGGACAGAGATATGGGTACATGGGTACACAGATGCTAATTGGGCTGGTAGTATCTCAGATAGAAGATCTACTAGTGGATTCATGTTTTCTTTGGGTAGTGCTGCTGTGACTTGGAGCAATAAGAAGCAGCCTACGGTTGCTCTATCCAGTACAGAGGGGCCGAGTACAGAGGAGCTGCTATGGCAGCATCTGAGGTAGCTTGGTTGAGAAAGCTACTTGTAGATGTGGGTCTATCAGTTGGATAGACAAGTTATCATTTTCTGTGACAACATTAGCAGGGGAACCCAGTTTTTCATGCTCGCACGAAGCATATAGAGGTCCACTACCATTTTGTCAGAGAGAAGGTCTTGGCAGGAGATCTTGACCTTGTTTATGTCAGCACACAGGATCAAGTAGCTGACATCTTCACCAAAGCATTGGGTACAAAGAAGCTCCGCAGATTCAGGGCTTCGCTTGGTGTACATGAGATGGAGTTGAGCTCGAGGGAGAGTGTTGAGATATCGAGCTCGTCTAGTGAGGTGGTGGACACTGAATGACCCGCCTGGGGGATAGGCCCCACACTTACACCACTGGCATGGTTGGTGAGATCATGGGTGATATGCGGCCAGTGGGATGACAGGCTGTGTGAGCCATTCTAGAGACTGGCATAGTTATAGCGCCAACTCATTTAGTTGGGTTCACACTATAGAGAACCCAAGTATGTATTGGTTGAGTACCTCTTCATATGTGTGTACTCTTATCTTGTATATGGTGTGTTGAGTGTTGAGTGAAGAAGAAGAAGATTTTCAACCTCTCACCTTGTGTGTTCTCTATTAGGGTTTTGTGAGTGTGTGTGTGCTTGCAAGAGCTCAAGCTCTCTTCTCCCCTGCATCTTTTCAGACATGAAATTGCTCCTATTATATTTTTTACAAGATGTACTAATGAGATATTATTGATATCTATCTTTCGATTGAATCGATAACAAAGGAGCTTTTATTGGGGTGAGATGGCATATGAGTTCAACAAGTAAATGTCATTTTTACCTTCTTTTTTGTATATGAACATTTCTTAATGGTAAGATTCCTAACCTGACAGTTGGAGCTAAAATTATTGCTAATAATGGGAATTAGCATCCATGGACCAACTCATCCCTCCACTTTATTAGGAATCTCAAGATCTTGCTTCATTTATTTAAGGTTGAGAACCTGATTGAGGGGATCTCATTTTCCCTAAAACTTGGGAGGCTTCGGTGTTGTCTTGAGTCCATAACCCAAACTTTCTTCATGTGCTACTCTTTGATAGCAGAATAGTGACCTCCATTCCAAGAACTTTTTCTTGATATCAACACCCTCAATATGAGTTCCATTTCCATTAGTGGATTCATCTTTCATGTTGAACATGGCAATAGTTTTTCTAGATCCTTAATGGACTCAAATACGAAGCTTCTAGTAGCATTTTAAGGATGTATCTCACATGGAATCTTGTGGAAGGTAGTATGGTACACAAGTACAATTAGATACTAAAATTTACACTAAGTATATTCATTTATGGTTATGAAATATCCATTGTCATCTCTAATCTCACTTGACTTGGAGGTGATTGAATTGGGATGTAGTTTGGATTTCTTTCCAACATATGGGACATTTTTGTGTTTAAAATATTCAATCATCTTTCTAAGTAAATCATATATTTATAAAGGTGACTACTAAATTTATGAAAATGTAGATTTAAAAGGTCTATATCTTTGACCAAGCTTACTATATATGTAGATTTGTTTGACCAAGTTTATTGCATATGCTAACATGTACACATTTATTGATTTTCATTGGGACTCAAATGATTTTTGGTACCTCCAAGTCCTCCAATTTTTTCTTTGTGATAGTAATGACTTGAAAAAAAACCCTAATGTGGCAACTAGATGTTTTATGGACACTAGATGTTAGGTTTTTCTAAAAAATACAAGTGGATAAACGTGGTATTTTACCCCTTCATTTGTTGAGAGGAAATATGATGCATTATTGAGCCTACTTTTTTCTTCCAATATTTTTGCTATGTTCTTTTAGTATTTATATTACACACCTTGAAGGGAATTTGCATTGGTGAAATAATCACAAGGCAAAAAAAATGTTCCCCGAAAAGTAAATTTTGATCCACAAAAGTTACAGACATGCATAATTCTATGTGGTGGAATCAAGAATGATTGAATGAAGACACCAATGGGTAGATGCATGTTATGTTGTTACAATGCTCCATCAGGAATATTGGACTTATCTTTCTCTCCATAAAAGATGCATTTAAAATAACAGCAATGGTTTTCGGGTAAGATATTGTCTAAATTTGTAACATCAAATATATAAGATACAAGCCCACATTTTCCACATTTGTATATTTCTACCAAGTCATGTGCCCTCTTACATTTTTTGAAAACTCAAAACTTGAACAAATTTTTTTAAGTTTAAGCAAAAGAAGTCAAGTAAATTGCCAATCCTTCATGATTGTCTATGAGATTATTTGGGGGATGGGGTATGTAAGAAGCACTCATGACATGAATTCCACAAGGCAAAGCTTGGGCATGTCACCTATACTTGCATTAATTGCAGGTTTATTTCCAATATAAGAAGAGATCCATGTGCATATGAGCCATGTCTAGCATGGTGATTCATGGCAATGCTTCAACCGAGCAAGAGCCACGAAATTGATTTGAGCTTATTTCTATCAAGAGGAAACCAATCGGTCAGTGAATACGTTAAGTAAAGAGATGGGATAATGGAGCTCACTTGCTGCCATGAAACGCCTGCAATTGGCTATGTACTTTTTCTCCTCTATACTGGCTAGTGGTTTTGATTGAGATGCAGTCAAATCTTTTTTTTTTTTAGTCTACACATACATAAGAGGCAAGGTCAAAAGGTTGAGGTTCAACACATAAGGTTTTTGAGGTTCCTACACATGGATCATGGAATGGGTATGAGCTAGAATTGTGAGCCTGCAAAGGTTTGGCCATATTGCCAGCCAGCAGGAGCTGCATTGTAGGACGTAGCAGAGTTTCCGTCGCTGACAGTGACCATGAAAGAGAGAGATTGGCCGCCAAAATCACTATTGCATTGCCAATTTTGCCCCCAATTTCTCGTCATGGACTGCCACCCTGTGTTGGAGCCCTTAATGGACACAGCAATCACATCACCTGCCCCACCCACATTAGTGATGAGAACCAGATTGAAGAATGAGTGGCCGTTCACTGTAAACCGCATCCCACCTTGTCTCTCACAAGGCACTCTGCTCTCAACGCAGCACAATTAAGTTAGAATTTCAGCACCAAAATGAGGTATACCTACACATTAATATCAGTCTAGCAGCAAATAAAGCAGCCTCTTAAGTGTTTCTAGAGCAAGTAAACTACATGATACCTCCGGTACTGGACTGGCACAATTCCTCCAGTGTATACTGCAATCGTCTGAAATGCAGGTTGAGCCATGTCAAAATGTTGAAGGGGGGGATTGCACCATCCTCCATTGGTGCTGGAAAGAGCGTAATTGGGTGGACAGAGGTTGGTGGCTGTGACTATAACAGAGGTGCCTGATAAGCACCATTGAAAATCATCTGTGCACTTAATCTCAAAGCATGCCCCACATGTCAAGCCACCACTGAAGAGAGCAGTGCTTAAAGCAGCAGTGTTCGTGCCATAGCCTTGCGTGTAGAGGTCTCCATAACCACAAGCTCCATCTGTAACCACGTCAAAGAATGCAATGCAATGCAACATCAGAAAGATGATGAAACGCATGTTAGAGCCACATGTAATGTAAAATGTCAAGATTTGCACAGCCAAATCCAACATGTTTTTATCTCAGACTATGCTTGCAGTGGCCCTCGGCTAGTTCTGCCCATGCCTGGCATATGCATTGTAGTGAGCTGCATTTTGGAGAAGTGTAGAAAATCATGTAAAAGCAAGTTTTGGTGCATCACACCCACAAGCTCAATAACCCACAGTTGTTATTGCATAGCAAGACATGCACAGCAAGACAATGATCAAGGCTAATTACACAATATGAGATGGTGGGTGGGCAGGTCAACGCAGAAGGCTGCCCAACCATCCCTGACCACCAGTCTAGATGGGCCCCCGTTGACTGTGGCAGGAGTGGTGGTATAACCAGCCTACGTACCATGTCATACAAGGAATATTTGCAAATTAGTGACCTGTTGTGGTTAAGCAACACATACCCATTGTCCCAGAAGCATCACTGCCACCATAGAACGTCGCATGGGCGTCATTCCAAGGGCCATCAGAATAGGAGCCTCCATGAATTGTGATGAAAAATGTGATAAGAAGGGCAATGGTAAGCCGGGTGGCAGCCATAGTGTAGTATTGTGATGTAAGCTAATGGGGAAGGGAGAAAATGGCAAAAGTTAGCCTACAAGAGGGGGTTGCATGGCAAATTTGAGCTTAGTTAAGGGGGTCAAAGGGCCAGTTTCAGCTGAACTTGTCAATAAGAAGGGGGTAAAGGGAACATTTAACTTGCTTTGTGAGCAATTGGAGGCGGTAAAGGGTAAATCTTAGCTTAATCAAAGAGGGCTAAGGGGCAAAGAAGGGGGTGAAATGTAGCTTAATTGGTAGGCAAAACAGGGGATAAAGGTATGATTCAAGCTTAATTTATGGACAAAAAAGAGTGGGTCGAAGACAAAATTTGAGCTTAGTTTGTGGGCGAAAGCGGGTTAACTGATAGATTTGGGGTTCATGGCGTTGCAGGTTAGGGTGAGCAGTTAATGGTGGGTTGTTTCAGCTGAACAGATGGAGGTTGGGTTCTGCTCGGCTGTAGCTAGTTTTCCCTAATAAGTGTATGTATGTATGTGGGCTTTGGTGCAAGTGTGCTTATATAAAGCAACATCTTGCAAAAAACAAATAGGCAATCAATTAATTAAATAAGAAGAAAAGGACTAGCCAACAGGTCCTCTGAGTTGCCCTCAAACTGTCGCATAATCATCCCATTTTCATTAATTTAGCCCTCGTTGATGCCCTTTCGCACATGGGCACATGTGCAGGGTCGATGCCATCGCCAATAGAATAATTCGCCTCCCAAATGGGTCATAATTCTCCAATTTTTTAAAGCCCGGAGAGGAATTGAGGGTCAAAACTTTTCATTATTTTTTTCCCCCAATTTTATGAATTTCAAAACCCTACAGAGATTTCGCCAACCCTAAAAACAAAAATCGAAGCGAATTTCCTACTTTTATTAGCCCCAAAGACAAAACAAGCAGCCAGATTTTCCTGAAAATGAAGAAATCCAAGCCATTTTTTCTGATTTTTTTCCCAAAACGTAGACAGAGGTAGGGCGGCAAGCAAAAAGAAAATAAAATTGAGAGTTTTTTTTTTTGGGGGGGGGGGGGGGGGGGGGGGTTGGAGCTTGCACCTGGCGTGCTGAGAAAGTCCTCTGATTGTTCTGCAGAACCCTTTTGCCCCTGTCCTTGTAGGTTATCTTGATTCGCAGCTTTAACCTGGATCCTTCCATATCCATGCTTTTCTATCGGTAGAAAATGTGCACCTTCCAACTACCTCAACTCTCACGCGGCTTGCTTGCTGCCATACGCAGAATTTTAAATCAAAAGAAAGACTTCCTCTTTCAATCAAGCAAAACACGCCGATGAGGTAGCTTTGATGGTATTGATAACTACTAGGGTTCATAAAAATTAACCAATTTAATGACTAATTGCCTCCCTTTACCCAAAAATAAATTAAAAAATTTTCATTGCGACGTGGCAATTGTGGGTAGAGTTTTTTTTTAAGATGTTATGTTGCCCAAGTTTTCTTCTTTTTTTTTTTGAGATGGCTGGAATTAGAAAGTACAACATAACACACACCCATGCGTGCCACCCGCTAAGGGTTTCAACCCATACCCTTGGGACTCTCAAGCAACACCTTTATCCATTGCACTAACTCGCGGTCGGCATGTTGCTAAAGTTTTCATACAGAGGGCTCCGTCCACATGGAGATGGACAGGTGAGAGACTCTCCATCCACGGGCTTTGGCAAGGAAGATCTCTTGGAAAATTCACAATGTCATGACCTTTTCAACCCAATTTATGAATCTACTCTTCATGTGTAAATGCCCTTAGGCTTGGTTCACACACGATATACCACCGCTTCCCTTTTTAAGTTTATAATGGACACACATGACTTCGTTGGGAGATCCCTATATAGTCAGGATCCCAACTTTTCACGTTCATAATGGAAACACATGACTCTGTTGGGAGATACCAACATAGTCGGGATCCCAACTTTTTAACTTCATAATGGACACATACACTATGTTGGGAGATCCCAACTTTTTTAAAAAGTTGAGCGAGGGTTAACCGAACAAGATGCAAAATTGGTGGAACAACAATTCAACAAAGTTAGGACACCCTACCAAAATAATATGGTCAAATTGCGAACAATGTGAGTTCAAACAGCATGCTTTTCAAAGACGGTTGTTTAAACCACATCTTAGACCCAATTCAACATAGGAGGTGCGTGTCACCTTTTCCACATAGGGTGGGTAGACACAAGATATGTCTTCAACTTTTCCACACAATGTAAACCAACATGGTATATCTCAATTGCCTCCTTCTAGACCTCTCGTGCTATGGGATACCCATTTGATTTTTTGGTTTTTGATCCTAAGACACCTTTAGCTTAGAAATTGTATAATTTGCAACTAATCACGCAATGTGAGTACATGAGTATAACAGTCTAGTCTTAGATGGTTTGTGATTACTACTTGAGGCGACAAAGACTCCTTAATTTCAAACATCTTTAGATGGAACTTTTTAAATAAGTTGTAAGGTGGGAATTTCTTCAAGAATATTTCGGTGCCCACAATTGAATAACGACATTGCAGTATAGACTTGACACCTACCCATTTGGGGGCTTTGGTTCTATGTATCTTGTCTTTCCTATGGAATTTTTTTTTAATTTTTCAATGTTCTCAAGGCATGAAATTGACCTTGTGGAATAAATTGTCCACAATTTTTTACAACATGGAGATTTGGTAGACCCATAATCATATTTTATGTCGATTGGGTGAAGATGGACATTGCATCCCTTTTGGACATGCCACACTAACATCAGTGTGAGCCCCCTCATCCACCCTCCTCTTGTCAAATTAAATTCCATAGGAAAGACAAGATTAGAGAGAACTATTCGTGACTATAGATTTTGTTAACTTTGTATTCGTGTGACTAGAGATTTTGTTAACTTTGTTGTAATCAATTATTTCTAGTTGAAAATTTATGTAAACAAAGATATTTTGTCTCACAAAGTTATGATTTATCCACTTTGTTATGATCCCCAAAATTGCATATAATGCATATATTTTTTGAAGCAAATATATGCATATTATGATTTATCCACTTTCTTATGAGCCCCAAAAATATATGCATATAATGCATATATTTTTTGAACCAAATGGTCTTTTAGCTTATAGTAATTCACTAAGGGATTCATTCTTAACACTTTAGCTCCTCCTTCAAAAAGTAAAGACAAGGCAATACAATCACCATTGATCTCTTAGGAAGTAAATGATAGTTGTTGAGGTTACATCTTTGAATACACTAAGGGATTCATTCTTAACACTTTAGCTCCTCCTCCAAAAAGTAAAAATAAGGCAATACAATAGCCATTGAACTCTTAGGAAGTAAATGATAGTTATTAAGGTGACATCTTTGAATACACAAAATTAACAACCTTATTAATGCTTGAGTAACCATGGGCCCAAATCTATGACTTCTAAATAGTAAAATCTATGGTTTCCATCATTTCATAACATTACCTATGGTTTTCATCGTTTGCTTCATTTTCTCTCTAATCTTGTAAGTTCACTAATATACTTAGTGTAATAAAATAAAGGGAACCTTGGAGGCTTCCACTAAGCATAGTGAAAAAGAGAGGGCCAAGATCAATGGAGCCTATAAGGGAATTCATAGCCAATGTCCATGCAAACTCATAACAAAAGCAAGCGCTAAAGAGCATTAAACCATTGCTTAATTATGACTTTAACCTAGGTTGCAAATTAACCTTGGATTAATGCCATATTGATTCAAAGAAAAAATAAGCATGATAATCTTAACTAAGAGAAAAGCCTATTACCTTATTCCACCCAATTGTGTGAAGAAAACCACATTTAACCTTTTTATTATAGAGAAACCATAATTTCTAAATCATTATTAAATATTTTTCTATATTTTTTGAGGTAAAATATACCCTTATCACAATCATTAATCAGTTAATCACCAAGCTTATGATTCATAAATATTTTCCTTTTGAAACATAATGGTAGGCATCTACTTGGCCATGACCCCCATTGGGCATTTACTTGGGTATGACCCTATTTGTTTTCACAAATTTCACATTCTATTTGGATTTTCATATATTTGTATTACCTGAAGAACTAGGAGAAGAGGGTTGAATAAAACAAAATGTATGTGAAGTGGTTATCTTTACCCAAAGTATAGAATATACTTTGGGTAAAGATAGAATATATAATAAATGTATAGAATATACATTTATTATTACTCGAAGCCCTAAGAGAAGAGGGTTGAAGAAAACAAAATGTGTGTGAAGTGGTTATCTTTACCTAAAGTATATAATATACATTGAAAGTCCTAAAAAGAAGACGAAAGTTTTCTTGTGGTTGTCTTTGAATTAGCACATGGGGGCATTTGGAAAACCAAAGTTTACAGATTAAATGTATTTGATAACAATGTATTTGAAAACCAAAGTTTACAGATTAAATGTATTTGATAACAATGAAGGCAACTCATTAGAAAGCCTTCAAGTTATGTAGCCTCCGATGATGTAGCCACAACAAGTTGATTTAAACTTACAATTAGAGTGGTTTGAATGTAAATGTAATTTTTATAAAATAAATCAGTGAAATAAGAAGGTGGATCACATGCATGTTATGCTATCAAAGCTGAATTCTTACACTACTAATTTATTTGATTCTCTTTGCTTTTTTAGCCCCAACTCTTTTATGTGTGACACAAAAAATATATAGCACTTAAGTTTTACCCTATTGTCATAAGACTCAAACTTTTATTGCCTGGTTGTTGATTTGCTTTTACCTTTGCATGTTTTGCTTTCAACGAGTGCTCATTTAATAAAGTTTACAACTACATTTACACTTGTTCAGCAATAACACCTTATGATTGTTTGTTGAGGTCCTTTTGTTTTATTTTTATGATCTTTATCATAAAATTGTTTTTTAGTATTTTCATTAAAATATGGAATAGGTTGCCTTTTAAACCTTAGAGGGTGTTGGCAACCTTTTTAAACAATCATGAAATATATTCAAAAATGATATCTAGTGTATTAATCTTTAGGAAAGAATGTATTAATTATCAAGTTTCTATGCTTCTAAAAATAATGAGAAATCAAAAGGACTAGAATCACAAAAAAAATACTAATCCATTCAATGATGAGCTTAAATCTTTCATATGGTAGTTAGCTATACTTTATAAGCATTATGGGAATCGTATCATTACTTTTGTGCATCCAAATATATTTCAAATGTGAAAATTTTCCTTTTGAAAATTATGACCTAGCTATTTCATTATAACCCCAAGTGCCTATCTCAATAAAGCACTTAAAAAGGGCCTAGTTTCACTTATCAAACTACACAAACTTTATCTCCCCTTCTTGTAATATTCTCTCTCTCTCTCTCTCTATATATATATGTGTGTGTATGTGTGGTGTGTGTGGGTCTGTGAATGTGTATGCATGTGTATGTGTGTGTGTGTGTGTGTGTGTGCGCGCGCGCGCGCACGTGCATGCACGTGTGTGTGCATGTGTGTGTGGGGGGGTATTAGCAAAAGAAATGGTGTGTGGGGGGGGTGTGCATGTGCACGCGTGCATGGACGAACTATCGACTCTATTGATCGTGTCAATGCCTATATGCTATTTTCATCTCATGAATAACCAAGGGGTATACTTTAGCATTTGCAGTTTGTGAACAACTTCAAGGTCATGATAGAAAGATTTTTCCAAGATAATCACCATTTTTGTAAATAGTTAAAGGCACATGGATATACTTGTTAATGTACCTAGGCCAACACTTTTTTCAAATGTATAACACATCTCCCTCTTATTATTGATTCTTGTATTCTCTCAGTGATTTTCAGGTTCCATGGAGATTGTGAGTCAAGCTCCCCAATGAGCTATCTCAATAGTTGATTTTGGAGAAATAAACCTCATGGATGTGGGATTAAGGGCTAGAGTATAACAAAACACATATAAAGCTTCTTCTTGAGAGAGCCATATTACTCGAAGTTCTTGTAAAATTGGTGGAACAACAAAACTAAAAGGTGAAACAACACTATAGCCAAAAATGTTGACAACATGAGTTCAAATGACTATCTTCTTTGCTTGGGTATTTTTCTAAATTGCATCTTAGTCCTAATTATAAGAATTCATGGACAAGTAATGGTTTCACATTTTCCACATAGGATGAATAGACTCATGGGAGTATGTCTCCAACCTTTTTTCACAAAGTAGGGTAGATGAATGTGGTCTATTTCAATTGCCAAATTTTATCCTTTCATACATATTATGCTATGGGATACTAATTTGGTGCCTAAAAATTTGGGTATGCAATAGCAAATTTGGAAAGGTAAGACACCTAGCACTACACTATAGCTAAAATGCTGATAACATGAGATCATACAGCTAATCTTTCTTTCTTTGGCACAATGTCCATCTAAACCAAGACTTAGGCCTTATTCATAAGCATCCATGAATAAAGAAAAACAAATTACAAGGTGTCTTAAAGCCAACCTAGAAGGTGGGTGTGTCACCTTTTCCACAAAGGGTGGACATACACATGATTTGTCTTCACTCTAAATTACCTCCTTCTTGTTAGAATTCGTGGTGCTCATGCTAGATCAAGTATGTGGAGGAGAGGGACTCACAAAATAAAAGAAAATATCTTGCTTATTAAGTTGCTCAAATACTAGGCTTCTTGCTCAATACATAAAAGCCTTCTAGCTCCACCTTTAAATAGGTGAGCTAGTGGACCTTCACACACACACCTTTCTCCTACCCTTTTTCATGACCTTAGTCTTTTAATACCCTCCCTCAATACCAACTATGAAAGAATTGCAATAGGTGGTATTGGACATAGGTTGCCTTTATAACATTAGGCGTACAAGGTTTAGGAATATAGGTGTTGTTACATTTTAAAACAGGTGCTCAAAGGAGTTAGAGATTGATACAAAGTTAGCCTCTAACTCTTTGTTAGGACATTTAGAAGTGATATGTCCCATTTGTTTACACTTGTTACATTTCATTTTGTTGGGATATTTGATCCAACAATTATTTGCCAAATGACCCACCTTTTTGCAATGGGCACATCTTACTTTGACCACTTGATGTGACAAAGCTTGTTCGATATTCGATGAAGTTGCATTTTGAAGATTCAACTCCTCCCTTTGGCCTCTTTTCTTCATCAAGACAAGATTGAATGACTCCTTCAAGGGTGGGATTAGGTATGTTCTTCAGGGTGGTGACTAAGGTGGGGTACACCTTCTTGACTGCTTTTAGCAAAACAGCCACTGCATCATCTTCATCCATTCTTGCATTCACTGATGCAAGTTGAGCCATAAGGCCCTTCAAGTGAGAGATGAAGGCTCCAATGCCATCTCCCTCTTTGAGTTCCAAGATGAAAAATTCAATTTTGAGTGAGATCTTGGAATTCTTACCACGAGCTCCATAGAGCTTATCAAGCTCATCCATTTCTCTTTGCAGTCAGAAGTTGGTCCACATGGTGAATGAGAGCCTCATCAAGATGAAGCATGATGATAGCTTGTGCCCTCTCATCATCTTCAATATCTTTAGCCTTTGTTCGATCGATAACCTTAGTGCCGAAGATGAATGGCCAAAAACCTTTGGACATCATCTTGTACTTGACAAGGACTTGCCAAGTGTGGAAGCCGTCTCCCGAGAACTTCTTGATTTGGGTGTTTTCCTTTGACATTGGGTATTGATGGAGGTTATAAGAGAGTAATGGGTTGATTTATGAAGAATAAAAAACCAAAAATTTATGATATTTAGGCTTAATTAGAAAGAGAAAGGCTTATGAGAGTGCAACAACCCTTAATCAAGCCAAGGATGTTGCATAAAGAAGGAGATTAAAATAGTAAATTTTATGGTTTAGCACTTAGGGTTTGTGCCCAACCAATAATTTTGATGGAGATTAACTTCATTAGTGTTAAGGAACACTTTGTTTGGTGATTAAGATCACCATTAGTGTTTAAAAATATGATTAGTACTTAAGAGAACATTTTTAGCATCTAATGACACTTATATTGGTGATTAGATTCACCATTAGTGTTTAAGAACACTCTTAGTATTTAAAAACACTTTGGAATAACTCCCCTTTTCTGGATTAGAAGCCTCATTAATGTTAATCAACACTATTAGTGCTCATAAGCACACTTTGAAGGCTTTGTGAACTTGAAGATGATGAGGAAGCTTGCTGACGTTTTGATGAATGAGACTTATGAATGCCTCATGTGGTTGGCCACCGCTTCAAAATCAAGAGTAGGATCAGCAACAAGCCCTCACAAGATTACTTAGGTGATTAGAGCAAAGTGGAGAGGATTAGAGCAAGAAAAAGCATAATTATGAAGCTTTTATGCAAGCTTCCATGGAAAAAACCAGTAGCCGCTTGGTCTTTTGCCTCCCACGCACGTTTTACGCCTCCATTGCAGCTCAAAATCGAGCTGTAGACCCGTGAGGCTTAGGGCTTCAAAAGCCCTAAGCTAATGTGGCTTAGGATGTACCACAACAGGCGTATGTGCGTACGACCTCCAGCTCTGTGCCGGCCTGCTTGTAGCGCAATGGCGCAGCAGAGAGTGAAAAAAATCCAAAAAATCACATGTACGTTCCTGAGTGCCCGGAGGTTTTCTTCAACTCCTTATTTGGAATCAAGCCAAGATGTGGCCTCCACAAGCAGCCGGAAGGCCACCACTGGCTGGGGGTTCTTCTCCACAGTGAAAAAAAGGATAACCTAGTCTACACCACTGAAAATGTGACCTAATCTACCCAAGCTCTAGATACCATGTTATTATTCGTGGTGCTCATGCTAGATCAAGTATGTGGAGGAGAGAGACTCACAAAATACAAGAAAAAATCTTGCTTATTAAGTTGCTCAAATACAACTAGGCTTCTTGCTCAATACATAAAAGCCTTCTAACTCCACCTTTAAATAGGTGAGCTAGTGGACCTTAAGTCCCTTCATACACACACCTTTCTCCTACCCTTTTTCATGACCTTAGTCTTTTAATACTTCTAGACCTATTATACTAAGGTGGGTGTACACATGATTTGTCTTCCTTTTCCATAAATGGTGGATATACACATGATATGTCTTCACTTTCAATTACCTCCTTCTAGACCTATTATACTATGGGATAGCCATTTGGTTCCTTGGTCTATGATCCTAAGATATAGTATAGATTTTTCATAGAAACTTTTTTTGGTAATTTACAACCAATAACCTAATATGAGTACATGAGTGCAAGATTCTAGTCTGATATATTTTGTGATCACTACTCAACTTTAGCTTCATGGTCATGTGGTTACTTGGATATTCCCAACAAAGGCTCCTTAATTTCAAATATCTTCTATTTACAATGCCATTTTGTAATAGATCTATAAGGTGAAATATTCTTCAAGAGGATTTCAAGAGGATTTCAATGCCCACATTCATATCATGGGATGGCAGCAAAATAATTTGGTACTTTGGTTCTATATGTGTTATCTTCACTTTATTTTCATCCTTGAAATCACAAATTTGTTTAATTTATGGAGGTAGGAGGTTTGGATCTCCCCTAGCTTAATTTTAAGAATGTACACACATCATCCAAATTTAACATCATGTAGGTGAATTTCCCACAAAGGTATTCATCACATGTAGATCTGCATGTATGTAGATTTGATAGGATGTAGGCTGCATGTATGAAGACATCAAACATTAATTATCCCTTTTGGAAAAATGATTCTACACTACCTTACCTTGTTTAAGGTAGATTTATTAGGCCTATTTTTCTCAATGCTTCACTCTGTGTCTACTGTAGGTGACGAATGTGCTCTATTTTGTAAGGCCCCCTATATGAGGAGTAGCCATTGTGGTGAGCACCTAAAAACTTGACAGTTCCCAATTTAAACATTGGATGGTGTCTAAATGTGGCCAGATGATTAGGATATGGCTTATGTAGTAGACGTCGCACTCTGCCAAGTAGGATGCATGCTTGTGTAGACTATTAACTACGTTAGTGAGCATTGGACATCAAACTAAGGACACATTATTATGGGCCCCCTTGAGGGTCCAAGTGGTCTAGATGGCCATGGGAGTTGTGCTAAGTCCCGAAAAGACTTTGTTATAGTCTATTATGATCCCAGTCGGTATATGGTTAGTTAGTCATTTTGGACCAAGTCATGGGTTTTGGCTGACATGGCCGACCCCTCTACATCCATGCTAACTCTTGTTTGGCAGCCTTTGTTCATCGATTTCATTGTGTTCAAGCACTCTTATAAGTAAGACATCCTTCATTTAGAGTTTGTCGTCTAGATAGCCATCAAAGCTCTTGCTCGGAGCACACGTATGGGCAGACAACCCATCAGTTTTATAATCAAAGTTTTAAATCAATAACAGTTTTTACTCTTCTTTTATTTCTACAATTCAATGCTTTTTATTATGAAGATCCCACTTTTGATATTATGTTTTCTTACATGGTATCAGAGGTTAGGCTCTAGGCAAAGGCTCTAGGCAAGGCTCTAGGCAAAACTTGTTTTAGGAGTTTGCTATTTGAAGCAGATTTGGAGAGATAGCCCAACCTATAAATAATGCAACCGCTTATGTCCGTGTCTATCATTTGGTGATGGAAAGTTGAAAGTTGGATGGGACAAATTACACTCTCCAAAAGTTCAAGATTAGGTCAATTCTTGATTCATATGAGTTGTGGCATGTAAGATCCCTCCTAGTTTATTATCCCAATATGTAAATGTAAAATTATCAATAAAAGGGTCATTTTTAAAGAATGTGTGTGTATAGAGAGAGAATATCATAAAAGATGTGTGATTTGGAGAGATAAAATATTCCAAGGCCAAGAATAATTAGGAAAAGTGAAAAAAATATAAACCAAATATGAAAAGAGAATTTACAATCTAGAACCTTGGAAATTTTATTATGCACCCTGTATATTCTTAACTCATAAAAATGGGTTAGGGAGAGAAAGTTAAATTTATGGCCTTACAAAATTAGGAAAATATAAATAACAAAAAATTTAAAATTGCAGTGAAAAATAATAGGGGGCTATGTGTAAAAATAATAGCATATTTGTGTGTAAAAGCACCAATCGATTAAATTGTGAAACCTTACATCTAAGGGTTACCCATTACAATTGTAAGGTTGAATGGTTTAAGAAAAAAATCATGGAGGCGGATTATTATGGCAAAGGGCTGTTATGAGCTCTCTAGCCATCACTTTCCAAAAAACAAAGAGGGGGAGGGTAAATTTTCCACACCTACTTCTACATCCCCTTAAAGGTCAAAATCATCTTGTTTTTAGAACTAGATTTATCTAGTACTTGAACAATGTAGCATTATATGGTAGTGATGTGTGTGAACACGTTTAGGACCACCGGGGGTACTTTTTTCCTCACTAGGAGATTTTTTTCCCCGTGCGTATGCAATCATGGTTGGTAGTAGTGATGTATTCAACATGTTGTGCTGAGGACAAACTTGATGGGACTAACTACCCATTGTGGTCCTATATGATGAGGCATGTACTGGTTCCTAAAGGCCTTTGGAATGTGGTTAGTAGTAGTGAAACTTGTCTTGTTTTATAACTACTAGTGCAACCAGGAGTTGCAAGTATATCTGAAGTATAATCTTATACAAATGTGGCTCCTCCACATGTACCACTAGTACCTCCCACTGTTGCTCAAAACGAGATGGGATGGAAGAGATGCACATGCATATGCATTGCTTGCACTTTCTATGAAGCGAAGCATTATTCCTCATATTCGATCATGTAAGACTTTAAAACAAGCATGGGATGCACTTGCTACATTATACTAGGTGCGCAATGAAGCACGTGTTGCATATCTATGCAAACAGTTGGAGTTTGAGCACATGAATGAGGGAGACTCAATGGACAGCTTCTTGACCAAGATCAAAGATTTTAAGGAGCAGCTTGCTAGTGTGGAAGAGATATGTCTTGATAGTACATCGGTGCCCACAGTTCCTAATGCATTGCTAGATTCTTATCAAAGTTTTGCCTCTACTCTTAGACTCATGATGAAGGGAAATCCAAATGCCCTTACATTTGATGAGCTGGTTTTAGTATTCTTGCAAGTAGAGCAGTCTAGGCAAAATAGATCTGTTATGCGAGTTGGTGACCAAGCTTTGGTTGCTAGTCAGAAAGGCAAAGGTAAAGCTTCTTCACATGGTGGCTATAAGCCAGAATCAGAATCCTTAGGTAAGGATGCAAAGAAAGAAGGTGATAAGCCTAAAAAGAAGGGCAAGTGTCATTATAGGAAACCAGGGCACTACACAAATGATTGTTGAAAAAGCTAGAGAAGGAGAAAAAGAAAGAATAGGGCATGGTTATGGGATTGATGTATTTGCACCAAGTGCAAAGAAGAAGGAATCTGTAAGTTTTTCTCAAGATGATTGGGCATGGACTATACATTGCACTTATGACCCTTCTGCTCATGATGTATGCATGTTAGTAGGTGGGCAGAATTAGATGCTTGGTACTTTGATAGTGGTGCTGGTAAGCACATTACTTCACAAAAAAAATTGTTCTCATCTCTGGAATCTATCCCAAGTGTAGGAACCGTCACATGTGCAAATGGTTCCTCATATCTTGTTAAAGGAGTTGGTAGAGTTGTGCTCACTGCTGCAAATGGGGGGGCGCATTTACTCTTTCTAAAGTTTTATATGTGCCAGGAATTAAGAAGAACTTACTATCAATTTCAGCCTTAGCCTTGTCAGGCTTGATGATAAAATTTGTGGATGATAGATGTACAGTTCACGATAGAAATGATGGTTATTATATCATTGTCTCAGGTACCTTGTTTCATGGCCTATACAAGATGGATGTATTTGAGAAGTTGCAGCATGATGCTTGCTTAGTCTCTACGACTCATGCTATGAGTAATACATAATTATGGCATGCACGATTTGGCCATCTGAATTATGGCAGTTTGTTATGCCTTCAAAGGCATGATATGGTGTCTGAGTTGCCAACTCTTGAGACCCCTACTAGACATGTATGTGAGGGGTGTATTCTTGGAAAAATGCATAGGGCATCATTTTCAAAAAGGATGGATCTGTGAGAGACGTTAAGAAATTACAACTTATACATAGTGATGTATGTGGTCTTATGAGGACACCATCTATTGGGGGATATCTCTACTTTGTCACTTTTATTATGATTACTCCAGATATAGCTGGGTGTATCCATTAAAGTAGAAGTCAGAGGTTTTTATGTGCTTTAGGCACTTTGTATCCATGGCTGAAAATGCATGTGAATGTAAAGTTGGCACCCTTTGTTCAGATCGATATATGTCCAAGTAATTTCATGCATATATGGCTAAGAAAGCCATAAGGCATCAATGTATAATGCCATACACACCTTAGCAAAATGGTGTGGCTAAGAGGAAGAACAAGTCTCTCATGGAGATGGCATGATGTATGGCGACGATGTATGGCGACAAAAGCTGAAGATTTACCTCATGGTTTTTGGTTAGAGGCAACTATGTGTTGAACAAATGCCCTACCAAGGCCTTACAGTCTAAAACTCCTCACGAAGCTTGGCATGGCAAGAAGCCTTCTGTGGCTCATTTGCGTGTTTTTGGTTGTCTTGCTTATGCTCTTGTACCTGAGTAACAATGTTGTAAGCTTGATGATAAGGCAGTTAAATGCATATTTGTTGGGATACAGTTCAGAAGCAAGGGATATAGACTCTACCATCCAGCCTCAAAGCGAATTTTAGTAAGTAGAGATGTTGTTTTTGTTGAAAACTCAATTCATCCCATGCTTTCATTCAAAAAACAATAGAATGTATGCTCACAAGACATGTTTGATTCGCTCCTACCTTTGTTTAATGGAGGGTAGCAATATGTAGAGCAATTAAATGCTTAACCAAGTGCAATTATTGAGGATGTAGTGGATGAGGAGAGAGCAACCATAGAAGAATCTAGGCATATGCCAAAATGGCTTGTGCAGGCATTAAGGGATAGCAAGTTGGCAGCTCCTTTACCTAGCAAAACTCGTGCAGGTTCTCATTATGCAGATTATTCTCATGTGGATCATGTTCTCATTTCTACTTTATGTAATGAGGAGGAACCTTTTTCCTTTGAGGAAGCACAGGATGATGATCATTGGATAGGATGAGTATAACTCTATACTCAAGAATGACACCTGGTATTTGATAGATCTACCTCATGGTAGCATTGGTACTAAGTGGGTACTAAGTGGGTTTACAAGTTAAAACGCAAAGAAAATGGTACTAAGTGGGTTTACAAGTTAAAACGCAAAGAAAATGGTAGCATTGATCTCTACAAGGCTAGACTTGTTGTTGCAAAGGGGTATGCCCAACAAAAGGGCATTGATTATGATGAGACCTTTGCACCCACATCTCGTATGACTACCATTAGGTGTCTCATTGCTTTGGCAGCACATCATGGGTGGAATGTACATCAATTGGACATTAAGACTACATTCTTGAATAGTGATTTACATGAGAAGGTGTATTTATTGTAGCCTCCTAGTTTTGCTGCTGTGAAAGGAGAAGAGTCTAAAGTATGCAGGCTGAAAAAGGCTCTTTATGGCTTTAAACAAGCTCCTAGAGCATGGTATGAGAAGATTCATGCATACTTGGTTGCAAATGATTTTTGCAACAGTCCAACAGAGAGTACCCTCTATGTGAAGAGGAGTAAGGACACATTTTTGGTCATCGTTCTATACATTGATGACATGCTGCTCTCATGGGACTCGATATAGATCAAATTTCAGCCTTTAAGGATGATTTGCAGTCATCATTTGAGATGTTAGATTTGGGTCCCTTGCATTACTATTTAGGGATTCAATTTATGCAGTGCAATGATGGCATTGTTATGTTGCAGTCTAAATATAGAATATAGATTTGGGTCCCTTGCATTACTATTTGGGGATTCAATTTATGCAGTGCAATGATGGCATTGTTATGTTGCAGTCTAAATATATATAGAATCTATTGAAGAGGTTTAATCTTGAAGACTAGAAACCTGTGTACACCTATGGAGATAGGTACTTGACTTAGTCTAAATATATATAGAATCTATTGAAGAGGTTTAATCTTGAAGACTAGAAACCTGTGGTACACCTATGGAGATAGGTACTTGACTTAGTCTTCAAGTGCAGGAGACTCTTTTGATGCTAGCTTGTATCAGCAGGCTGTTAGATCCCTTCTTTATGTGTGCAACACGAGGCCAGATATATAGTATGCAGTCTCATAGTTGAGCAGATTTATGCATAGCCCATGTATGAAGCATTGGCAAGCTGTTAAGAGGGTTTTTCGCTATTTACAAGGCACTCAGTATTTTGGATTATTTTATCCAAAGGAGGGTGAGTCACAACTACATGCTTTTAGTGATTTAGATTGGGCTGGAAGTTATGACACACGAGTGTCCACTAGTGGGTTTTTCTTTCGCCTTGGTGATTCATGTATATCATGGCTTAGCAAGAAGTAGCCTACAGTTGCCACTTCCAGCTGTGAAGCTGAGTATAGGATCTAGGGTAATTTGGGTTAAGGTTAAATGTATATTAACATCCAATATCTACTTGCCACACACCACAGCCCTTCCCACCATCCTACTTTCAACACCGTAGTCCTTTCCACTTATTTCAACCTATCATTGCCTTAGCTATAATTAGGACTCTTGAAGGTACTCATCCTTGAGTTCTGGCTTGTCTTGAAATAGGCTTCTCCTTGGGACTTTCAAATCCTCAAGAGTGATGAGTTCGGTTTGATCCATTTGGTTTGTGATGAGTAGCAGGTTGCCACTCCCTCTCTCAAAAAAGTAAAAAGAGAGCTTATGTGGCTTGCCTTTGCTATACTTCTATAGAAGGTGTGCTTTGATACATTAATAATATTATTCTACTCAATGTCTCAAGTTCTTCTCTATCATAGAGGTTCTTATATAGGTTGAAATATACATGATGTGCACAAGAAGGTTACAATAACTTATGATCTTGGCAATAGCCAGCGTGGTTTTCTCTTCACAAATCAC
Organism: Cibotium barometz; assembly: GCF_041138505.1. Classification (NCBI taxonomy): domain Eukaryota; kingdom Viridiplantae; phylum Streptophyta; class Polypodiopsida; order Cyatheales; family Cibotiaceae; genus Cibotium; species Cibotium barometz. Next base: position 19,340,676 of record NC_141074.1, read on the forward strand.
TAACCCAAAAATGGGAATTCACATCTTCACATACTTGTATCATGATCAATAAGCTTGTGGCATTAAAAAGCCTCTTTCTATAAACTAACTTCTCGCCTAAACTCATATCATAATCTACAAAGCCACATTGGTTAATCTCTAAGTAGCCTAGTAGGTCCTTGCTTCTCCTTTGTTCCCTTTACCACCTCAAAACCTTGGGAAGTACTTGGCTTGAATGTTTTAGATGTAAGCTCATTTGGCATTTCCTATGCCTCCCCTTTGTTATGGGCCCTACACTTTCTTTTCCCTTTTTTGTTATTTTTTTGTTTTTAGGGTTTTTGATGTGGATAAAGTTATGGACAGTGCAGCTTGGTGTTGCAATTGCTTGGCTTGGGCCCTTTTCTCACTATGTTCTCTCAATGGTATTTCTTTTTCATCATTTGACGATGATGCTAGACATGACACAGTCATAATTTCCAACTCTTGCTGACAATGTACTCATCGCAATATTTTGAGTTGTTGTCTTGAGAGGACAGTTCACTGATCAAGTGATCAATGCTACACTTTATACAGCATCTATCAAAAGGTGGTGAACTAATAGTAGCTGCTTTTTGGGTTTACTGTCATTGGGAAATCAGCCATTCTACATCTACAGTAGGCTAGCATAGCTCAGGCTGTAAAATGTGGGTGCTACTTGAATTGGTATAGTTGGGTTACTAAGCTATTCTTGGACACCTATCTTAGAGAATCCTATTGTGAACACAAGCTCTAAATCTTCCATGATCTCTCTCTAGGAATCTTCTAATAAGTGAAACAACAGCAAAGTGTTATTCTCTCCCATGAATCCATAGGTTCACAACCCCAAGGATGCTTTTCTTGGTTGTATGGAGGTATAAAGCTTGACTGTGTTTGAGGGTATTCATGTATTGGTACTTCCCAACCCATTTGTATGCTTGCGGCCCTATTGTCTCAGCTCTTGACTATCACGATTCCCCGTCCCAAGTGTATGGGTGCTATTAGTTCAATTGGGGTTATAGGCTTGGTTATTTTGGAAGGATCTCTCCTCATAGTTCTTCTCCCAGTGGAAGCTGAATGCTCCTTTGGTACAGGGTCTAATGTGGAGAGAAGCCTCACCCCAGCTTCCGATCTATGGTTTGTATCCCTTGTGTAGTAAAATGAAAATTCTCCTCACTGCTACACTTCCTGGTCTTAAAGTGATCTCTTCACGAGAGGTACTTATTTCACTTAGACTCAATGTTTTATGTTTTAGATCTATAATGGATGGGAATACTTACCCTTGCCTAGACCTTTCTGTCCTCCTAACTTCCTCGGCCAGACTCAAGATGTATGTGTTACCATCCTCATCCTTATATGGTATTTGATTGCTAGTGGGATGATAACATCCGCTAAAATAAGGGGAGTGAAACTTATGGTTTCCCTCTTATTTGTATGTGATGCTGAAGTGGTTTCCTTAGGCGTTCTTATAAAGGCTTATCTTGCCTTTATAAAGGCTTATCTTGCCTCTTATTTGTATGTGATGCTGAAGTGGTTTCCTTGGGCGTTCTTATAAAGGCTTATCTTGCCTTGATTGATTCTAACCCTCCTTAGAAAGAATATGTCAATCAGAGGGGTTGAGTGATTATTGGCTCCATGCAACTTTCTTGAATTCTCAAGGACTCTGTGAGGTCCTGTGTCCCTATTGGCACATCAAATGATTGGACACTAGAGGAGTCTTACATGGGAATATACATATTTCCCTTAGAGTTTATATAAAAATCTTGTCCACCATGCAAAGTGATGATAACTTTGGGGTTATCTAAAATTTGTGGTTTATGTCTTGACATAGCTGGAAGTGACCACTACTCCAAGAACACCCTATTATGGCAATATAGAGGGGAATATTTATGATTTCATGATACCCATAGCACTGTAGCACATATGTTTCATTTACAGTTTATGTGTGAATGTGTTTCCTAATATTCTCATGAGACAGCTCTTCTTTCTCTAATTGGACGATCTTCTTAAGCTCTCTCAGCCCTTCTTGATGCTCTACAGACTCTATACCCCACCTTGCTGATCTACTTTCTTTGGTTTTGAATACGTGACATTCACCAGGCTCCATTCTCGCTTGCAAAAGCTCTATAGGGTCTATAAACCGACATTGTGGCTCTGGATCTCCATGTCGCATGACATGCTAGCCCTGTACCAACTTCTCACTTCCATGATCTCTTGCGCTTTGCTTGTTTTCAAGCCGCCTTTGCTAGTTTTATCCTTATTCTTCGCCCAAAAGTAGTCGATAGAACAATTGAACATCTCTTTGAGGTAATTTAAATGATTCTTTCCTCTTCCATGTCGTGTGTTTTAAAAATAAACTACACGAGCCTGTTAGTGAGACTTCTCTATTGCTTGGGTGCTCCACATCTCAAGAGAATTGTACTCATTCATAAAGTATGCACCATGAGAATACACAACATAATATCAATGGTATATCTGACAAAGAAGGTGACCACCTTGTGGCCATGGAAGTACTTGACCATGCAATAAAGATCTTTATATTGGTAGAAATTGGGGCCTTCATTGAGGTCAAAGACCAATATGGCTTTCTTTGCTTATCCACTTTGGCGACTCCTCAAGGATGAGGATGATGAGATAAAAGAGAACCATCATGTGTTCACTATAGCAGGGTCAAGGACCTTGATCATTAACATTCTTCATTCCTTAGCCGCATCTCCATGGTGGTGAGTGGTTTGGGGCCGTCAATGTAAGGGAAGTTATAGAGTAGCCCTTTGTCCTCCATTTAAAAGAACTTGTGCCACAACCACTATATTTTGTGATAGCCATGAACCTTGGGTCATTGTGCAAACCTGTCTTTGAGTGATCATGTACGCCCTCCACATTTGGTGGTATTGTTGAGAAGATAGTCCTTGCTGCCACTCAGGTTGTACTCCTAGATGACGATAGTGCCTTAGGTCAAAAAACTACCAACCTCCTTTGGCTCACCAAGCATGGTTGATCTTCCATTGGTGGGTAAATTGATTTTCCATTTGTTGGTTGAGAAAGTCAAGGGGTGTGTCGAGGGTGCAAGGAAGTAATGCCAGAAGGTGAGGTCTCTTGCACAAAGTGTGGATGAGTGAGTTGTTGCTTATGGACGGGCAAAGACACTCATGGGTCCTTTCCATACTTCTTTGTTGCCCTTTGGGTCTTCAAACCCCTAGGGTCCAAGAATTCACTTGTCATCTGTGGTAGCATCTGTTATAGGACCATGGTACATGGAGATTAGATTATTCCATGAAATTAAATAATAATAAAAATTAACCATAACATCACAACATAAATCAAGAGCATGAAAGATCAAAGAACACAAGATTGGGGGCAATCTCCCCCCCGATGTGTGTGGCTCCACTCCCACACGGAGTATTTAAATTATATTTATAAATTTAGCCCTTGGAGCCATAAATAGCATAGCTTTTCCAAAATTGGGCTTTTATAAAATTGAACCCTAGTCCAATGCTTTTAGAGCATCTCATCAAAAATAAACATTGCCCACCAACATATGTACAATGGGCCAAATCATACAAAATCAAATATTTAGCACACATGCACTTGGCTAGATAATCTCGTCCAATGTCCACCTTGGTAAAATATTTTGAAAAATCTCACTCCCATGATAGTCCTCCCGTTTAAGAAGACAACCGTACTCGGTTGTAACTATTATCACACACGGGTGATCAAACACATTAATTGTTCCCACATTGGATTCACTCACAATGTCATTATGTATTTAAGTGGATTCACTCCCACATGTCCTCACACACCTCACACATGCCTTAGAGTTGATCGGATTCACTCACGATCAAATTCACAGAACCTTTACACGCGTCACACGTGTCTTAGAGTTGATCAGACTCACTCACAATCAAACTCACACATTGGATTCACTCATAATGTTTTCATACCCGTCACACGTATTCAAAAAGTATACCACACGTCTCACACGTGTCACAGCTGGTTGGGCTCACTCACAACCAACTAGGGTCACCCTCATTAAGAATTAATTCAAAAGAGTTGATTGGATTTACTCACAATCAAACTCGTACATTGGATTCACTCATAATGTTTTCATGCACGTCGCACGTATTCAAAAGTATAGCACACGTCTCACACGTGTCACAACTAGTTGGACTCACTCACAACCAACTTAATCACACTTGGGTCACCCAAGATATTCTTATTACTTATTGGATCACCCAATAAATTAATTACCATAACATTCCCTCTTGTTCGAGTTGCAACTAATCTCAATTGTGTATTTAATTAGCAAGTGAAGAGAATTAGAATATAAATCCGTCACATATAGAATCCCTCTCAACACTAGAGTGTGATAAGTTATCTGTATCACAGATAAATCTCACTCAACAACTGAGTTTGCAGTGCATTTACTTGATCTTGGATAATGGGTGGTTGTGGATAGATTGCCATTGCAAAAGAGAAGTAAAATATTATGGAAATTCAAAAATAAAATAGAAAAGGTAGCAAACTTATCTGACTCCCGTGTACTTCGAAAGAAGGGTTGTTGAAGTGCTCGATGTCAATGGCATCCCACGAAGAATTAAAATAATAATCCAGTAATGCTTTGATGTTGACAATTCGAAAAGGAGCTCGTTCAAAACCACTTCGAAAGATCTTCAAAAATATTACTCAGAAATAATGCCCAAAACCTTTGTTGTTGCAAGAAGCTTTTAAACGAATATGAAGATTTTATTTTATTTTATTTTTTGAATTATGGCCCTTTCTCTTCTTTGAAATCCTCAAAAGCTTTTATATAAGCTTATCAATTAAACTTTATATATATATATATATATAATAACTATTAAAGCTTTAAGTTATTTTAATGTTAAGCTTTATCAAAGCTTAACTATTAAAGCTTTAAGTTATTTTAATGTTAAGCTTTATACTAAGCTTTTTCAAAGCTTATTAAAGCTTTGTAAAATAAAAGATTCACTAGCCTGCTCGAACAGTCGAGCTGCGCACACACAAAAACAAATAAAAAATAAAAAATCTTGTATTCAGAAATAGGGAATGATTATAGAAATAGGGAATGATTATAGAGGATTTAGGTAAAAGCTTATTCATTATTCAGGCTGAGGAGGAATCTTACATCCTCTCCCACTTGAGAAACGCAAGATGTCATCTCGCAAAGTGGGGGTAATCTTTTATCAACTCTTCTTCTTTCTCCCAGGTGGCGTCTTCTAAAGGGAATAACTTCCACTTGACTAAAAACTCTCTGAGGACTCTGCTCCTGAGAACCTTCTCCTGAACGTCAAGGCGTGTTGACTGCGCACAAAGGAGAACCGACCAAGCTTTTGCTGCTGCTGCCACCGAATAAGTGGAGGGAAGGTAGAAGGAAATTAATAATAATTAAATTTGGATTTATTTTTATAAACTCTCCCAGATTGTTAAAAAAAAGAGAGGGAAGCCGTATCCGTCGATTATAGATTTCCTGTTGCTTAAATCTTTTGAAAATCAAAGAGTGGGTCTAAAAGTTTTGGGCTATGGTGAATTCATCCGTACAATTGGATCTACTTGTGCAGGAGGGTACTTCAAGCTTGTAGGCTTGGTTTTCTCTACTTGTGCAGGGTGGTTTCATGAAGAAGGGTGGTTTCATGAAGAAGGTGATGATTTACTCCCATCCCTTGATCAAAATCTTGATCTAATGGTCCTCAAAATTCACATAACCATACCTTCCTTTGTCCAAAGGTCTTCCACACCTTCTCTACTATACCTCTTGGATTTTTGAATGAATTGTGTCCTTTTCCAAAGCCTTGTACCCTTCTGCACATTCTTCTCTTCCCGTGTGCAGATTCTACTCTTCCCGTGTGGTAGATTCTACTCTTCCCGTGTGCAAGTATTTTTGAATTTGTTGAAAATCCTTCAAATTTGCTCCAAGCCAATAGCCTTTGAGTAAAAATCAATTTCTTATTTTTTCTTCAACTCTCCATGACCCAAATTCAAATCTTAAATTTGCCATGCTCTGATACCACTGTTTTTACAGGACCATGGTACATGGAGATTAGATTATTCCACAAAATTAAATAATAAAAGAAATTAACCATAACATCATAGCATAAATCAAGATCATGAAAGATCAAAGAACACAAGATTGGGTGTAATCTCCCTCCCGACATGTGTGGCTCCACTCCCACATGCGGTATTTAAATCATATTCATAAATTTAGCCCTTGGAGTCATAAATAGCATAGCTTTTCCAAAATCGGGCTTTTATAAAATTGAACCTTAGTCCAATGCTTTTAAAGTATCTCATCAAAAATAAACATTGCCCAACATATGTATAATGGGCCAAATCATACAAAATCAAATATTTGGCACACATGCGCTTGGCTAGATAATCTCGTCCAATGTCCCGCTTGGTTGTCCCGAACTCATGATCTATACTCAACATAGTCCACAATGTTAGATCACAATTACTTTGGAATCACTCACAAAAATAATTCTAACAAATAGAAATCATTCACTACCATGCTTCACACATGAACCGTGCATCACACATAATTAACTGGATTCACTCCCATGGTAAAATATTCTGAAAAATGTCACTCATGTGATAGCATCATCATCATGTTTTTCATGGTCGACCTTGTGGCTTAGGAAGAAGGCATAAACCTCCTTGGCCTCAACCTTCTTAGAGGGGATCTTGAGGGTATGCCACATGGATGGTGTCGATGGTATTGGGGTGGTGACTCAATGGCGTATGAATGCTCAAGGTATTAGTAGATTATTTGGTACAGTCAGAAGATGCCCTTGGTGTGGTATTAGTTGTTGGCTATGTGTCACATTTGTTAGCGGTAGGCTGACTTGATGCCTTGTTAAATGAGGGATTTCATATCTACCACCAGTGTGAAATCTTCTTTGACTGCACAAATGGGTTTTCATATCTACTAGGGTGAAATGGAATACATGTTCTTTGATTCCTTGTCAAATCACGATTTCATATTTACCAGGGTGAAATGGAGTACATCTTCTTTGACTCCATAGTAGTTAATAAGCTAGGGGTGGCCCACCATCCATTCAAGAAAGTGGTCTTCCTCTTTGTGAAGTGAGTGGAATTGAAAATCAGATGGCACCAAATGGCAAGGTTGTGCCACAAGGACTAAATAAGGGTGGGGTCTAGAAATCTAATTGATTCATCAAACAAGAGGAGAGTAGATAGGGTAGGCTATTATGCACATGTTGAGGATGGTGGAGAAGGTAGGGGTGGAGATTAGGGCACATAGGAAGATGTTAAGTGTAGCAGGTATAAGGAAAGGGTGTAGTAATTGAGGGTGAGTGTGTCCACTAGTGATAGCGATTGGACAAAGTGTCAAGGTCGAAGGCCCATGAGCAGGAGGTTAATCTTCTTTTGGTCATAGTTATCTAGTGTGGAATTGCCACTCCCAACCTTTGGATTTCATTGTGTTCATCTAAAATGGTTTTCTCTTTCTATTACAAAAGGTCTTGAAAAAGCATGTTGATTGTTCTTTAATTTGGCAATTTTTGGGTGGGGTCAAGTGGGCTTCAAGATCTCAAGTTCTCTAGCCACCACGACCACCATAGTAGTGTCGACATCCCTTGCAAATTCATTTACAGCCTCTAATGCTCTTAATGATCTCTCAACATTGGCCTCTTTGAGCTTGGCTTTGAGGCTTTCTAATTCTATCGCATGGCTGATGCTCTTGTGGCCTCATTTAGTTAATTTATTATTCTAAAGTCAAAGGGGCCTCCATGGCGTTCTTTTGAGTTTTGGTGATTTATTCCTATGTAGCCTCAGTATTCAAGTCAAAATCTCAGCACTATTATCACTAATCACCTCATTAAGGGTATAACCACTAAGCTTCACTAAGTGGATGATCTTGTAGAGCTCGTTGCTCCTCAACCACTCCACCATTTCCCTCCAAACTTTAGGAGGCTTTTTCCTAGCTCTAGGCGACAATCTTCACCAAGCCATTTTGAGCAATTCGTTGTCTGCAGGCCCAAATTTGTGCAAATCTTAGAGCAACTACCACAAAGTGTTGTTTTGGTGGCACATTTCACATTAGGCCAAGACCTTTTAGCCAAGGCTAGTGTATACCCTAAACAACATCTTCACAAAAGAGCTTGAGATTTGGAGCATCAAAGGCGGAGAATCACGCTTATCAGTACGCACCATTTTTCAGCCTAATTGCGCCCTTTTTGGAGGTTCTTGTTGGAGATTTCATTCTTGAGGCATTGCTACCAACCAAGGGTAATTCCCTCAAGGTAAAAGCTCCATCTAATTTGTCTTTCATTTGGTAAATTGAAGCCTTTAACTTTCAGCCTACTTAATCACTATCTTAAGCTCAAATTAGCATCACATTAAGATATCATTAAGTTAAATTTGAGCTAAGTAAGCTGTAAAATTGGAAAGTATGGGTGCTATATAGCCTTGGGAAGTCTATATTTCACTTCAATTTTGTTTTTCTCTCTCATTGCTCAAAAGCCAATTCCTATCTTCTTGTACCACTGTTTTTCACTACATTGAGCATACTTCACTACATTGTAAACAACTAAACATTTTCTAAGTGTAAAGTTGAGTAAAACCTTTGCAAATGATGCCAATCACAATAAATCAAGTTGAAAAATTCACTAGAAAAGGATTCCATACTTGGCTGCACAAATGAAGTATCTCCTTATACATATAAGAAGCTATGGAAACTCATTAAAGAAAATGCCCCTGCTAATCCTAATGATCAGTGGGTAGAAAAGGATGAGCAAGCACTTTCACTTATTGGTCTAAACCTAGGGCCTCCATTACATTGACTCCAAGAAACACGTTAAATATGGATGGGAAAAGTTGAGTCAAGTGTTTGGGGCTGCCAAGAATTAAGAAATTCATCTCAAAATTGAATTTTATGGGCTAATATGAACTTTAGTGAGTCACTAGCACAAATTGAATTTTATGGGCTAATATGAACTTTAGTGAGTCACTAGCACAAATCTTTAGCAAGATGAAAAGTATAATGACACAACTAGATGGCATAAATACCAAGATAGGAAATAAAGATGCATTAGCTATTATCTTAAAAGGCATGCCAAGAGAGTATAATGCATTAGTGACTACACTAAAGAATTTTCCAGAACCAACTTTTGAAGAATGTGTCTCCTATCTTCTTGTAGAGAAGAAAAAGAAAAGGAGCTAAAGCAAGGAAGCACACCTATGGAACACACACTCTTCAACAAAACCACCAAGAAACGCTTTCATTGTTGAAGGATGGGACATTACTAAGACAAAGCACAAGCCAAAGTGTGACTATTGTAAGAAGCTAGGACACAAAGAAAAGGGATGTAGATTTAAGAACCAAGAAGTCAACTACATGGAGTCTTCATCGAGCAAAGAGGAGGGAGTGATGGCGGTAAGTTAAAAAGCTGCCACATGAGTAAGTAGGAATTATCCCACATGAGTTAACAAAGCCAAGATGTACCCACCTCATATAAAAGTGGTCACTTTCAAGCAACATTAGAAGAACTCGGAGCTCATTTTGGGACCGTGTAAGAAATTCACTATTTTCTTATTTATCTTGCTCTTAAACTACGTAAAATAGTCACAACAGGTCCAAAACCGTCAGTTTGAGGCAATAAATATACTGTTGCTCACAAACAACGAGGTCTTATCATTAAAAGCTTTGAGAAGATACCTTTTTCATAGGTTTGGCTCACACGTATGAACGATTCTTCTGTCAGTATTACATAACTAATCTCTCTCATTTCGAATTTAAAAATGTTTAGCGCCTTCTTCAACTCTCAAACAAAACAATATATGGTAAGAAAGAATACATCGCATTGTTGCGAAACATGGCAGAAGGAGAAACCAGTAGGAAACGACTTCATCATTTCCATGTCGACTTGGAACAACATTATGCACCGATATTGAAGCGCCAAAAGAGTTTGCATCTATGCACTGAGCAAAGAGACATGCTGCGGAAAGGAGGTTTGCAGCATATAGACTTGTGGTGTGACAGAGGCATCTATCCAACATGCATCATTAGAAATTCAACACCTCCATTCTCTAATCCAACAACTCTATTGAAGTTTGTAGGCAATGGAGTAAATGGATTGTATGGATATGTCTCAGCTCAATGTGCTAATGCAAATATGTACAAGAATTTATATCTACGAGAGGAGGCAAGCAAAAGGCAAGATAAGATAGAGTGTGTGGCATTGAAGCAACTTCTAGAAAATGAGAAGGAAGGACATAAAAAGACAAAGGCAATGCTACTGAAAGTGAGGAGAAAAGGCACTGTATTAGGAGAGACTACGGAATAGAAAAATCCGAAACATTGCAGAGTTGAAGGCTGGCTTTGGAGGATGTAAGCGCATAATTCAAAAAGCAAGGTATGACGATATCTTATTGTTAACTTCCATTAGTGAGCATCTAGAAATGTAAGAATTTGCATGTTTATTTCTTTATTGCATCCAAATTGTTTAAATGAATGAAGAAGTTCCAAAAAATTTCAATGTGAACTTTTAAAGGTGAGTTATAAGTGTCTCATTGTATAATTGTAGATGTGTTTCTTTCTTGTTGTAGGGAAATTTTAAGGCTTGGTGAAGTAAATGAAAATTCCAATCTTGTTCCAGTGAAGCAAATAAAAGGTTTAGTCTCTAAAGTTGTCGTGCAGAGCTTGATAAATAAAAAAAAGTTCAAAGGGTGAAATGTGATGCTATCGAAAAGTTTATATCATAAAGTAGAGTTGATGTCGAAAAAAATCAAGAAGCCCTTGATATGAGTGGGGTGAGTAGAAAAGGATATGCTTCAATCTTTAACATCATTTCTTCTACTCTCAAAGATCAACGGATAAAACGTGTATTGTTACCCACCCCAGCAGGCAGTGTGGCGCCAAAGAGGTCTTCTAAATCAAGAAATAGATGACCTCATTGGATAATATTTACATATCAAAAATGTATATAAAGGGGCCAAAGGAAGGACTGTATATGATCCTTTGAATAATATTTTTGTGGAGCTGCAACAATTACAGAGAAGAATGGTGGAGTTTTATAACATCACACTTAAGGAATGTAAAGGACTTTTAAAGTTTGTTGTTAAGCTTGACGAATGTGAAATTGTAAAGGAAAAGAAGATAGAAAGAGTGACTATTACCTTGATGAATCGGGCACTTGATCCATCAATCACAAAGACCAGTTCAAAGTACTTTAGCGTCCAATCAGAAAAACATGTATGGTGGTTGGGATCACACTACATGGCCCGTAATGTTTTCTTTAGACATACACAACATTTTGGAGGAAAACAAAAAGGAAACAGCTTAAAGGAAGTGTTTCTATGGTTTTATCGAGGTGTACTCCAAAAGATCGAAACAAAGAGAAAGGTCAATGCATCTCAAGTCAAGATAGCCTTTCAAGTAGCTCAGAAAGCAGAGAAGACAGAAAATTTTAGAGAGTTCGAATGCAGCAGAGAGACATGCTGAATGGAGAAAATCAAAGGTCTTTGTAGATCACAAATGGGTGGATAGAATACAAGTGTAAATATTGTGTATCTCATAATCTCATAATTGAAAACACTTCTCAAATTTTGATGCATAGAAATATAGAATGTGTGTTTATAATTCTTTTGTGGTGGATGCAGAAGAATACAAGTGTAAAAATTGTGTACCGCATAATTGAAAACACTTCTCAAATTTTGATGCATAGAAAATACAGAATACAAAAGGTATAGCAAAAATAAATTGTTGTTCTAAAGCTAAATATACAATGACAATCATCTTATAGCTAATGGCCTTAGGGTTTCTTCCAAGGTCTACCAATGGGAACCCTCCCTTTCACTTTACTTGGAGGCTTCTTTTTCTTCAATGACACTAGGGTGCTCTGAGATCTTCCTTGTTTTGGTGAGGTTGGTTCTCGAGCACTTTCTCCTTCCTCCAATTTCTTTGGTGATCCCAATAGTGCTGGCTCTCGGTTCCATATAAGTTTGTGCTTGCCAAATAAGGCTCGAGACTGAGAGGATTCTTTACACCAGCAGAGCAGCGAGCATATAGGTAGTATATGACAAAAAATAGCCTGCTCTAGAGCACTATTTTCCGGAATAATAACCAAAAATATGTAAGGTAGACCTCTTCTCTATCAATATCACTTTGTCTGCAGACCATGAAAGGGAATGGCCACCCAGGGCCTCTGACATACACTTGAAAAAAAGAATTATTGCTTCCCCATTGTTGCTCATTGTCCCATGGCATATTAACAATTTGGCATTACATAAGTCTGCAAGGAAATGGGAAAGACTTGACAGTTTACCTAAGCCAGCAACTCTGCTTCCTTTGGACCTCAAGAGGAAGGTTTCATCTTCAATATCTAACTGCATGTAGACAATATTGTTAGATTACCTAAATGGTCACTAGAACTCAAAAGCAGAGATTGAAATATCACAAAAGTACACAAATAAGATGCGATTACCTTCATATTCTCATCCTGCTCAAGCAAGTTCTCTTTCCACAATGAGATACTATGTTCTGATGTCTGCTCAAAATGATGTGCCAGAGCTGAGCTTCCAGTGAGATTCATAGAGGCTTGTACCTCTTTAAAGACTTCATCATCCACATCTTGAAAATTACTCGCCTCCTTAAAACACGTAGAAAGTTCCAATGAAGGGTTGAACTTGTCTTCTAGGTCCAGCAAGGGATCATCATCTATCATTACTTCCTTGTCCACCTTGCATGATTGAGCTATGAGGCCAAGTGCATAGTCCTCTCTTAGATTGAAAATGCACAATATGTCATTTAGGAAAACATATTCTCTACCTTCTATCTTGAATGATGGAAGGATGGGAACAGCATAACTGGAACTATCAAGCTCAATTTTATCCACTGTAACTGCATCTCTTAAAGTCTATGATTTCAGAGATATAAGATCAAGTACTGCAATAGCAGACTTCTCCTCCTCTAGATTAATGCTTTGCTCCTCATCTTGTAGTTCTTCACTTTGCTCACTTGCCAACTCCTCCTTTTCCTCATATTCTTCCAAGTCATGTTCTTGAGCAGACTTTTCAGACTTTTCACAAACACCAAGCTCAACATAATGTAAATAAATGGCAAATGCAAAGCTCTCCTCCAATACCCTATAGCCCCTCTTGTGGAGATTGCAGATACCCTTGAAGCAGCCAGGTAGAACATCAAATCTCCTGTTCAATTGATACCTCAGCTTATCACTTTGGCATAAGTCCTTGATATGCACAAAAGCCTCATCCTTATTCACAATCCTTCCATCAGCTGTCATCTGTCTAAACACCTCAAACTCGTCCTCCAAAAAGTGTTTGTGCTAAGCCACAATGTCAGTCAATTTGAAAGGAGTGTTGAACATCCTGTGAAATGTTGGATACTCCTTTTGGGCATTGGACTTTTGGAGAAACTAAAAAAGCTGTAGATCTGGTGACTTTTGCTCTTCTAGAGGCTTCCTTGGTTCACCAGATTTGATTACTCCTTTGCTACTGGTACTCTACCTCTTAGCTGTAATGAAAAATATCATAGCAGAAATAAAAAATAATTCATATTTTCTCATAAAAAAGAAGAGTAAATTCAAATATTGCTCACCTAGACCTTCCTCAGCTTTGATAGAGTATCTTGACAGGTCCAATGTTCTCTTGGTAGGAGCATTATCCAAAACTGTACATGCACATAAAGATACACAGAGAGATGAGAAGAAAATCATTACAGAAATATCGATAAAGGCCAGAAAATACGAGATATGCATCGATTCTCATCATAAAATACTTTTTGTCAGAAAACGCGATTTTGACATGTCTTTGCAGCCAGAATCTTGAAATCGTGTTTCATTGCAAATATTCTTTGTATGCCTTAGAACTCATATACTAGCATATGTAATTTAGGGAGAGGATATACAAGAAAGTGTAACGAAATCTGCTAGAAAACGCGATATTGTGTCCCCCTCATGCAAAACCATCCTATTGTTGAAATTAGAGCAATGTGATGAGCTATGGTGGATCAAATACTAGAATCAACATCATTAACAAGTGATTAGCAAATAATTAAGACATAATTATTGAGTAATTAGCAAATAATTAAGATATAATTATTGAGTGATTAGCAAATAGCTTAATGTAGGCACGGATAATCAAAAACCAGCAAATTCTCATTAGGCCAATGCCTCAATTTATAGAGTTTACATCCAAGCATCAAATCCCACTAATTTCTCCTTGATTCACTCCACCTCTTCCTGAATATCTCCACACTTCCTAAATCTTCTCATGCTACCCTTTATTCTCTCCCAGTAGATTCTTCTCACCTTTTCACAAGTTCTTTCACATTTACACATCCTCTTTTACAGCCTCTAACCAAGGGCTTGTTCCCGCACACACCCTACTCACTTGTATATTTCAACACCTCCCCTCAAGTGAATACTCCTAGTACACCTAGACCCTATACCAAGTTTCCCTCCTTACTTATAGTCCGCGACCACTGCATAGCACATCTCCCCTCAAGTTAACTTAGCACACCTGGACCCTGTATCAAGTTTCTCTCTTACTTTTTAACAGTCCGCCGCGCGACTAGTGCCTCAAGTCCCTAAACTCCATAGTTCTTGACACTCTCTCTCTCTCTATGTGTCCAAGGCTACTATAAGTGCCCGCGACCTTGACTAAAGTGCTCACACATACATCTACCACGTGGCCTACATCATCGGTGGCTCAGAGGTGGTTTTACTTTGTTGGGGCAGGTTACATTGGGTTGTGGGGTCTCTCTCTCTCTCTCTCTCTCTCTCTCTCTCTCTCTCTCTCTCTCTCTCTCTCTCACAGATATTTTCACATAGCTCCTCACTCTTTGGAGCCTCACATCTTCTCTTGTCTTCAGTCTTCTTGTCGTGGCAGCTTCTCTCCATGCGTCTGTCTCTTCTTTCAGTCTTCTTGTGTGGCAGCTTCTCTTCTTGTGTCCATGAATTTTTTCCTTTAGATCTTCTTCTCGGTGTGGATCCTCTTCTTAGAAAGAGATATTCTTCTTCTTTCATGGCTGGGGCCATGAGCTTGTCCGCCCGTCAGATCTTCTTGCTCCATGTGAGCATTATGTTCAAATGTTTTGCTGACAGTTCTTTTGGGCTTTTGATGTTCATCTTGTCATTATGCAATGCAAACCCAAATTTATGCGGGAGGTCTTACCTCTTGCCTTATTCTAGACAAGGGCAGTGTCTAATCCCATATTTACACTGATGTAATGTGCCCAATACCAAATGCAACTCTGGCTGTGAATAATCTTGATTTTGAGTGAGATTTATACGCATTAACCAAGGGTTAAATGCAAAATGATGATTATCACAAATTTATCAGCACAATTTTTCCAGAAATTATATTAAATCAAGGGTAACCAATTTGTACGGGATGGTTGGAGTATCAAACCAACTCCGAATTACAATATGAAGTTATAGGGATCTGTATCAGATACCTAATGGTTAATTTGAACCCTTAATTGTACCAAAATACAGTGATTAACATTGATTAATTAGTAAATTAATCCACTATTTTGTGTGCAAAAAATAGAGTATGCGGGGAGTCCAGATCTGGTTCCTTAGACTTCAAATGAGCTCAAATTCTTTCAAAGCCATCAATAGCAATGAGTCTAGTAGAGGATTAAGCCAATAAACACAAGATTTGACCAAATATTGAATGCTTAACCTCTGTTTTACCAAAGTCACGTGCAGATTTGATGAAGAGCTTGGATCTCACTGTAGACTTGATCAAATTGAATTCTGTCTTCACCAGGTTGTAGAGCATGCTTGAAAACACCTTGGGCTAAGAGGAATTAGACCAATTTGATTTGGAGCAGTTGCAATGTCAAAATCTCCTCAGAAAAACGGCGCCCATAAATCAGCGAAAAACGAGAGTTCTACGTGGTGGTTTGCGCTTCTGATTGAAGTGGCTGGAGCACAAGGGTTATGGCTAGCTAGGGTTGGTTTGGCCTAATGTTGAGTGTGCAAGGAGCTAGAGCTCCTCCACCAGCTGGGGGTACAAAGACTAGTTGAAAAAAGAGAGAAAATTATAATTTTTTTACTAATCCTAATTAGCAAAATAATTAGCAAGATAATGAGCTCACAAAATGATGGATTCTAGGCATGGCTCAGATACCATGTTGAAATTAGAGCAATGTGATGAGCTCTGGTGGATCAAATACTAGAATCAACATCATTAACAAGTGATTAGTAAATAATTAAGACGTAATTATTGAGTAATTAGCAAATAATTAAGACGTAATTATTGAGTAATTAGCAAATAGCTTAATGTAGGCATGGATAATAAAAAACCAGCAAATTCTCATGAAGTGGTCACTGGTTTGTGTGGAGGAGAACGCAAAAGGACACGATTAAAGAATCTGCACAAAAATCGAGGACACATCATCATGACGCACGTGGCAAGTACCGTTGATCACACGTGTGACATTTATAGTGGCACGTGCCACGCAAGCGTGAATTCTGAGGCAAAAGTATACAATGTGCTAGAATACTTGCCCTCCTCACATGTCTGTTCAGCACAACATCTCCTCCACAAAAAGGCGTCCTCCGAATGAATAACATTCAGCATGGCATTCTCCGACTGAAAGATAACCATCAGCATATCCCCAGCTCAACCAAGGCCAAGTACAAATTATCCCCAGCTCAACCAAAGTCAAGTACAGAGCCTTCTGAAAGGATTGTACCATCTGAGAGGGTATACTCCTACAAAATTGAAACCTCGTTTTTTTCTTCCTTATATATATTCGATGTCTAGTCTAAGTCTAAAAGAATCTTTTTAGAAAATAGATATCTGCATCTGCATTGAAGAGCATATACGTTTCGTTGTTGGAACACTTTTTTGTCGAGAAACGCGATTTTGATATGTCTTTGCAGTGAGAACCTTGAAAATCGCGTTTCATTGCAAATTTTGGCCTTAAGCTTTTCTGTTCTTTCACCTTGGAGTCATGTATCATACATCCCTCTGCAATGACATGGAATAATTCGTGATGAGATAGTACTAAAGTTTTAGTGGGAAAATGCGATATGAACCAATTTTCCTAGCAATTGTTTTGAAAACGTGTGCTCTCTCGTGGAGAAGGCAAATTTCGAGCTATTCCATATCGTGCTCTCTCGTGGAGAAGGCGAATTTCGAGCTATTCCATATCTTGCTTGATTCTGATGACATATGGAATTTCCTATCCTCCTCTTCCATGTTCTGTTCCATGATAGTTGTCATTATTGTACCTATTTATGAGTGGAAGCTTACCTTTATGGATGTCATCTTTAAAGGTAATTAACCATTTTGTTTATTACTCTTTCAGCTCTGATGGTGGAAAGAACAAAGGAAACTGCAAGGAGAAAGGGAAGTGGGCCTAACTTGGCAGTGGGGGGCTGGAGGTCAAAGTCCTTCAAAGGGGAGGTCAAAGTCCTCCAAGAAGGGCAAGCCCATGCACATGCTCCAGAAATGCCAGAAGAAGAGAATCAATCAGGGAACCAATGTTCTCAGGGAGATCAGGAAGGCACAAAAGATGTAGGCTTTACAATGCCCATGGCTCCTTTCCAGAGACTCGTGAGATAAGTATGTGACTATTGGGGTGTTGGATTCAGGTGGAGTAGGACAGCCCTTCTCACCCTACAGGAGGCAGCAGAAGATTTTCTCATAGAGTTCTTCCAGAATACCATGCTAGTTGCTGCCCATGCACATAGGGTGACAATAATGAAAAAGGATATCAACACATTAGTGAGAGTAAGGTACAGATATGATAAAATTCTGAATGCAGAAGAGTGGGATGATATTAAGATGAGAGACATCTTATTAATACCACCAAGCAGGAAGCCCTCTAAGGATGAGGTGAAGATAGAAGAGGTCGCACACAACTATGAGACCAGAGGGAAGTCAGCCTATGAGGATTTAATGAAACAACAAGTGAAGGATTCATCTTCGGACGACCTAGAGTCAGAAACACTTGTTAAGGAGTTGAAGATATAGGAGAGGCTTTTGGAGTTGGGGCCCAAAATTACAATAAAATTAGAGATCACTGATTTTGATTTGGCTGATTTGGAGTTCAGGCTCACTAGAGACTGTATAAAAGCTCTTTCCCAGAGAAAGTTGTACCTGACAGATACTCTCATCTTGGCTACTCTCTAGTATTTTCCAAGATTATTCTTTCTACAAAAGTATCAATCCTTTTCAATCTCAAACTGAGTCTTTGAGTCTTTCCTTGTGCAGCATGTTCAAGAGCAAATTGCATCCTGGGGTTATGCACAAGATCTTCATTCACTGATCCTCCAGGAATCTCTTTCAAGCTCAGAGATCACACAGAGAGCAGTGCAGACATTGCAAAATGGTTCAATTACTATAATTTTGAAGTAGTTGATGTCATCTTCCTACCATACCACTCCAAGTAAGTACACCTAGATTTTAGATTTAACAGTACTTTGCTTTTTTGGTTCCTTTATCTTTCTGGTCCTTATATTCTTCTTCTTTTTGTAGCTCTCATTGGAGTTTTGTTTCCATTGACCTTGAACAAAAGAGATGTTATACATTTAACTCTCTTTAGGGTACCCACTAGGAGCTAGGCCTGTAAGTCTTATCCTTAATGTATTCTCATGAAACTTTGGAGTATGGAGAATGCTAATATCAAAGAAATTTGATACGGTTCTCACATTTCCTTTGGTATTGTAGTGTCTTGAAAAGACTTTTTGATGCCCTGGACTTATGTCCTCCAAATACAAATTTACTCAACCTGATTGAACCAATTGCATTGCAGGTTTGTGGAAGAACACCAATCTTATTTTATCTTCTGTATAGAGAACTGTTTATCTTTATTTAAATTCTCATAATTTCATTTACAGACACCACAACAAATAGACCCATATTCTTGTGGATGGAGATTACTTATAACAGCTAAATAAATGTTGGACTCCTACTTTGGAGAGAAGCAGCCTGAGTTTCTAAGTCAAAAGATTTACAATCTTCAAATTTTCTAATTTTTAACATAAATGCAGTCAGTTTTTGAAAATAATATTTTCTAATTTTTAACATAAATGCAGTCAGTTTCTGAAAATAATATTTTCTTTATTGCAGATGCAAGAAGATAGTTTTGGCTCTGACTACGTCTATAGTTTCAAAGCCAATACAATTTTGAGGTTGCTACGACTTGCTTCTCCTATTCCTGCATCTCCTCCAATTCTAAACGAGCCAATATCCCCTTCCAATATTGATGTAGAAGTGATTACTGAGTAGAAAGATGATTTGAAATCTTTAATCTAAATGATAACATTCATGCCTCTCCCACGAAATATGAAGTCTTCAGATGTAACTGAGGAGCAAAAGGAGAAGCCGAGGGAGAGCCATATCGACAAGGAGCCTTTATCTGAGTCTTTGGACCAAAGCCAGGCTCAGCTTGAGCTAGAATCCCAAATATAGGATTATTTGTACATCTGTAGATATACCCTCCTCTGTACATCTGAGAACAACAAGAATAAATGCAAATATAAATGCAATTACTTTTTCTCAATGGATCACTTTTTGGTTTGAAAATGTTAAGAATTCTATAATGCTTTTACTGTCTGGTAAAAGTATATATGAATTGTCTATTGTACCTGAGTTCAAGATGATTGAACTATCTGAATTGTTCTGCTTGCAATATCTCTGCATTGTATCTTGATTTCTCTTCTTTGCAGTATCTGAAACAAAATCACAGTTTGAAAATGAGATGTCTACATTTTTTGAATTAAAATTTTGATAAAACAATTTTGCCAATCTTGAATGAGTACTTTAGGAAACTCAGTTTACCTTTTTGTTGTTTAAAATGAATGAAAATCCCATGCAGACACTCCCTTCAATCTCGTTTATAATGTCATTCCGTAATCGAGAGAGTGTGCAGTATCTTCCAAGTGTGATGGATGCTATTAAAATGCCATTCTCGACAACATCTATATCAATAATATCATTTTCTAGACATGAAGAGCTCTCATCTTGCTCCATTGGTACTAGTTGTGTACCTATCATCTTGCCTCGTTTATAGTAAAATGAGAAAATAAAATTTTGGGAGGCAAACATGTACTTGAGATTGATTGTGTCATGGAAAACCTCACAATACATAGTGTTGGCCATAATTTTATCCCAACCATCATCCAAAAATTTTGGAATGTCATCACAACCTTTTGCTTTAAAAGAAAACATAGTCTTACAAACTTTGATTGAATATTCTTGTTGAAAAATATCTATGAAAACATTGACAGGCATAAAAACTATGATTTTGACTATTCTTGTTGCAATATTTGGTTTCAATGAATGCTGCACTTCTGCATATAGTTTGGATCTATATGCCTCTATTATACTTCCATCGAGAATAGGCCAGTCTATTATATTCCATTCCAAAAAATCTTGCCTTTGCAATATGCCATAAGAATGAGCATGGTCCAATAGCTGGTAGAAGTGACGATAGAAAAAAATACCCGCTTTAGCCAAGTCTCTTACAGATCTACCTTTGTACTATAGCTCTCCTATCGTGCCATGTATGACATTGAAGAATCCTAAAATGCATTCCACTGGTCCACTCCTCGTATGATGAAGGATATAGATCTGGAACATTCAGAAAGATCATCTTAGCTATAAAGGGAGAAACAATTATGCCTTGAAAATAATTTAAGTTATATTATGTGTTTACAATTTGGTCTATGATGTGGAAGATAAGCTAGATATTCTCGCAATTTAAGTTCTCGATGCATATAAACATGCTGCACCAGAATCTCTTTTACACATCTTCTACCTTCTTTCACTCTAAAACCTTTTACTCTGCCTTTCCAGGATGTCAGGAAAGTACTCGTTGATTGTTTCTTTTTGCTCTTCTTCCTCATCCTCTTGGGTTGAATTAGTACCCAAGCTCCTTTTCCCACTTTGAACATTTTCCAACTAGCATTTGCTGTTACAATATTGGAAACCTCTATGCTTGAAATCTGTGTGATAGGCCTTCGTGGATGGTGGCAAAGATATGTTTCGTACATCAACAGAGTCTTCACCATCTAAATCCACCGAACGTTTTCTAATGCCGCGTCCATTGTTTCTGGGTGCCATCTCAGGCTCCGAATCTAACACACCCCTAATAGAAACCAACACAAAAGAAAGATAGTATGATGTTAGATTTCAATTAATCTAACATTGTAAGTAATGCAGATCGACTTAAAAGAAAGAACAAAGAGATATCCACAACAGGTGAAATGTTGAAGAGAGCAAATTACAACAAAGCTATGGCAAGGAGGGATGCTTGTTGAAGATGGAATAGTCCCTCGAAAGTCTGAGAAGAAAGAAAATTGGATTGTCACGAGCGAGAAGTTTCAAACAGACTTTTACGCTCAAAGATGGACTAAAATCTCATGATAGAGACATGCTGGAGAAGAGAATAAAAAACAAATCTCATGATACTAGAGACATGCTGGAGAAGAGAATAAAAAACAAATCTCCCTATTCAACTCGCACGCTTCTGCCACCATAAAGTATTGTTCTATTTTCTATTTTTCACTCTTTTTTTGTGGGTTTTCTATGTTACGTCGGCCTTCTCCTGATTGGTTTTGCGAGACATTTTCTCCAAACCCTAAAAGGCCCCAAAATGAGCTCCCCTTTTTCCTAATGTTAAATCAAGAAAGCTCTGAAGTCTTTCTATGAGTATAAGTCTCAATCTTCTAACCTAATTGAAATTGAGTTTAAGCTTTATTAGTGTTAATCCTTCATCATTATGATTCTACAAAAGCTTCATCCACCTTAGCTTCATCCACCTTAGCTTAGTGTTTTTCATTATCACATTTGCTTCACTATTCCATAGCCATCTTGCTTGAGATAGTCACCTTCTGTCCAAATTTGTGTACAAAAAAATCATGGTACATATAGAGAGTTAACAATAGAAAGTAAAAAACTTACTACCCACAAGCGACTAGCCAACAAGTCGAAAGCATAAAGAAAACATTGTCAACAAGTCGAAAGCATAAAGAAAACATTGTGCACCATTCTCACCAAGAAAGCAGAGGCATCGAGAAGTGCAATTGGGATCACATGTTGCACTCCGCTCTACGGGCCTATCACACGACTTATAAGGTTTTATCAACAACGATCTTTTCAGCTTACATTCGGGCTCAACATAGTCATGCCAATTATGGAACACTTGGTTCCAAGCCTTTGGATTGCAGCAAGGCATAACCTCAAGGGAAACCCCATCACAAAGAGGTTAGTTACCTTAGAGCAATTAATAAGAAAGCAAAGATTGTGATACACTTATGGATTGAAAACTACAGTATAAGTAGTAGTTTGACGAAATGATAAATGCATAAAGGTAGGAGACATGGTATTCATGTATAGAACACCAACAAAAACTCAAGTACCAAGGCTAAGGTAGGAGACATGGTACTCATATATAGAACACAAACCAAAACTCAAGTACCAAGGCTAATGTCCCTTATTTGTGATTGTTGGTGACCTTCTTAACCAAACTTAATAGTTCTATAGATTTTTATATACAAGCTTACTAATTCTATAAATTTCTACATATTACTAGATTCTATATACAAACTTACTAGATTTTTATATACAAAATTACTAATTCTATAGATTTTTATAGACTACTAATTCTATAGATATATATTGATTACTAATTCTATAGATATATATTGATTACTAATTCTATAGATATATATTGATTACTAATTCTATATTTCTTGACCAAACACACTGATATACAAAAAGCTAAGTTTATTAAAATGTACCCCCTAGGTAGCTGAAACTTTCTATTTACAGATAGAACTACTATTTAGGGCTAAAAATTACATGTTCTTCAAAATAAAGCAATAATAACTCTTACTACCATAACATTAGATGTGTGTTGGGTTATTAGCTTGTTGTGATGATGGTACACCATAATTTGTACGTTCTTACACGTGAATGACATTGATCAGTGGCGCTTAAGCTAGCTCAACATCACAAATGTATTATTGGAAGTCACTAACTTTCTTAAACTCCTGCAAATACCACTTCTTCATCTTTGAATCCATTTCTTGATATGACTAGGACCAAGGAGTCGTTAAGGCCAAATTGCATTAGTTATTGGGTGTTGAATCTCTAGTCTAAGCTTTTGCAAATCTATAGTCATGTTGTAATCATCAAGTCCTTGTTCACTTTGGTTGGCCTTACAAATGCCATCAAATTCTTGCATCCCTTTCTCTTGTAATAGCTTTATAATAGTGCAAAATCTCTTATTAAATCTCTGCACTTTCCCAATTTCTTTTGGCTTTATAATTTCACTTTATCTCTTCACACTAACAAGCTACAAATTTATAACTTGTGCACTTAGACATTTGATCATTCAAGAACTTGGTAATCCCATAGTCCTTCATGCCCTTCAACTTTAATAGTCCTTCATGCCCTTCAACTTTAAATAAGGAAGAAGCGTTTGATTTAATATATCTTCACATTAACAAGTTACAATTATATAATTTGTGCACTTAGTCATTTGATAATTCATGAACTTTGCAATTCTACTGTCCTTCAACTTTAAATAATCTAAATAAGGAAGTCAGAAGTGTTTGATTTAATACTTTGATCCAAAGTAAAGGGTAGCTTTGGAAAGTATCCAGTTGGCACACACACTTTAAGCGGACGATTATTATGGTAGGTGTTTTGCCATTGAATGCTCATTTTAAAAATAATATCTTAGCTAAGGACTTTTAAGGTAGGATGCCATTATTTAACATATTTATTTCTATTTAAAATAGCTTTCTAAGCCCATTTGAGAGTGTATGTAATCCAAACTATAATGGGATTCTACTTTCTCCAACTTGGTATCAAAACAAAAAGTGTTTGAGGATAGTTTTACACCTTGGTGATTGAGTAATTTTGTGGATTTGTTTTGTTAAGTTGACAATTCAAGTTGTGATTGAATATACATTGTGATATTTCTTGTGATAAAAGATACTGAGAGTAAAGAGATAGTAATTTTTTAACAAGATAAAATGTTTTGACTTTTAAATAAGTTATGAAAAACGTTACTATTTGCAGGAGAAAGTAATGGTGGAGCCCAATTCAAGTTTTTAGGAGTAATAGAGGTCTATATTAGACTTAAGGTCATGGTGTCTCGAGATTTCTATTTGGGAAAGTGGAGAATGATTTATCTAGGTCATGTTAGTGGCAAAATACCTCCCATCGATGACAATAAGCTAGCAGCCAAAATGAACATGTTTTTTCATAGTATCTATATTTTCTCCATAGTCACTCAAAAATGTAATTTTGTGGATTTGTTTTGTTAAGTTGACAATTCAAGTTGTGATTGAATATACATTGTGATATTTCTTGTGATAAAAGATACTGAGAGTAAAGAGATAGTAATTTTTTAACAAGATAAAATGTTTTGACTTTTAAATAAGTTATGAAAAACGTTACTATTTGCAGGAGAAAGTAATGGTGGAGCCCAATTCAAGTTTTTAGGAGTAATAGAGGTCTATATTAGACTTAAGGTCATGGTGTCTCGAGATTTCTATTTGGGAAAGTGGAGAATGATTTATCTAGGTCATGTTAGTGGCAAAATACCTCCCATCGATGACAATAAGCTAGCAGCCAAAATGAACATGTTTTTTCATAGTATCTATATTTTCTCCATAGTCACTCAAAAATGTAGAATTGATATATTATAGAAACTTATCGTCAATAAAAGCTCATCAAATGGAAATATATTTTCCAAACTTAAAAAAAAAACATTGGTCATCCTACCAAACTAGTGTTATAAAAAATAAAAAATAATATAGAGTCTCCAAACAACTCTATTCTACCAACAAAAGCTAAAGAACATGGTTTATAAACATGTTATTTTTTACTTTAAAGCTATATTTAAGAGTTTCTAGCTTAGAGTATGAGGAGAGGTCAAAGAGATCTACAAGCTGCACAAAAAGCATGATAGCACCAAATTTCAAAAATAAGATAGCTCCATATTGCTTCGAAACCTTCTAAAGCTAGCACAAAAAATATAAGACAATTTAAAAATAATTAATATGTTCGTTGCAAATAACCAACAAGCTAGTACAAGTTTCCTCAATGCATGCCGCTATTTATTGTGATTGCAAGATTGCCCTTAGAGAATGTGGGAAGATGGATCATGAGTGAGGACATTCAATCTTGCTTGCTCACTAATTTCAAAGGATCAACAACATCATCACCGAGAGGGCGTTCAACATTGAATGGAATGTAACCCACATCATTTAGCATACAAATGGTTGAGAATGGGACATTCACATGAGTTGGGACACCATCACTTCTAAAATATCACCCCAAGTTAATAGTTTGCATATGAAACACTTTACATCCATGCATATGAAACACTTTACATCCATGCATGCTTCAAGGAAATGACTGAACCATTTGAGGATATTGTGCTTCATTTATTGCTAGTTATCACATGATTATCTTCTAGATTATCCACCCTTAATCAAAACATCTGAGATCATATGCTCTTAGAAACTTGTGGATATATCTTACCAAGGAACCAATCCTTTGTTTAATCGTATAAAATTGGAGCCTTAGAATGAAAGACAATATTATCACTATTATATCTATGATTTCTTGCTATAATTGGTATTAATAAAGGAAGGAAAGGTTAGGATAGTGGAAGTAAACTTTTTTTTGGGGGGATATATATATATTATGCTATTCATCCACATAGACAACAATCAAGGAAATGAGATGCATAAAATCATGTGCATGCGTTTTGTAGTAAGGTAGTGGATACAAAAGTCAATTGAGTAGAAAGAAGGTGCCTAGGTGGGGAAGACCTTTGAGCACAAATGGTACAAGGGTTGGCCATGAAGCCTTTTCAAGTAGATGGTCATGGCGGTGGATACAACCAACAAACCCATGATTACCTTCTAGACTTTGATTGCACTTGCCTGGATGATTTTTCATCATAAAGAGAAGAAAAATGCAGGTCTAAAGCATTGGGTACAATGGGTACACAAATGTGGCCTATCTTTGACCCCAAGGCAGTGTAGAAAAATCAACTTAGTACATTTGATCTTTGACTTTGGCTTCCAATTCAATCCTTGAGGCACTAAGAATTTTCATTCTTTTGCTTTTTGATGTGCGTGGTGGGCTGACTTTGATCTTGTTACACAAAAAAAATGATAATATTTGGTTTAGAAACTTTTCTAATAAAATAAGGCATTATATATTTTTGAAATCTATGTATATGACTGAATCCATATAAATGTTAAATTATTAATTGCAGTTTGTGCAATAGGAAATAAGTTGTTTAACCATTTTGATCCAGCTTTTTTTAATGTGTCTCATCCTAATTTTTGACAGAAAATTCACTACTAGAAAATTTATAATTAGGTTAAATACTTTAGCCTTGTAGTAGAGGGTTCGAAGAGTATTTATTTAGCAACAATCACTAACTAATGAGTTAGTGAAAAAGAAAAAAAAACATTAAAATTTGGATGGCACTTCACCCATGGTTTCTGTTACAGCATTCGGCGGCTGGTGGGGCCCTGATGAGCCACCTGCGATGACCGGTTTTCAACCTCGAACTACCACGGACTGACAGGTCGTTCAGTCCGCCGCGAGTTAAAACGCCGTTTACTGTGGGTTCGGGTGACTGCCCATCGCGGGTTCGTTAGGGAGTGAGCCGCCAGCCGGTGGTTAGGTAAATTAAAATTCGTAATTTGGACCGTATAATTAGTAAATAAAAACTGGCTGATTTTTGGATATAGTTGGATATATATTTTTAAGTCGATAACTGCATTTCAAATCGTTTCAAGGCTTTATTATTGAGTTAATCAGTTAATAATCATTATAAAATTCAAAAAAGGAATGAATACCTTTATTTATTCGTGAGATAATTGGAAGAAAGTTGCCATCTATTTATTGCAATTCGCAAAGTTTTAAAAAGAGCTTCTTCTTTTTAAGGAGGCTAACATATATTCAGAAAAAAAAAGGTCACATCATCGAAAAGTCGTACAATTTGCCGGGCGGCGACTACTATACGCTTTCATAATTTCGAAAGACTCTTTGCTTCTTCCATTCTACTGCTCCCTGCGGCTGGCTATCTAGTTTCACATGGTCCCCTCCCGCCCACCACCCCCACACCCACACACCCACACACACACGTATTTATAGACCTATTTTTCAGCCAACCCACATCGCCACATTTCTTCACCCCCTCCTCCCGATCGCCTCATTAGAAGTAAGACTTCACCAGCTTTCTTGCTTCATCCCCATTGATTAAACACTAATTAGGGCCACCATTATGAGTATTTAGCTGCTAATCATCTTGCATGATTTTCTTGTGCTCTAGCCACGTAGCCCAGGCGTGCAGCTCCCATGGACTTTTCCGCATCGTTTTGGATGCTCTTGGTGGCAGCTGTATCCTGGACATTCAGCTGGGCGCCAGCTCGTGTAGAAGGCCACTACTCGGTGTGGAGACATGCCCACGCTACATTCTACGGAGGAAGTGATGCATCGGGAACAATGGGTAATTTAGTTTTTTTTTTTTTGGGTTAGTGCTTCTTGATGAAGAAGAATTGGGTATTAGTACTCTTTGCCTAAGAACATTGGGAAAGATTTAAGTGTGTTTGATGGCTCCAAGCCAGTATGGAAACACACAACTTTTGGGTACTTAGTGCTTTAATAACCCTTTAATAGGAATGATGGAAAGAAAAATAATGGAGGTAAATTGTGTTTAAGTGTTAGTTATAGCCCTCAAGACTCATTTTCAAGAGAACCCCCATATTATTAATAGGCATGTATATATATATATATATATAATCCCCCACTAAATGTAAAGAAGGGATTTATTAGAAAGTGCTCCTTGGTATTTTTTTTTACAACAGCCCCAAGGTTATGCCTATTATGAACTGAACTTACAAAAGTGGCTTATGGTAAAAAAGGGTTAATGGTGGTTTTATAACTCTTTGCTAGGAATTGATGTTAGAACAATGGGTACCCTCTTTTAATGGCTCCTTGTTCCTTTATATAACTTCTTGCAACTCTAGAGTAGTTGAAAGAAGTAGCATGCTATGAGAACAACAACATTTAGTGTTTTAGATAAATCCGTGCTATGAAGGATAAAAGGGAAGCATTAGTTAATGGATGATTAAGTTTAATTAGCGTGAGTCAACTTAATTAGGCTAATTTTAAGTGGTGGTGTGTTTTAGGGGGGGCGTGTGGCTATGGGAACCTATACAGCCAGGGCTATGGGACAAGCACAGCTGCATTGAGCACGGCGTTGTTCAACGATGGGTTGATGTGTGGGGCGTGCTTCGAGATCAAGTGCTGGGGTTCCCCGCAGTGGTGTTTGCGTGGGAACCCCTCCATAGTGGTCACGGCCACCAACTTTTGTCCGCTCAATTGGGCGCTGGCTAGCAACAATGGGGGTTGGTGCAACCCGCCCAGGCGCCACTTTGACATGGCCGAGCCGGCATTCCTCATGCTCGCCCAATACCGCGCCGGCATCGTCCCAGTCCTATACAGGAGGTAAATCCATCATCTTTTACCTTTGACAATTCCCATAGAAAAGAAGCAACACGAAATTTCCATATGCAAGAGTGAATATATATATATATATATATATATATTCAAAAATACAAACCCAACTGCTGCCGTTGGGTTCCACAATGAGGACTTGGGTTTGATGCTTAAGGGCTACATGACAGACGGCAGCACATACACAGAGTAGTAGAGCCGTTGGGTTCCACAATGAGGACCCGGGTTTGATGCTTAGGGGCTACATGACAGACGACAGCGCATACACGACACACACAAATGCATTCTCCCAAAAAGATATATATAATATGTGTTGGAGCTGGTGCTTTTTAAAAAAAACTAGTTGAGTTACACATATTATATATACTAACAAACAGTGTGATATGGGTGGCAGGGTCCCTTGTGTGAAGAAAGGGGGCATTCATTTCACCTTGAATGGCTTCAATTACTTCAATCTAGTGCTAGTGTCTAATGTTGCAGGCAGTGGGGATGTGAGCCAGATGTATGTGAAAGGGTCCAGGACCGGGTGGATCAAAATGAAGAGGAATTGGGGCCAAAATTGGCAGTGTGACACCGTGCTTGTTGGGCAGGCACTCTCTTTCCTGATCTCCATAGGCCATGGTCACACTGTCACCTCCTACAACGTTGCCCCCTCCAATTGGCAATTCGGACAAACCTTTGAGGGTAATCAAGCTAAGTATTAATTGTTAATCAAAGTGATACACCATAATCCATTGCCCTTTCATTGTCCTCGCATCACCAATGTTTTTGTAGCCTTCATTGATCTATTACGATGGAGTGATTTTAGTGTTGTAAAAGCAGCTTGCGATGTAGTTTAACGAATTTCAGCCATCCTTTCGCTAATGGTGTAGGGGGCTTAACATCTTGTATATATATTTACAAGTCAATCTCTTTGTATTTTTTTTTCAATAAAATACACCATCCAAACCTTAATCTTACATGAGTGCATATTTTATCATGGCACTTTTGTAAATAACATTTCTTACACAATTTTAGCAATGACCTTTTCTCATGATGATCATACCAAGTTTGGTTTGGGTTCACGATCTCTCGGTCGGAAGCATGTATCCCCTACCTAGTAGTTTATCACTATGAAAAAGTGAAAGAAAATTGCAACTTTTGGTTCTGGTCCCAACTTCTCCCAAGGTTATGTACTTTACCTCAGCACTCCCAATTTTGTAAAATGGCCAAGCATGATTGCCTTTTAATGGACAGCCTTGCCCTTCAAAAATGATAACAAGGAGCTTAATTCAAACATGTTTTAGCTCTAAAGTGCAAAATTTTACAGGCTTTAAGAAAATGTCAAGTTTTTTATAGCCAAAATGCATAACAATGGGCATGACAGCTATCAATAAAGCAAGCCTGTTACCAAGAATTGAATTCCCATCATCAAGTTGGTAGCTTCTACCTTTTCTATGGGGCTATGCATAATTCATTAGTACTGACAGAAATTTCCCAACCTTCTTAATTCACTCTTTTTGAACTAAAATCAAGTTTTTCGATCACATAAGCCTCATGAAATATTGCAATTCAAGCCAAAGGCCATGAACCCAACTTAAATTGTGAAGATTTAAATGACAAGTTTTTTAGATGATAAGCCTCTACACCAATTTATAATTTTTTTGTTATTAGAATTTTGAAACTTCATCAAATCTTCAAGTACCAAAATGACAATTCGACTATATGAATGCTAGACAAGTTGGGTCACCACTAATTACACTTTTAATTAGGTAGAAGAGAGACTAGGTACTTTGAAGTTGGCTACACAAAACCATCAGACTTTTAATTTTCATACCCATAGCATGGGCATATGCAAAGTTGTAAATTAAGAAGGCATCCGTTACACAATCTCATGAAAAAGAGGGAAATTGGCACCCTCTTGTCAAAAGTGGAGTTTTGTGTTGATTGGTTCTTTTTTGTTTGCCTACATTGCATGTCCAACCTCCTTTGATTGCCCAATTTTCCCTTTTGATGGACACATGGCAAGTTTTTGTATGTTTACAACACCTAAGTTTTGATTAATCCAATCACTTTAAATGTGACCTCAAGCGATGGAGCAATGCAAGGGTAAAAATAAAGTATGTCTAAGAGAAGATATGCGTGAAAAAAATCCACATGACTCTAAAATAATAAGAAAAAATGTGAGAAGCCATGGAATGCCATAAAGTGCAATGAATGTTGGTACATCATCTCATAATGAGATGACCATGGCTTGCCCGACATGGCATCAGATAAGTCCTCCCAGCATCCTCAAGGGATGGAAAAACACTTCACCAATCCTTGTACCACCTAAGGATGTGCATGAAGTGTGTATTAAGCTCATGATTTGTGAAGGAAAAACATGGTAATAGCCAAGTCAAAGATTTAAAAAGAATTTAGTGATGAATATCATGAGCTAGAGTTATGTTATTGTTAAGGAGTTTGGACACTCGCTTCACCTTAACTTGTTATGTTTGTCGTGGTGGGGATTGCCAAGTCCAATCGTTGTGAGCTTGAATTGCACTAAATCTTTTAGAGAGCTCATTTGTTGTGTTGCTTCCACGTACGTTGCCACACTATTGTGGCTCCGTCTCAGTAGTAGCATCGTCCACACTCACTTACTCACTAATCCTAGTTTATGAGAAAGCTACAAAGAGAATAGAGAAGAATTGGAAGTGAACCAAGGACTCATATCCAATAGTTTTAGCTCTTTTACATGGATTTGGCCTTAATTATCAATTTTCTCATGATACAATCTTGATTCCCTTCACCTTTTACAATACAATGATGGTATGATAAAGACGTTGCAACTGTATATCAAATCACAATTGCAATTGAAACTAAACTCCAACTATGAGTACAAGCGATTATAAGTGAAACCAAATTGTAAGTGTAATTGACAAAGACCACAACTACAACAACCAAACCACAACTACATCAACCAGATTAGAGTTAATACAAACTGCAAGTGTAATTGGAACTACAACCTGCAAAAACTGTAAAACACAATTGAGACAAATTACAAATCACCATTTAGAGCTATTAGCTTTGATTGAAGCAGAGCTACAAACACTCACTCACTCAATGTTCATAGATCAAAGAGAACACAATGGAGAGAGAGAGAGAGTGTGTAGAAGGCTAGTTCACTAGGAGAAAGAGATCAAGGTACAATGAAGTACAAAATGAACAGCAACCCTAAATTAAGGATGAGGTTGCTTATATACTAGATAACCCTAATGTGCCTATTCACACCTAGACAGCCATGGGGAAAACCCAATGGGACAAAAATGCCCAATGTGGCATAAGTGCATGACCTCATAGGTAGTACTACCCCCTATAGCACAAATGTGAGGTTTATAGAGATTGCAGATCAATCTCTAAAAGGAAGGAGGCCCAAAGCTTTGTAGAAGGTCTCAACATTTTCATGTGATAAGGCTTTAGTGAAAAAATATGCCACATTATCATGTGTATTGCAAATTATAGATTAGATTGATCTCTCATGCATAGAGTCTCTCTCTAACACAGTGATAATGAACTTCAATGTGCTTGGTCCCATCATGAAAGACATGATTCTTTATAAGTGCCATTGTGCTCTAACTGTCAGTGAGAATAGGAGTAGGGGTGTGTGAAGGGACATAAAGATCCTCCATCAATCTTCTCAACCAGACACATTCAACTGTCACAGTGAATGCTGCTTTGTATTCAGTTTCATAGGACAATGCTGCTCTGTATTCAGTTTCATAGGACAATGTTGCCACAGTTGATTATTTCTTGCTTAGCCAAGATATACACTAATTGTTGCTAAGAATGAAACAGTTTCTAAATGTGGACTATCATGTATCATAATCACCTACCCACTTAAAATCACTAAAGGCATGTAGTTCTAAATCACCCCCTTAGCATAGAATAATCCAAGGTCTTGAGTGCCTTGCAAGTATCAAAAGATACATTTAACTGCCTAACAATCCTTAGTGCTTGGCAAATGTATAAACTTTGAAAGTTGTGACACCTCATACTAGATGTTTGGCCGTAAGTTGCACAAATAGATTAGGCATCCAATAGCTTGATCATAAGTGATTATGTCGAATGGTTTAACGATATCTTACAAACTAAGTTTCACACCAGGTTCCATTAGTGTACAAATTGGTTTGCAACTTTCCACGTTGAACCTCTTGAGTAGTGCCTTGATGTACTTGGACTGCTTAATGAGTATACCATCATCTAGCTGTATCAATTGCATACCCAAATAGTTGTGCAAATTGGTTTGCAACTTTCCATGTTGAACCTCTTGAGTAGTGCCTTGAAGTACTTGAACTGCTTAATGACTATACCATCATCTTGATGTAAAAACTACATACCCAAATAGTTGTGCAAAAGACCAAGATATGACATCTCAAAATTTTGTTACCATATTATAGTAGTGATGTGTGTGAACACACTTAGGACCGCCGGGGCACTTTTTCCCTCACTAGGAGGTTTTTTCCCCCGTGCATTGTATATACGCCCATAATCTTCTAGGGCTTGTTATCTTTCATTTTTGGCACTCATAATACACTACTGTGTTGTGCTCAAGCTTCCTCATCTTCTTGAAGTTGTGTGTGCATTCCTGCAACCCTAATTCCAACAATTGGTATCAGAGCAGGCTTCCTCCTCCCGGGCAGCATCACCGGCACCTGCCGCTTCATCTCCTCCGATTGCGACGAGGTTTCACGAGCGTCTGCAGGTTAGTATATGCCGTGGGAAAGCCCGTAAGGCTTGGTCGTTTCAGAATTTTGATCTGAAGTCATTTCGCCCTCCGTTTTTGCATTCCAAGTACTGCGCAGGCAAAATCGTCCTACTGTGCAGATTTTCTGTCAAGATTAAAATCTGCAGGACAGGTGCCCATTCGTCTGTTTTGGGCTGTGCTACATAGCACAGGTCGATTTTATACAGGTTTACCTCTTACAGACAGCATTTACATCTAGTAGTACAGTCATTGGCCATGGCTCCGCATGTTGGCTGCTGAGGATAAGTTGGATGGCACCAACTATCCATTGTGGGCGTATATGATGCGACATGTATTGGTAGCAAAGGGGTTATGGAACATTGTGCAGGGTATTGATGCACGTCCTATTGTGGCTGGGAATGCTGCAAACACATCAGAAACAGGTACTGTAGATGATGGTGCAGGCACAAGTGCTGTAGCAGCTGTTCGAGAACCACCACTTTCAGCAGAGCAGATTCGTTGGGATGGTAGAGATGCGCAGGCTCATGCCTTGATTGCGCTGTCTGTCAAACGTACCATTATCCCACATATTCGCTCCTGCAGGACTTCTAAGGATGCTTGGGATGTACTTGCCACATTGTATCAGGCAAGAAATGAGGCTCGTGTTGCTTACCTCCGAAAACAGTTGGAGAGTGAGCATATGAACGAAGGTGATTCTATGGATAGCTTTTTGACAAAGATCAAGGATTTCAAAGAGCAGCTCATTTCTGCAGATGAAATCCTGTCAGACAGTTCACTTGTGCAGACTGTTTTGAATGGTCTACCAGATTCTTATCAGGGTTTTGCTTCCACTCTTCGCTTGATGATGAAAGGCAATCCCAATGCCTTATCATTTGAGGAGTTAGTTTCTGTTTTGCTGCAAGCAGACCAGTCAAGGCAAAACAGGAATATTATGCGTGTCGCAGATCAAGCTTTCGTTGCTAGTCAGAGAAGCGGGAAAGGTAAAGCTGGCTTTTCTTCTAGTAAGCAGAAATCTGCAAATGCTGCGCAACCAAAGAAGGAAGACAAAGATGAGAAGAAGGGTGACAAACAGAAGACATTTTGCAAGTACTGTAAGGGAAATGATCATGTCATCAAAGCGTGTCCTAAGCTGGCTGCGAAAGAGGCTAAGAAGAAAGAGGCTGGTATGGCTGTGGCAGATGCCTCTCCTTCTAACAATGAATCTGCTAATGTTGTGCTAGATACAGAATGGGCATTCAATGCGCAGTGCAGTTATGACCCATCTTTGCATGACACATGTATGTCTGCAGTAGATTCAGATGTATGGTACTTTGACAGTGGTGCCACTAAGCATATCACCTCGCAGCGCAGTTTATTCACTTTCCTTGAGTCTGCTCCCACAGGGAATACTGTCACTTGTGCCAATAACTCCTCTTATCCCGTTGAAGGAGTTGGACAGATTGTGCTGAATGTTGCAAATGGCAACACCTTTACACTTTTTGATGCATTGTATGTGCCAGGGATCAAAAAGAATCTGCTGTCAGTTTCCGCATTTGCCAAAACAGGTTTGGTTGTAAAATTTGTGGATGACAGATGTACTGTTCATGATCTCTCTTGTGGTGACATCATTGTAGCGTCTGGTTCACTATGTCGAGGGCTGTATAAGCTCAATGTGGATGGCAAATGTGTAGAGGATTCAGCATGTGCTATTATGGATACGCAGGCTATTTCAGATGCAAAACTGTGGCATGCACGTTTTGGTCATCTGAATTTTGCAAGTTTGCTGCGCCTGCAGAAATCTGAAATGGTGTCTTCTTTGCCTAAGCTTGAGGCACCTGTCAAGCATGTTTGTGAGGGCTGCATATTGGGTAAAATGCAGCGTGCTTCCTTTCCCAAAGATGGATCAGTGAGAGCTGAACGCAGATTGCAGCTTGTTCACAGTGATGTTTGTGGTCCCATGCAAACTCCATCATTTGGAAACTACCTTTACTTCGTGACTTTCATTGATGATTTTACCAGGCATGCATGGGTATATCCTTTGAAGGCAAAGTCCGAAGTGTTTTTGTGCTTCAAACAGTTTTTGGTTATGGCTGAAAATGTGTCAGAAAGTAAGATGGGCACCCTCCGTTCAGATCGAGGGGGGGAGTATATGTCTTCAGAATTTAATGCATTTCTGGCTGAGCGTGGGATAAAACACCAATGTACAGTGCCGTATACACCACAGCAAAATGGTGTGGCTGAGAGAAAAAACAGGTCTCTCATGGAAATGGCAAGATGTATGGTTAAGAGTCAAAGTCTACCACATGGTTTTTGGCTTGAGGCTGTCATGTGTGCCACTTATGTACTAAACAGGTGTCCCACCAAAGCATTACAGGTTGTCACTCCATATGAGGCTTGGCATAGCCGCAAGCCATCTGTTGGCCATTTACGTGTTTTTGGTTGCCTGGCATATGCATTAGTGCCTGTGCAACATCGCAGAAAATTGGATGACAAAGCTGTCAAATGTATTTTTGTTGGATATAGTGCTGAGAGCAAAGGCTATCGTTTGTATCATCCACAGACAAAGCGCATTTTGGTTAGCCGTGATGTTGTATTTGTGGAAGATGCAGTTCAGCCCTTGGTTTCATGTACTAAGGAGACAGATATCAGCTCACGTGATGTCTATGATACATTGTTGCCTCTTTTCAGTGGTGCACAGTCAAGTGCAATACCTCATGAGGCAGTTTTTCAGCCTATGCAGGTTTTAAATGATGGCACAGATCAGCCTATATCTGATGCAGATGTGCATGATGCACTTGAGGATGAGAGACAAGAGATTGAGGGCTCTAGGAATATGCCTAGATGGCTGGTGCAGACTTTGCGTGACAGCAAGTTGGATGCCCCTTTGTCTAGTCGCACTCGTTCTGGCTCTCATGGTGCCTCTTATGCGTCAGATTGTTATGCATTGGCTGTTTCTAGTATGTGCGATGAAAGTGAGCCTGTTTCATTTGATGAGGCACAAAGTTCAGAAAATTGGATGGCTGCTATGCAAGCAGAATACGATGCTATTATGAAGAATGGTACATGGTCTTTATGTGACTTGCCCCCTGGCAAGAAGGCCATTGGCACTAAGTGGGTTTACAAATTGAAGCGTAAGCCTGATGGCACAGTGGATCGCCATAAGGCTAGGCTTGTTGCAAAAGGTTATGCTCAAGAGAAGGGCATTGATTTTGATGAGACTTTTGCTCCCACATGTCGTATGACCACTGTTCGTAGCATCTGTGCATTAGCAGCTCATAATGGTTGGAATGTACATCAGCTGGACATAAAGACTGCGTTCTTAAATGGAGATTTGCATGAGGAGGTGTATGTATCGCAGCCTCGTGGTTTTGTTCAAAGAGGGCAGGAAAACAAAGTGTGCAGGTTAAAAAGGGCTTTATATGGTTTAAAGCAAGCTCCACGAGCTTGGTATGAAAAAATACATACATATTTGACTGCACATGGGTTTCAGAATAGTCCAACAGAAAGCACTTTGTATGTTAAACGTGTGGATGGTGTACATCTAATCATTGCTCTCTATGTCGATGACATGCTGCTCACAGGACCAAATGAGAGTCATATTGCTGATTTTAAGGCTGATTTGAATGCCTCTTTTGAGATGTCAGATTTGGGGCATTTGCATCATTATTTGGGGATACAATTTAAGCAGTGTGATGGAGGTATTGCTTTGTGTCAGACAAAGTATATTGAAACATTGTTGCGGAGATTTGGCCTTGAAGACTGCAAGCCTATTGCTACTCCAATGGAGACAGGTTTGAAGTTGAGTCTTCATGATGCTGGAGATCACTTTGATGTCACACTCTATCAGACAGCTGTTGGTTGCCTCATTTATGTATGCATTACGAGGCCAGACATTCAGTTTGCAGTCTCACAGGTGAGCAGATTTATGCATAGCCCAGGCATTAAGCATTGGCAGGCAGTGAAGCGTATCTTTCGCTATTTGAGTGGTACTCGGCATCTTGGGTTGTTTTATCCCAAGGGGGGATCATTGCCGCCAGATTTACATGCTTTTTCAGATTCTGACTGGGCTGGTTGTTATGACACACGCGTGTCCACGAGTGGTTTTTGCTTCATGCTTGGAAGCTCATGCATATCATGGTTGAGCAAGAAGCAGCCTACTGTGGCCACTTCTAGTTGTGAAGCTGAGTATAGGGCAGCTTTCACAGCTACGGTTGAGTGTGTGTGGCTCAGACGCCTTATGGCTGATTTGGGTGTTGGGCAGCCATCTGCCACCACCATCTTCACTGACAGTCAGAGCGCATTGGCAGTTGCGCGGAACCCAGTGTTCCATGCTCGTACGAAGCACATTGAGGTGCACTACCATTATGTCAGGGAGAGACTCTCTGCAGGAGAGATCAATTTGGCTTATGTGCCAACACAGGATAACCTTGCAGACCTTTTCACAAAGGCTCTGCCTCGTGAGAAGTTCGAAGCTTTTCGCAAAGCTTTGGGCTTACTCCCTTTTGTGGATTCGTCCACATAGCTAGACACTTCCCTATACATGAGTGCTAGCTCTTGTTCACCGCATCACTCCAGGGGGGATTTGTTACCATATTATAGTAGTGATGTGTGTGAACACACTTAGGACCGCCGGGGCACTTTTTCCCTCACTAGGAGGTTTTTTCCCCCGTGCATTGTATATACGCCCATAATCTTCTAGGGCTTGTTATCTTTCATTTTTGGCACTCATAATATACTACTGTGTTGTGCTCAAGCTTCCTCATCTTCTTGAAGTTGTGTGTGCATTCCTGCAACCCTAATTCCAACAAATTTGAGGCAAGGTCAGCCTTGAAGGCTATAATGAAATCTAGGTGTGATTTTTTTTGCGAGCTTCTGACAAGAAATGGTGAGCTTTTATATTTCTATTTTTTTTAAAAATAATTTGAAGAGTTTCTTATTCTCTCTTCTTTCTTGTTTGTCTTCTCTCTTCTCTCTCCTTTCTTGTTTGTCTTCTCTCCTTTGTGTCCTTTCTTGTTTGTCTTCTCTCCTTTGTGTCCTTTCCTGTTTGTCTTCTCTCTCTCCTCTCTCAAATGTAATCTCTCTCCTCTCTCCTCTCTCATACCTGATCTCTCCTCTCGTACCTAGCCTCTCTCTCTCTCTCTCTCTAGGCTTGGGTGCAAGGAGGTTTTCTCTCTCCTCTATAAACTTTTTATTCCCTCTCTCTCTCTCTCTCTCTCTCTCTCTCTCTCTCTCAGACACACACACACAATACAACACACACACACATACACACAACTTTTTATTCCCTCTCTCTCTCTCCTCTATAAACTTTTTATTCCCTCTCTCTCTCTCTCTCACACACACACACACACACACATACACACAATACAACACACACACACACACATACACACAATACAACACACACATACACATAGGTCACCACTACATTACATAAATTTATGTATTGCAAAATTTCATGATTCAAACATAAAAAATAGACTTAGAAGGCATAAATATGGTAAAATTGATTATAAACTTGAGTATGAGCACTTAGAAGCCAGCACTAATACACATACACACATAAGTCATCATTATATTACAAACTTCAGACTTTTGACATCATAAATGGACTAAAAAATCCCCAGTATAATAAAAATGATTGTAAACTTGGATATCTTTTGATGAGTTTTACGGATTTCTAGTATTGAAAAAAATGTTAAAGAAGGCTTCTAAGGGTTTCCTAGACTTTTTTTTATATAATTTTTTTTTCAAGTACAAAATTTTAGACTTTTGACATTATAAATGGACTCAGAAGGCCCAAATATGGTCAAGATAACTGTAAACTTGGGTATCTTTTGATGAGTTTTATGGAGTTCAAATATTGAAAAAAAAGTGTGGGAAGCCCTCAAAAGCCAACGCACGTCATGCTGGATTCTGAGAGCTTCCCATACTTTTTTAAAAAAAATATTCAAATCCTCAAAACTCATTAAAATATACCCAAGTTTACAATCGGTTTGACCATGTTTGAGACTTTTGAGTCCATTTCTGATGTTAAAAGCCTTAAATTATACACTTGACAAAAGTTGGTAATATAATGATGCCTTATGTGTGTATGTGTGTTGTGTGAGTTTCTTTTTGAAAAAAGGTCTAAGGGATTTTCAAACCTTTTTTCTTTAATATTTGAGATCACAAACCTTATTAAAATATATTGCCTATTTGTTATGTCAAAAGTTTGAAATTATACACTAGAAATTTTTTTATAATATAATGGTGATGTGTGTATATGTGTGTGCTTTTGTGTGTGATGTCATGAGCTAGTCTTAGCGTACACTCATGTAGGGGCGGAATATTATGGACCTCCATATCTTTTTGAAGGCGTTGGGCATCTTTTTGAGCACGTTGGGTTCCGTCTCACAAGACTTTGTGTGGTGTGGGATTTGAATAATAAAAGACAGATGGAAGCCCCCACCATACAAAGCTTTATTGCAACTTATTGTAAGACAACATACACTATGGTGTGTGATTTGGAGAGAGAGAGAGAGAGATGAGAGAGATGAGAGATAGGGGAGGAGATAGAATAATCAATTATAAACTACACCATAACCTAGTGACAACATCTTGAAAAAAAAACTATAAACTCAAAATCTTGCGAGATATTCTTGGAAGCTTACAAGAAAAGCTTGCAAAAAAATTCCCCATGAAATCCTCATTGATTGGCGAGAAACTTATACTTTGCTAAATTCATTGATGATTACTAGCAAGTACGAATAGTCTTACCCTATGAAGGAAAAATCCAAGGTATTTTCTCCTTTTCAACACTTTGTTGCTATGGTTTAGAAATGAAACTAGCTTAAAAGGAAGAGTTCCAACACAATGATACCCCCATATCGCGTTGTATTGACTTCATAATGAAGTTGGGAGTCCACATAGAAAAGGAAGAAGAAGACATGGTGCAAGTCAATAAACATTGTATTGAGAAATGGACACTTACTCATCAATAGGATGTCGTCCACAAAGGGATGAGATGGTGTAGACGATGGAGAGTAGATCACGGTGACCAAAATCGACCAAGAGATGTTGCTATTTATGGCGGAGAGATTGGCACTTATTTCAATGATTTAGGGTTTAACAGAAGGGTCCCACCTTAAGTAGATGTGACATTGCATGATGCCATTAGCGTTAAGTGCATGTGGCGGGCAAAGATGACGATTGAATGCATGAGTGACATGTGTGTATCTCTTGTGTGAATGAATGTGGACAATTGCCAATGAAATCCTGCCACACGTGTAAAGATCGTTGGATAACGTACACACTCCCACATGCATTATTTATAGCGTGAGTTTCAAACACACTTGGCTTTTTTTTTTCGATGCACTGATTTTCTTGATCTTGCTTACTCCTCTCCGACGGTGCGACCGGTGTTGGCAATTATCCCTTCTCGACGCACTGATTCGTGATAGTCTCTAACCCTAAGGTGATTTTAAGGTCGGTTTAGTTCTCAAGTCTTATCGGTCATAAAATGTTCATTTTCGGATGATTATGAGCGCCATTCCTTCTTTTCCTATGCAAATCATGTATAATTGATAAATAATTTTAAGATTCATTACATCGTGTTGTACTGACTTGCATTATACAAGGTCAGTATAGTGCAAATTCAAAAAATAATGGGCGATCTTTGGTCCATACTCTCGTTTTTAGTAGAAATGACATTGAGCTTCAGTACAACGCGATGTAGGGCTTTACACAAGAACATCCACCCTAAATCATGATGTACTAATTTGCGTTATACAAGTTCAGTATAACGTGAATGTGGAACCATATGTGAGATCGTCAGCCCATACTCTCATTTTTAGAAGCACTTTTTAGTATTCTCTACATATTTTCTCAATATAGACCTAGTATATTATAATTCAGAACAACGCGATAAAAGGCTTCACTCGCTAACATCCACCCTATATAACGTTGTACTGACTTGCAAAATAAGCTCTCATTATAGCGCAAATATCGAAGCCTACTTCTGATCGACTACGTTGCATACTTTGCAACATGAAACCATACGGTCCTTGTATACAACAAAAAACTGAGTATCGTGAACTTTAGAGGCCCGTTTGTTAAATATTAGTGTAATATAGACCTTGTATAGTGCAAGTCAATACAATGCGATATAAGGCCTCTTCTCATCAGCGTTTAATGTAAATCGTGTTGTAGTGACTTGCAATATACAAGGTCTTTTCAGCTCAAATATGGAACCCTTTTCCATATCTCTGTCTCATAGTGGTGTTTGCTAAAATTTTAGCAATGCAGACTTAGTCTAGCTTGAATTTCAAACCCCCATAGTTTGTGTTGTAATGAAAAGTTGTAGTGTTACCAGCTTCTGATGCATATATGTGCAACGTAGACCGTGTATATTTCGGTTCAGCACAATGCGATATCAAGCTTCACTCGCCAACATCCACCGTGAATCGCGTTATAATGACGTTTGCACTATAACTATAGATCTCCATTATTCTCTCATTGCTGTGTAGTTAACAATCATTTTGTAAATCTTTTTCTTCTTGTAGATGTATCCTTTTGAGATCAAGGTGCATCCTTTTGAGATCAAGGATGCATCTTTTTCTTCTTGTAGATGCATCCTTTTGAGATCAAGTTCGAACCCGATACTGGGCTTGAAGAAACCCCTAATGAGAAATTGTTCTATTTCCTTTACAAAGTCAGCCTACACTATCTCCAACCTCATATTTCACATGTGTTTTCTTGCAACATCTCCATCGAGAGCATGATCTTGTTTGGACTCATATATCTCCAAGAGAAAG
This sequence comes from Cibotium barometz, assembly GCF_041138505.1. Lineage (NCBI taxonomy): Eukaryota > Viridiplantae > Streptophyta > Polypodiopsida > Cyatheales > Cibotiaceae > Cibotium > Cibotium barometz. The sequence continues at coordinate 19,382,685 of NC_141074.1, forward strand.
AGCACCAACACCAGGGGACAACTTTGAATGATGCAGTCATTTTAGATAATATTCAGTATGTACATGTAGAGGATCTTATTTCTGCCACATCCTCAAGAGATAAGGTGAGCATGGATATTTCAAAGGTGACGGGGATAAGAAGAAGACACATAAGTGCCCAGTACACAAGCGCAAATGTCGTCTTGTTGACTACCACTATAGGTTTATTTTCCATTTGCATCTGCTCCTTGAGGATGAGTAAGGTTTAACAAAAGCAGATGAGGAAAGGTGAGAGGAGCTGTTAAGAGCAAAAGATGATGAGGTTCACGAGGTTGCAGAGGAGATAGACTTGGCCATGGAGAAGGAACCATGTGAGCAGTTTGATATTGATGCCCTTAGAAGAGAATACACCCAAGTTGTTATACAGTTGCTGCTTCTGCTGAGACGAGGAGCCCGTTGTGGTAGAGGAAACAAGGCACATTCCAACCTCAGTCCTCCTTGTGTTTCCGATAGGTGACCACCAGTATGTCCTCCTAACAGATATTCAAGCTTTGTTTGACATCAGGGAGGACTACTGGCTCACCATCATTGCACAAAATCATTGAAGAAAATGATGATTTCATAGATCCAAGTGCGGATAAGTATCTTCTACTAGATTCAAATGTCAAGAACAGGGAGTACCATACTCCTATTCAGATATTATCAATGGTGTATAAGGATTCTCGTCACTATACAAATGCAACCGCTTCCCATTGAAGAGGAATTTCAAGATGTTTAGTAAAGACTAAATAGTCCGTAAAGGGAAGAGGAGTCTTCAACTATCCAAGCTGCCGACTTATGGACAAACAATTTACTTGTTAGCCCGTCAGGTAGAATGCAAGCAAAGTCATGCTTCTGGAGAAGCAGGTAGCAGTGCAAACCTTTGCGCAGGGCCCCGGAGTGTATGCTCTAAGGAGAAAATACTACACCACATATGGATTAACATGTGGGAGCAGGGATTCCAAGATGTTAAGTGAATATGGCAAAAGGGTGCTTATCAGATTCAAAAGACTAGGAGTTTTGCCAGTTCTAGGATTGCAGGATGATGCCAAGCCATCTGCAAATAGGGCAAAGCTTCGTGCACTAGAGGATGCTAGTCGGCAGAATCAAGAGTAGCAGTAGACTCCCATCCATTGTAAAAAACTCTTTTTTTTTTATATAATACAATGACACTTCTGGAGTATGGCCTTTTTTTATTTGGCTCTATTATATCCATGTTTTTAATGTCTAAAAGTTTGAAAGTTTGAAAGTATCCTTGGGAGGTGATGAATATAGATAGAGAAGCATAAATTGAAACGAATCAAAATTTTATTCAAGTTATTGATTTATAATTTTCAATATCCAAAGCATTAAGCCCCATGAATTCAATGTGTTCTATCGGCTTTGGCTTCTTTCTCCTCTATCCTAACTGTAATCCTCCTATACCACTACATGAGTAATTGCCTCAATGCACTGACTTCATGGATTCCACCACCATGCAAGGTATCCTTATGAACCCCACACACGAGCTTGCCAATGTGAGTGCTCCATGCCTTGGTTCAACCTGATAGCTAAGCTTTCCTGATTTGCAAAAAGTAGGGGCCATGAGTCTCCAAAATGTGGTGGAATAAAAGTGACAATAGCATATGCACATTGGTTATTTTCAATAAGAATCGCTAAACAACATAAGAACATACAAAATTGGGGATCTTACCATATAATGTGTTATGTTACTTGATGTTCATGCTTCCACCATGTACTTGTAAAACGTAGTCATATCTTTTTTAAAGTCATTTGCATCTCCTTCGTTGAATGCCATTTTTTGTAGAAGTGTAGAAACCTTATCAAAGGCAATCCATACATTAGTCTTTGCAATTCTAGTCTCGCCATTATTACTATGATTTGGGACAACCATGTGTAACTTCCTCAATGCCTCATACTTCCATGGTTGAAGAACTAATAAATGGCCTTCATGGTTCCTTGGTGGTGATAGAAATTTTCTAGTTTTAGCTCCATCAATACTTGGTTTGCATGGCACATTTCCACTTGCACTTGACCTCTTCTCATCTTTCTTGATTTCCACTTGCACTTGACCTCTTCTCATCTTTCTTGATTTCCACTTTCCCTTTGTGTAGACCCAGGCATGAAACAACCTTCTCCACTCTCTTACACACTGCTTGGGCCTCTGACCTTGGTTGCATCTTATATGCAAAACATATATATTCATAAACCAATTTTTCTACAATTCTACAAATGGCATGTAGTGTACAAGGATGGGCTCGTGTTAAAGGAATGTCAAGTATAGGGTCCCACTTTGGAAACACCCTAACCATTGTTTTGCCATCCTATATGAACTGATCAAGTTGGTGCACCATCCTTCCCAGTATTCATATTCCACGCCTTTTTTCCATTCTTACTCTTTTTCCTTGAGCGCGTGCAATGCAAGCAAGCAAACTCTGCACCAAACATGCACTTTAGATCACCTGCAAGATGCCATTCCACTGAGTTGTCTCTGAAACCATCCACATGTAGAATTTCACCTCCTTTTTGACGTTGAACCACAATAGGAATCTTTGTTAGATTGAAAAACATCTTTAGGATCTCATGGTCCTCTTTTGGAACCTCAATTGCTGCGAGCCACCAGATTTTGTTTCAGATTGAACACTGAAGTACTGAGGATCACCTGGCTTTATGGAAGGATCCAATGCCCTATTCATCAATGTCAAACTTACTATTTCTATCTTTTGATTCTTTACAATTTCACTCTCATCAAGGTTTAGTACAAATTTCAGTGTGCCACATTCTTGAACAGACATATCATAGAACTTCACCAATTGCAGCTTGCAATTTGCACACATCCAAGACAAAATTGTTGTTTGGATTTAGATCGAAGGTCACTTCTTTAGCACAATGCTTGAATACATGAGTGAACTATGTGTTTTAACTCACCAATGAGTTCAAGGACATTGTCATTCAATTATTGCCTTGCTTTTCTGACACTATAAGGGCATGCCAATGGAGTTACCCTTTTGTTTTGCAGCATGAACATAAAACCTGCATCCATTTGTATGTAGATCATTGCATAGGATTCTCTACTTAAACCAATTTTGTCACAAATACCTTGAGCTTCAGTTGCAGTAAATGCATTCTTCACATCTTGCAATCGTGCATGCACGAGATCATTCACTAATTGTTCTCAACTTTGAATGAGAAAGTGCAGACTTCACCATCTGTCTTGAGAAGACTTTTGAGAGTGCTCCATTGTCTTGTTTAAGGTTCTTGAGCTTATCAGTATTGGAATGTATATGACATTTGTAGTTTCCACTATTTTTTGACAATGCAGTAAGTGGTCTTTGTTCTTTCTCTTTCATGTGCATCTAAATTAGAGGTGGGCCCATGTTTGACTGTCTTCTCTAACACCCCTTCTAATTTATTGTTCTTGGCCTCTACATCCTTTGCTTTTTAATCCAATTCATGGTTCTGTAAATGCTGAGCATGAAAAACTTCTACCAACTCATTGTATTCATTCTCCTTTTGTTAGATAGTCGAGCATTTAATTACCCTATCCGAGCTTCCTTCATCATTAGCATACTTTGTGACGATATCCAAATGCTTTGCACATGACTAGCAAGCCTTTTTATGTAATCAAGCAAGCCAACATTGCCTTCACAAAAATATTTGATCAAAGAAGTTAGGCCTAAAAATTTAGGTGGTTGTTGGGTCAAGGGATCACGTGGGTAAATTGATCCTTCCATCCATATATCAACATGATTTCTCCCTAATTCCCTGGCTTGTTGCATTACATAAGGGTTGACCTTAGAAGCCTCTATTCTCTTATAGTGAGGAGTATACTCATTGTCTAGGTCCACATGTATACATCGCTTCTTAGAATCATCACTGATGTTCTACATACCACAAACAATACTAAAATTGCAACTAACTCCTTTCTTTGCAAAAATATATGGTGTAGTAAAACATTATCATTAATTTCAAACACTTGCGTTTAAAATAACATAGAAATTAATGCCATACTCCATTGAGAATTGTAGAAACACTTCTTAATGCCATTCTTGATGCAATAACACTTCTTGGTAGCAAAATTATCGAGTATAGAAAATCAATGAGGGAAAATATGACTTTTTGGTTCCACTTGAAGGCACCAAAAATCCAAATCTCTCTTCAGTGTTGTCCATGCATAAATACTATGTGAGGAAAAAGGAGATTTAGGTGAAAGCTTAGAGGCTTCCTTGAGAGATTGAAGATTTGAATGTAGTAAAATTCAAGTGGAGAAGAGTGGCTATTGAATTAGGAAAACTTGCCCAATGACAACCACCATAACTTCATGAAAATGCACTAGAATAAAACTTAAGTGTATTTAATTGCATTGAAAAAAATAACTTTGCATAATACTAAGTTTGCTTCTGAAGATTTTTAAAAAATGCCCTATTTCCAATCAACATCTTCTAATTCCATGTTGTACTTATATCAAAAATATCATCGTACTTGTTTTCTTACTTTATAGAGTACTAGCTTTTCACATTTATGAATTTCCACTCACAAAAAAAAAGGTTGAAGTTACATGGAATTTAAGAACATTAGGATAAAATAAGCATTGAATCTCTTTAGAAAATATGGAAAAAGGAGAATTTAGATTCAAAAAGAAGAGAGAGAAACCCAATATAATAATACTATTTTTGCACTTTTTTGGGATTCTAGGGGAGGAGAGAGAAAGCCCTTAAAGGGCCCATTTAGAGCCCGAATTTCCCCTAATGCTTGAAGAATTGTGTAGTGTGTTTCTTTAGCATCTTCAAAAGATCATCTATTGATATCTCTTTGCGAGGTAAAACCTTCCTCTTCGAGTCCTCCTCCTATTCATTGCAAACATCCTTTCCCCTCTTGTTACTTTGTTGTGTCCTTCTTTGTTGGCAACCATCCTTTCCCTGCTTGTTCATGCTTTCCTTTCCCTTGTGGCTGCCTATTGCCCTTTCCCTGCTTGTTCATGCTTTCCTTTCCCTTGTGGCTGCCTATTGTCCTTTTCTTCTACAGCTAACAACCTTGCTCTTTTTGCTTCAATTACTTCCCTTTTTGCTACTGCCAACAACATCACCATTACCCTCTTTTCTCATCCCATCTTTCACCACATTGTTCTTATCTTTTAGAATTGATGTCCCCTTCTTTTTAATGGTCACAACAATATCCTCAAGCACTTCAACATGGATGACTCTTTGTGTGCTTGTTGCTTTACAAGGGCACATAAGAATTTTCCTGTCTGGTCCACATGCTGATGATACTTTGAATTCTCTTCTTTGGGACAAACACAAGATTCCCACAATGTTGTCACACCTATGAAGACATGCTTACAAGCCCCATAGTTTTATATCTCCACATTAGATATACATAAGCTACATGTATAGCTGTATGATGATCCATGAAGTCCAAATGTAGAAGATCATACCCGATTTAAGGCATCCTGGTAGTAGATCATCTGCATGTGTTGTATGTAGACAAGTGTTTCTATCTTTAAACTTGAGAACGAAGAATAGTTTTAGCTTCTCAAAACTCTGTTGTCCAAAATCTACATTAGGATTTGCCTTTTTGAACCTCAAGAAAAAATGTGTTTGCACATTCAAAGCCAAAGGTAGTGTGTTAAAACAAGCAATTATCAGCAAATTATAGCCTTATATCTCACAAAGAAAAACATTAGCCAAAGGTAGTGTGTTAAAACAAGCAATTATCAGCAAATTATAACCTTATATCAGCAAATTATCAGCAAATTATAGCCTTATATCTCACAAAGAAAACATTAGCACCACATAATGTACTTCTTTAAATACCTAATAATACATGTGTCATGAAAGAGCATAGCTTACATGCCAAGAAGAACACAAAAAGACATCCATCATCTAGGTATGGTGGAGACCACTCCTTCCTGGCAACCCTTATTTTCAATTTTCTTGAGGTTTGGAGAAGAGTCGTGTGTGGATAAAGCTTCTACTAATTTGTGAAATGTGTGGTAAAGTGTAGAATTTGTGTTCTTTTTAGTGAAAGGAGTGGTGTGAGTACTTGGGAAACTTGGAGGAAGGCATACTAATCATCTTAGGTTCAACTTTTTGAGAAGAGTCGTGTGTGGATAAAGCTTCTACTAATTTGTGAAATGTGTGGTAAAGTGTAGAATTTGTGTTCTTTTTAGTGAAAGGAGTGGTGTGAGTACTTGGGAAACTTGGGAAGGCATACTAATCATCTTAGGTTCAACTTTTTGATTTTTCAGCATACTGCTTTTTCACGTGAAAAACCAGTGTGCAAGTTTTTTTTCTTTTTTTCCAACAAATCATTGAGTCATTCTAATAAATTGATTGTCTTAGCCATAGTTAGAAGGTTTAAACTACACTCTTTGAGCAGGAAAAAATAAGATTTGGACCATCAAAATCAATATCTTAGTCTTTTTTTAGTTTTTCACGCTTCGAGTTTTTCACGACCATGAAAACTAAAGATTTTCACACTGACAAAAAGCCTAGAAATCATGCCATGAAATGTGGGATTACTTTGCCAAAAATAAAAAACCTGATAATATTATCCTTTTATCTATAAAAGATTCCGAAGTGAAAAACTAGATTTTTTCACACTGGAATCTTTTTTTATGTGTCTTTTTCAAAAAATCTTTTTATTTTCTTACAACTTGTCGCTTCACTATATTTTGTACTATTTTCACTTGACAACGCTTTCCCATGGATCCGCTTTCACTCGCTACAAGGTGGGGGATTTCTATATGCCTTTTGTATTGTGCTTTGCAAGCTATGGATTGTTTATAATGTCCTATGCGCTGTGTTTTTTGTGCTCTGTACTATTGAAGTTAGTGTTGTTTGGTTTTTGTGTGTTATGTATTATGCTTTTAATGAAAAGTATTGTTTATAATATCCTATGTGCGGTGTTTTCTGTGTTCTCTATTATTGAAGTTGGTGTTATTTGCAAATTGTGGATTGTTTATAATGTCTTCTGTACTGTGTTTTTTGTGTTCTCTACTATTAAAGTTGGTGTTGTTTTCTTCGATATAATACTCTATCCATGCTGTCTCCTTCTATGTGCTAGACCAATAATAAGTTGGAACATGTAGCAAAGTGAATGGTCTCATATGAATAATGGACCCAAGGCCAATGGACCATGCCCATGAACAATCTTAGTGATAGTGTGAAAGGGGTGGTCATGTATATATTCTAACATAGGCCATTATTGGGGAGAGCCTAGATAATCATTTGATAATGACAAATACTCTCTTTTTACCTTAAACTTTTGTTAATCTTTTGCTAATATTTGTTAATCCATGTTTTCCTAGGCTAATCTAGTTCAATGGCTAGTTACTTTCTTTCATTTATATTATTTGGGAAGTGCATACATGCAAGCTTTACGCATAAAGATCAAAATTGCTCTTCAACTTGAGGGTTTCTTTATGAATTATGCATTGAATCATTTCCATGGAGCTTTGGCATTGAAGACAAGCAAGAAGGATTTGAAGACAATCAAGAAGCTTTGCTGCACTACCATATAGCCTCATCAACGACATTAAATACTTGTATTGAATGGATATGACATGCTATTATAAGTTCCCTTTGTAAGTGATTTTTCCCTTTTCCACGCAAATTGTAATGGCAACCCTCAAGTACCTAGTATCTAGCATGGGACGAGGGTACCTTTAACACTAGGCCAAAGGGGAGAGTTTTCATGAATCCACCTTATCGTGACTACCTTGGAAAAGCGGTAAGGGAGGAGGATTAGGTCTTCGTGGTGAAGACATGGCCCAAACTTGTGCCCTCAAAATTCAAACTTGGGTACAAGGGTTGAAAGATCTTGGCTAGGATACTAGAAAGCCTTGACACACTTCATCGACATCGTCACATTCTCCATTGGTGGATTACAATTCCATGTGAAAGAAGTGGCAATTGGCAAGTCACAATTTGGCAAGGGCAATATGCATTGTTTTGGTTGAAATTTGGATTGCCTTGGTGGTCAATTGATTTGCAAAGTAGTTGGCACTGTATTAATATTGGGTTGCATTTGGTTGGTATCACATCAAAGATTTGAGATTTGGGCCAAATTACAAAGGAGAGATGCTATTGAAATTTGGTCAAAATCCATGCATAGCTGCAACCTGAAACCCTAATGCAATCCAAAATAGATGGGGTTTATTTGAAGAGTTATCCATAGCTTAAAATCTTGTACCAAGGGCTACAATTCAAGCTATCAAGCACTCGATTCCGACATCAATTGCTTGTCCAACCGGAAGATCTTTTGTAAATAGGTCAAAGTGTGGCCTAGTCCAAAACATCACTATATATTGGCAAGGTGGGCATAGTGTTATGTTCCCCATACCCTACGCTTCCTACCAAGAACTTAACCTCACAAATCGGACAATTGAGATAGGCCCATTTTCCTATTGGACACCCTATTTTTGTAGAAATTAGTTGTGGAGAATGAATCAATTTCGACATCATAGTTGGAGAGTAAACTCTTTCCCCATCCTGGTAAGCTAAAGACATCAAGAATCAAACTTTGTTTACTTGGTTAAAGTGGCAAATTCTCATCTGTTAACTTTTCAAAAAATTTAAAATAGAGAGTACTTGTTTGTTGACCACGGTCAAAGTGATCATATACGGGGATTCTACACATCATTGCCTCTCTATAGAGATAAAGAGCTTGTAAATTGGAGTTTGGGATCATATCTAACTTGAAATTGGTCATTTTTCATGATGGCATCAAAGTCAAAGACCAAGGCCGCATTCAAGGAAGTGGTTGAGCATGAGGGTGGTGCACCGAAAGCAAAGCAAGATGCAAGACAAGATAATCAAGATCTTGTGCAAACTAATGTTGACTTGAATCAAGAGTCGCATATACCACAAGATTCTATTGAGACTCAAGGGGTTGTGCAAGTGATTGAGAAGATGTATCTTGATCAAGAAAGGATTATAAGCCAATTGCTTGAGAGGAATCTTTGGAATAAGCAAAACAATTTGCTAAGGATTATGGAGAATTGAACCAAGGATCTCAAGAGCTAATGCATGTCATGATTGAAGTTATAAGATTCCTCCCTCTGGCTTTTGAGGTGTGCAGGTGTAAGAACCTCCCCTTCTGATCTTATAATTATTCCCCTCTCTGAAATAAAAGAAAGATCCTGTTTTACCCTGTTTTGGCAGAGAGAGAGAGAGAAAATGTCTAGAGAGAGGTAATTCAAAATTAAGATATTTTTGGATATAAGAATCCTCCTAGTGTCTAAAATGGTTTTCCCTAAAACAGATATTCAAAAAGAAATTTCCAATGTGCAATTGGAATAAATTGAAATTAGGTAAAAAGGACCTTAGCCTAGGTCCAGATTTTCTAAAATTTTTGAATTAAGGTTTCTATGGACCAATTAGATTAATCCAAATGTAGGGAGGAGATAAATGAAAGAATAAAAGAAAATCCCCCAAAAATGAGTAAATGCTCACATAAGATGAAGAGTTGACTAAGGACAAGGTTATTAGTAAAAAAAAGAGATATTTAGAAGAAATGATGTATTTTTGACACCTCAGTGTGGGGAATTTCCCTCATGAAGGAGGCACCTATTTCACATGTGTGGTTGAGGTTTTCATATTGTTTACTCTTAATAAAGTGGAAATTGATTAGATTAGAATGATATAAATCATCTTGGATAATTTCTAGTAAATTTTAGAGTGAAAAAATTTGAAAAATGGTCAGCCATACAAAGGAGATTATAGCAAAATTTTCTTAAATTTGGTGAAGTAAGTTTTCTCTTTTTATTATTCAAAAAGAGTAATCCCCACCGCTTGTGTATTCTAAAAGTGTTATTTTTATTCTATGCATAGAAAAATGCATATTAGAAATATTTTTATTATAAAAGTGTTATTTTTATTAGAATTAATTTTTGTGCATAGAAAGATGCATATTGGAAATATTTTGATTATAAAAGTGTTACTTTCATCAAAATTGATTTTTATGCATAAATAGATGCATAAAAGATTTTTTTAATTATAAAAGCGTTACTTTCATCAAATTTTGAGTTTATGCATAGAAAGGTGCATAAAGAGTTTTATTTTATTCCAAAAGTGTTATTCTCATCAAATTTTGATTTTATGCATAGAAAGATGCATAAAGAATTTATTTTTATTCCAAAAGTGTTATTCTCATCAAATTTTGATTTTATGCATAGAAAGATGCATAAAGAATTTATTTTTATTCTAAAAGTGTTATTCTCATCAATTTTGATTTTATGCATAGAAAGATGCATAAAGAAATTTATTTTTATTTCAAAAGAGCTACTCTCATTAATTTTGATTTTTTATGCATAGAAAGATGCATAAAGAAATTTATTTTATTTCAAAAGAGTTATTCTTATTAAAATTGAATTTATGCATAGAAAGATGCATAAAAGATCTATTTTTTTATTTTGAAAGTGTTATTCTCCTTAAAATTGAATTTATGCATAAATAGATGCATAAACGGATTTTTATGAAAGTGTTATTTTCCACTCAAGTTGTTCTTATGCATAAATAGATGCGTAAAGAATCTTTATATCAAAAATAAGAATTCTCTTACATTCTTTAAATAGATGCGATAAGATGTGATGAATCAGATAGATGAGAATGAATAGAGAATGGATGTGATGAGAATAGAAGTGATGAGAATGAGAGGTAAATAGATGTGATGAGATGTAATGCGAATCAGATAGATGGGAATGAATGGATGGACGGATGTGATGAGAATAGATGTGATGAGAATGAGAGGTAAATAGATGTGATATGAATCAGATAGATGAGAATGAATAGAGAATGGATGTGATATGAATGAGATAGATGAGAATGAATAGAGAATAGATGTGATATGAATCAAATAGATGAGAATGAATAGAGAATGGATGTGATGAGAATAGAAGTGATGAGAATGAGAGGTAAATAGATGTGATGATATGTGATGCGAATCAGATAGATGGGAATGAATGGATGGATGGATGCGATAAGAATAGAAGTGACGAGAATGTGAGGTAAATAGATGTGATGAGATGTAATGCGAATCAGATAGATGGGAATGAATGGATGGATGGATGTGATGAGAATAGATGTGATGAGAATGAGAGGTAAATAGATGTGATGAGTTGTGATGTGAATCAGATAAATGTGAATGAATAGATGAGATGTGATGTCATGTGAATCAGGATATAAATGAATGATATAGGATGTGAATGAATGTGTTAGCATGTGAATCGGGATGTGAATGAATGATATAAGATGTGAATAAATATGTTAGCATGTGAAGCGGGATGTAAATGAATGATATAAGATGTGAATGAATGTGTTAGCATGTGAATCGAGATGCGAATGAATGATATAGGATGTGAATGAATGTGTTAGCATGTGAATCAGGATATGAATAAATGATATAGGATGTGAATGAATGTGTTAGCATGTGAATCATGATGTGAATAAATGTATATAGGATGTGAATGAATGTGTTAGCATGTGAATCGGGATGTGAATGAATGATATAGATTCTCTTCATTATTGAATTCAGCCTTTCTTTATCCTAGATGTATAATCAAATTGATGGAATTAAACTTTTCATATTGTTTACTCTTAATAAAGTAGAAATTGATTAGATTAGAATGATTTAAATCATCTAGTAAATTTTAGAGTGAAAAAAATTGAAAAATGGTCAGCCATACAAAGGAGGTTATGGTAAAATTTTCTTAAATTTGGTGAAGTAAGTTTTATCTTTTTATTATTCAAAAAGAGTAATCCCCACCGCTTGTGTATTCTAAAAGTGTTATTTTTATTCTATGCATAGAAAAATGCATATTAGAAATATTTTTATTATAAAAGTGTTATTTTCATTAGAATTAATTTCTATGCATAGAAAGATGCATATTGAAAATATTTTGATTATAAAAGTGTTACTTTCATCGAAATTGTTTTTTATGCATAAATAGATGCATAAAAGAATTTTTTTATTATAAAAGTGTTACTTTCATTAAAATTGAATTTATGCATAAATAGATGCATAAAAGATTTTTTTAAATTATAAAAGTGTTACTTTCATCAAATTTTGATTTTATACATAGAAAGATGCATAAAGAATTTATTTTTATTCCAAAAGTGTTATTCTCATCAAATTTTGATTTTATGCATAGAAAGATGCCAAAAGTGTTATTCTCATCAAATTTTGATTTTATGCATAGAAAGATGCAGAAAGAATTTATTTTTATTCCAAAAGAGTTTTTCTCATCAATTTTGATTTTATGCATAGAAAGATGCATAAAGAGATTTATTTTTATTCCAAAAGAGTTATTCTCATCAAATTTTGATTTTATGCATAGAAAGATGCATAAAGAAATTTATTTTTATTTCAAAAGAGTTATTCTCATTAATTTTGATTTTTTTGCATAGAAGGATGCATAAAGAAATTTATCTTTATTTCAAAAGAGTTACTCTCATTAATTTTGATTTTATGCATAGAAAGATGCATAAAGAAATTTATTTTTATTTCAAAAGAGTTATTCTCATTAAAATTGAATTTATGCATAGAAAGATGCATAAAAGATTTATTTTTTTATTTTGAAAGTGTTATTCTCCTTAAAATTGAATTTATGCATAAATAGATGCATAAACGGATTTTTATAAAAGTGTTATTTCCCACTGAAGTTGTTCTTATGCATAAATAGATGCGTAAAGAATCTTTATATCAAAAATAAGAATTGTCTTACATTCTATAAATAGATGTGATATGAATCAGATAGATGAGAATGAATAGAGGATGGATGTGATGAGAATAGAAGTGATGAGAATGAGAGGTAAATAGATGTGATGAGATGTAATGCGAATCAGATAGATGGGAATGAATGGATGGATGGATGTGATGAGAATGAGAGGTAAATAGATGTGATATGAATCAGATAGTAGAGAATAGATGTGGTGAGAATAGAAGTGATGAGAATGCGAGGTAAATAGATGTGATGATATGTGATGCGAATCAGATATATGGGAATGAATGGATGGATGGATGCGATGAGAATAGGAGTGACCGGAATGTGAGGCAAATAGATGTGATGAGATGTAATGTGAATCAGATAGATGGGAATGAATGGATGAATGCATGTGATGAGAATAGATGTGATGAGAATGAGAGGTAAATAGATGTGATGAGATGTGAAGTGAATCAGATAAATGTGAATGAATAGATGAGATGTGATGTACATGAATAATATAAGATGTGAATGAATGTGTAAGCATGTGAATTAGGATGTGAATGAATGATATAATATGTGAATGAATGATATAATATGTGAATGAATGTGTTAGCATGTGAATCGGGATGTGAATGAATGATATAAGATGTGAATGAATGTGTTAGCATGTGAATGGGGATGTGAATGAATGATATAGGATGTGAATTAATGTGTTAGAATGTGAATGGGGATGTGAATGAATGTGTTAGCATGTGGATCGGGATGTGAATGAATGATATAGGATGAGAATGAATGTGTTAGCATGTGAATCGAGATGTGAATGAATGATATAGGATGTGAATGAATGTGATAGCATGTGAATCGGGATGTGATGTGATGTGAATCGGGATGTGAATGAACGATAAGGGACCGTGAATGAATGTGTTAGCATGTGAATCAGGATGTGAATGAATGAGATGTGATGTGATAAGATGCGATGTAAACTGGATAGATGTTAATGTATGTGAAGTGATGAGATGTATGGGTAGATGCAAGTGGATGAGATCTGATGAGGATAAATGAGGAAATAAGTGATGAGATAGAAAAAGATGTGATCAGATGAGAATGGGAATACTTATGAAATAAATGTGGATGAGATCTGATGAGGATAAATGAGGAAATAAGTGATGAGATAGAAAAAGATGTGATTAGATGAGAATGGGAATACTTATGAAATAAATGTGGATTGATGTGAATGGATGTATGGATGATGTGGATTGATGTGTGGATAATGTGGATTGATGTGGATGGATGTGTGGATAATGTGGATTGATGTGGATGGATATATGGATGATGTGGATTTACGTGTGGATTGATGTGGATGAATGTATGGAAGATGTGGATGGATGTGTGGATGATGTGGATTGATGTGGGTGGATGTATGGATGATGTGGATTGATGTGGATGATGTGGATGGATGTATGGATGATGTGGATTGATGTGTGGATGATGCGATTGGATGTGATTTGATGTGGGAATGATGTGATATGATAGGGATCGATGAAGAAAAAAAATTATGGGAAGTTGAGAAAAGATGGGGACTAATGTGAAAGGATGTGGAGTGATGAGAAAAGATGGAAATATTGTTGGAACTGTATTTGTATGTGAAATCTATTTTTAAATGAGTGTTTTATGTCAAGAATGCTGGAGAAGCATTTTGACTGTCTTATGAATGAGGTCGTTGGAGACCTATCTGTTAAAGTTGCAATTGCTGATGCGGAGAGTCAACGGAGGACGTCTCGCATAGCAAGGTCGGCCGAGGTCTTGACCAGCCTCGGTTTGATTTTAATGGTGAGCTTCCGGTATAGTGGATGAGGGACCAAGGAAGCGGCCTATGAGTGAAGCGCTAGGTGACCTGCGAAGGATCCTAGAGGGTGCTGACAGTACGGTGCTCGGGCTTTGGGTCACCAAAGATACCCACTCATACGTCGGGAAAGATATTGGAACAAGGAGTAAGAGTTGTTTTCTGAATTCGGGCATGGATCTGGTTGATTGACCTTGCTGGTCCTCAACGGATGAGTCCATTGCTCTTTTATATGGATCTGTTGGTTGATCTTGCTGATCTTCAACGGAGACTCCATCCTTGTTAAAGTGAATACTTGCCGGTTACTATGAGCTAGGAATTATCGAAAAGGCCCCTGAGTGGACAGGGGGTGAACGTTCTGGTTGATGCCATAGGTACACCGATGAAGGAATGTTTGGAAATAAGGATTCAACTGGATAATTAGAGGATTATGATTAGTGACACTATGGTTTCATTAAATGATTGTTTTAAAGACTATTGAATCTGTGAAAAAGGCAATTTCATATTGGGTGTGTAAGTGGTGTGACTAGTTTTAAGTTTGCATGAATATCCGGCTAGGGGGCCTGGGAACTCTTTTCCTTGGTACCCGGGACAACCTAACCAAATTCTTAATTGGATCCCGTCACTACAGTGGTTGGGCGATGGGGTTAGGCTCGAGTGATGGATCCCTAAATTGAGACTCAATTCAGTTCTGGTTCGATAGATGAAGTAAATCCCGGAAAAAAATTATTCTATAGAAAAGAATCAACGGCTGTGCCTCTCAATGAGGAAAAAAAGCATTGGTCTTTATGATCCAAGTACAATCTTTTCCCTGATCTGACTATGGGACTTACGGGTTCGGTCAGATCAGTTCAGTTAGTTAAGGCTTTTGACTATGTTAGAGAAAAGTTATCCTGGAGGAATCGCCCGTGCTTTCCGGGCAAGGAAAGTTTTTTCCGGGTTCGGTTTTGGAAGAACCGATGGATTAGTCTCTTGTCCGGATATCCGTGGGCGAGGCCCCGAGTGTGGGACCCTGCCTTGTGCAAGAAGTGCTACTTCTGCTGCTAGCATCCCTGAATTCGTTGTGCGGTGGGGATAGGGACCTCACAGAAGTGGAACAAATGTGTTGGGAATGCCTACCTCGTCTCTTATTGGGCAATCTACAAAGGAGTTCACGTCAGTCGAAGTATTTCATTAGAGACTATTGCTTCCATGAAGATTCTTCAAGTGAAGATGGTGCTGCCAATGAGAAATGCCAAGATATGTCTATATGTGCATTGGTGGCTGAAAATGAACCAGTGGTGGATAACCATGAGGATGCAAGTGTAGATGAGGATAATGAAGAACAATTGCATAATTCTTTTGATGAGAATGACTATGGGAATAATGATGCTTATGATGAGAATTTTATTGTTGAAGAGGATGACTATTATAGTAATCCATATGATGGTGACTCTCAAGAGGTCAATGTGTATTATAGTAATCCATATGATGGTGACTCTCAAGAGGTCAATGTGTATTATGATCATGAATATGAGACAAGGGTTAAAGATCCATATGATGGTGACTCTCAAGAGGTCAATGTGGATTATGGTTATGAAGATGAGACAAGTGTTAAAATATCCAAATGATGGATTATGGTTATGAATGTTAAAATATACAAGTGAATAGGGTGTGTGCGGGAACAAGCCCTTGGCTAGAGGCTATAAAAGCGAATTTGTAAATGTGAGAGAACTTGTAAAAAGGTGCGAAGTATCTACTGGGAGAGAATAAAGGGTAGCATGAGGAGATTTAGGAGGTGTGGAGATATTCTGGGAGAGGTGGAGAGAATCAAGCAAAAGAGGTGGAGTGAATCAAGGAGAAATCAGTGGGATTAGATGCTTGGATGTAAACTCTATAAATTGAGGCATTGGCCTAATGAGAATTTTCTTGGATGTAAACTCTATAAATTGAGGCATTGACCTAATGAGAATTTTCTGGTTTTTGATTATCCATGCCTACATTAAGCTATCAGTTCATTGCTCACTAATCACGTCTTAATCATCTAATCTCTTTGTTAATGATGTTGATTCTAGCATTTGATCCACCATAGCTCATCACATTGCTATAATTTTAACATGGTATCAGAGCCTATCCTAGAATCCATCAAGTTTATGAGTCCATTATCTAACTAATTAGGATTAGTAGATGATTAGGAAATAATCACTTTTTTTATAGCTATTTTCAACTAGCCCACTGTACCCCCAGCCAGTGGAGGAGCTTGACCTCCCTCCAGGAGCAACATTAGCTCAAGCTACTTTAGGCATACATAGCTACCTCACTTGTGCTCCAGCCTATCAAATCAGCGCAGCAAACCGCCTACCAGAGCTCCAGATTTTTGCTAATTTGCAGGCACCGTTTTTCTAAGGAGAAATTGAAATATCTGCTTCATCACATGCAATGGGTCTAATCCTCTTGGCCTTAGGGGTTTTCAAGGGTGCTCTACAAGCTGGTGAAGTCAGAATTCGATTTGATCAAGTCTACAGTGAGATCCAAGCTCTTCATCAAATCTGCAGGTGACTTTGGTAAAACAGAGATTAAGCATTCAAGGTTTGGTCAAATCTTGTGTTTCTTGGCTTAATCCTCTACTAGAATAATTGCTATTGATGGCCTTGAAAGCATTTGAGCTCATTTGAACTCTAAGGCCTCAGATCTGGGCTCCCCGCATACTCTGTTTTCTGCACACAAAATAGAGGATTAATTTGCTAATCAATGATTAATCAGTGCTAATCACTATTTTTTGGTGCAATTGAGGGTTAAAATTAACCATTAGTAGGCATCTGATACAGATCCCTATAGCTTCAGATTGCAATTTGGAGATGGTTTGATACTCCAACCATTCCGTACAAATTGGTTACCCTTGATTTAATGTTTGGTGATTTTATGCTGATAAATCTGTTGTAATCATCTCCTAAACACCAGGTTGAGCTGTAAAAGGGTAGACACTGCCCTTGAATCTTGAAATTGGATCAAGAGGTAAGACCCCCTTCACATTATCATGAGTACGGCATAAGAAATAGCGAAATTTCATGGGGAGCAGTTTTATACATGGCAGACAAAAACCATGTATCTGCTCATGAGGAAATATTTGTGGGGGCTAGTTGAGGGAAGAGATGAATGCCCAGAGGTGAGAGGGGAAAACGAGTGGAAGAGCAGGAATGAAAAAGCATTGGGACTTATCGCACTTAATTTAAATGATGAAATCATTCATCACATCAAAGGGATACAATGGGCAAAAGATGCATGGGATGAACTCAATAAATTATTTGGCACACAAGCTAAAAATTCAAAGATAAATCTGTTAATGCAATTATATAAATTGGATATGAAGGAAAGTGAACCTTTAATCACACACTTGAACAGATATAAAAGCATTAAGCAACAACTGGTAGCTATTGGCAAAAAGGTAGAAGATGATGAGGCATTAGCAGTGCTTCTGAAGAGTGTGGACAAAGGTGAATATGAAAACATTGTATCAACACTAAAGAATGTACCTGAATTGCAGCTACACGAGATAGAAGGAGCTCTACTAGAGCAAGAGAGCAGAGGCAAAGAGAAGAAATGGCTCGACCCAACAGCAGGAGAAGAAAAAGCATTCTTCACCCGAGGAGGATTCTCTCGAGGACGAGGACGAGGACGAGGACGAGGAAGAGGCAGAGTAGGAGGAAGGACCTTCACTTGCCACAACTTTGGAAAGCCAGGACACATGGCAAGAGACTGCTACAGCAAACCCAGTGGAGAAGGAATGGCATCGGCAAACTTCATGGAGGCTCCTAAAAGGATGTGGAGTCAAATCATCTTTTCTGAGAGAGAGAGAGAGGGAGAAACCCCACAACCCAATGTAACCTGCCCCAACATAGTAAAACCACCTCTGAGCCACCGATGATGTAGGCCATGTGGTAGATGTATGTGTGAGCACTTTAGTCAAGGTCACGGGCACTTGTAGTAGCCTTGGACACATAGCGAGCGAGAGTGTCAAGGACTATGAGTTTAGGGACTTGAGGCACTGGTCGCGGACTATCAAGTAAGAAGGAAACTTGGTATAGGGTCCAGGTGTGCTAGGAGTATTCACTTGAGGGGAGGTGTTGAAATATACAAGTGAATAGGGTGTGTGCGGGAACAAGCCCTTGGCTAGAGGCTGTAAAAGAGAATATGTAAATGTGAGAGAACCTGTAAAAAGGTGAGAAGTATCTACTGGGAGAGAATAAAGGGTAGCATGAGGAGATTTAGGAGATGTGGAGATATTCTGGGAGAGGTGGAGAGAATCAAGCAAAAGAGGTGGAGTGAATCAAGGAGAAATCAGTGGGATTAGATGCTTGGACGTAAACTCTATAAATTAAGGCATTGGCCTAATGAGAATTTGCTGGTTTTTGATTATCCATGCCTACATGAAGCTATTAGTTAATTTCTCACTTGATGATGTTGATTCTAGCATTTGATCCACCATAGCTCATCACATTGCTATAATTTTAACAATGAAGATGAGACAAGTGTTAAAGATCCATATGATGATAATTGGTTATGAAAATGAGATAAGTGTTAAAGATCCATATGATGATAATGTGGATGATAGTGGGGATGCAAATTATTGTGATCCATATGAGGACATTTGTGCGGAAGATGCTATGGGTTACAATGTCTATGAGGACATCCATGGTGTTGGTCTAAATATAAATGTAGATGACTCATGGGAGGTCTATGATGGTAATTCATTGGATGTCCATAATATTTATGCTTCCAATGATGATGCATATGCTTTTGACCCCGACATAAGTGTGAGGAAGAGCTTCATCAATTGTACTTTTGTTATGAGCATGGGTGGTTTGGATTCATTTCTATATGATCCGAGTCATGGACGCTATGCACACGATGGATATATGTATGTTTATGCATTTGCACATGGGATTAATGGATGTCCTTTTGACCTAGGTGGATTAAAGAGGAGTGAAGTGGAAAATGTAAAGAATGGAAGTGAATTTCTTATTGATTCGGGTGGATCAAAGAAGAGTGAAGTTGCCTCTGTGTGTTTATCATGACAAGGATAATATGGCTACCTTATGCAATGTCTTAAGTGATGCATATGCTGGTTTTAAAGATGCAATTATATCAAGGGTGAAGGCATGCATAAATGAAATGGGTGGCATATGTTTTGGTTAATAGTGGGGGCACACATAGCAAAGATGGATTACAAATTGGTATGGAAAGATATGAGTTTGAGACTCACAAGTGAGCTTCCTAGCTTTTTTGGCAACCCACCTCTACATTGGAAGGGTTTGAAGGGTGGTTAGATGCATTTTGGAAGTCCAACGAGGGTCAAGAAACAATGAATTAGTTTGCTGGGAATTCCTGTAGATTCAGTGTAGATAGTCCTATACCCTTGGGATTTGGATGCATAATGTTTGGAAGCTACACAAAGCTCTTATGCCATTTTGGGTAGATGTTATGGCTTATTTTAAAGGCTTCTTGGGTAGTTTACAACCACATACATGCAATTTTGGCTTCCCATACATGGCGTGAGCATAAGCTTGAAGCTTGATGAAAGATCCTTGTCCCCTCCGCGCAACGAATTCTGGGGTCCTAGTAGCGGAAGTAGCACTTCTTGCACGGGGCAAGGTCCCTCACTCGGGGCCTCGCCCACGTATATCTGGACAAGAGACTAATCCCTCGGTTCTTCCAAAACCAAACCCGGAAAAAATTCCCTCGCCCGGAAAGCAGGGGCGATTCCTCCAGGATATTTTTACTCTAATGTAGTCAAGAGCCTTAACTAACTGAACTGATCTGATCGAACCCGGAAGTCCCATAGTCAGATCAAGGAAAAGACTTGCACTTGGATCATAGAGACCAACGCTTTTTTCCTCATTGAGAGGCACAGCCATTGATTCTTTTCCATAGAACAATTTTTATCTGGGATTTATTTTATCTATCGTACCATAACAGAATTGAGTCTCTTTTTAGGGATCCATCAGTCCAGCCTAACCCCATCCAGTCCCGTGGGTTAGTGAGCCAATCGCCCAACCACTGTAGTGAGGGGATCCATTTAAGAATTTGGTTAGGTTTTGTCCCAGGTACCAGGGAAAAGAGTTCCCAGGCCCATATTCATGCAAACTTAAAACTAGTCACACCACTTACACAGCCAATATGAAATTGCCTTTTTCACAGATTCAGCTGTCTTTAAAACAATCTTTTAATGAAACTATAGTATCACTGATCATAATCCTCCAAAATATCCGGTTGAATCCTAATTTCTAAATTTTTCCTTCATTGGTGTACCTATGGCATCATTGTTGAGATATCGAGCTCATCTAGTGAGGCGGTGGACACTGATGATCCACCTGGGGGATAGGCCCCACACTTACACCACTGGCATGGTTGGTGAGATCATGGGTGATATGTGGCCAGTGGGATGACAGGCTGTGTGACAGCCATTCTAGAGACTGGCATAGTTATAGCGCCAACTCATTTAGTTGGGTTTACACTATAGAGAACCCTAGTATGTATTTGGTTGAGTACCTTTTCATATGTGTGTACTATCTTTGTATATGGTGTGTTGAGTGTTGAGAGAAGAAGAAGAATATTTTAAGCCTCTCACCTTGTGTGTTCTCTATTAGGGTTTTGTGAGTGTGTGTGTGCTTGCAAGAGCTCAAGCTCTCTTCTCCCCTGCATCTTTTCATGGTATCAGAGCCTAGTTCATGCTAAGGGCTGAGCTGCAAGCAAGAGAAGCACAGGAAGCGGTACGAGGGTAAGAGCTTCAACTACTCTTCCCTATTTGTGTTGGCGACTACACCCTTGTCGGGAGCTCTACAGGAGGCACTGGCAAATGATCTCTGATTGAGGAGCTTTCTTCGCGGGAGTAAAGCTATAGGGCAACAATGCTGTCCTATTAGCATATTTTGGGCCGAAAAAGTGTTTCGGGCGCGTCTCAGCCTCCGTTTTTCAGAAAGCAAGCGATTTCGAGCACTGCGGGTAAGTCATCGATTCTCTGCAGAACTCTGTTTTAAGAACTGTAGGAAGACAGATTGGCTGTGCAGACATTGTGTGTGCTGCAAGGAGGTCAATAGTTGCCATTGGGTGTATGTATGCACATTGAGGTCACTGGTTGTGACATTTGAGTCTACTACAGTACCGCTGCAGAAAATATAGTAGTTTGTGGAGGACAAACCAGAGTGCTGTTTTTGGTAAATTTGTGTGTCTGGCAAGATGTCAAATGATGGCATAACCCAGATTGTTGCTGAGAAGCTTGATAAGAACAACTTCCATGCTTGGAGGTTCAGGCTGACAAATTTCCTGATGGGAAAGGGCTATTGGGACTATATAGAAGGTGAGCATGAAGAGGCACCGGAGATATCGGACATCAATCCGATTGCTACAGATGTGAAAGAGTTCAAGGACTGGAACCAAGGAGCCAGAAAAGTTATGTATTGGCTCTCTATCAGTATACAGGACACCATGATTGGGCACATACAGGATGCCAAGTCCCCCAAGGAGGCGTGGGACACCTTGGTAAAACTCTATGAAACGAATACCAAGGCACGCAAGATACAATTGAAGAATGAACTTCATACTGTGGAGAAAAAGAGTATGTCTGTGAATGACTATGAATTGAAGATAAAGGGTATTGTGGTATCCCTTGCATCTATTGGTGTTTCAGTAGATGATGATGACAAGGTGGAAGTCTGTCTACGTGGTCTCGGGCCACAATACAAGGCATTCAAGACGTCTATTCAGACTCGGGAAAACATTCCCAATTTTATAGATTTGGTGTCTATGTTGATAATAGAAGAGAAGAGCTTGGGTGAAGAACAACAGTCTTCACAAAACAAAAACAGTTCAGGGCAACAGGCCTTCTACACAAGTTCAGGAAGAGGACGAGGTAGAGGAGGTCGCGGACGCGGCCAAGGAGGTGGCCGAACAGGTAATCAGAATTATGGCCAGCAGCAGCAGCAACAACAGTCCCAGAATTCACAACAACAACAACAACTTGCAGGTGGAAGAGGCCAATTCAGAGGCAGGGGGAGTCAAAGAGGTCGTGGAAATTGGCAAAGGCAGTATAATGATACACATGGATGCTTTTATTGTGGTAAGACTGGACATGTGCAGACAGATTGTTATAAGAAGCACGGTGACATGCAAAATGGGAAATTGCAGCAAAACAACTATGCATCCTTGAGCAGAAACAATGAGGATAATGAAAGGTTGTTTGTTATGCAGCATGTCGTTAATGCCATGTCTGAAAATGTAGAAGCAGCACATAAAGATGATGTATGGTATGTTGATTCAGGTGCTTCGAACCACATGACAAGTCATGGGGAGTGGTTCAAGGAGATGAAGAACCTTAAAAGACCAGGTTTTGTGGAAACAGGGGATGACACTGCTCATCCAACTGTCCATGTTGGAGATGTGCCATTGTCTATGCAGCAGGATGGCAAAGTGAAGTACCTTGCAGATGTACTTCATGTTCCGAACATAACAAAGAATCTGGTTTCAGTTGGCCAGATGATTGAGCAGGGTTTGCAGGTTAACCCTGATGGTTGTTATGTTGAAGACTTTAAAGACAAGTGCAGGTTGGTTGCAAAAGGCAATAGAGTGGGCAGAATGTTTACGTTGAATGTAAACATGCCTGAAGTGAGTGCTGCGATGTTTGCAAATGGTTCAGGAATTGTTGGAGATACAGACATTTGGCATAAAAGAATTGGACATGTGAATGTGCAGAGAATGAAGTCTATGCAGACTAAAGGAATTGTAACAGGACTGCCAAAGTTTAAAGTTGAAGGTATGCAGAAAATATGTAAAGCATGCCAATTTGGAAAGCAAACAATGCATGCATTTCCACGTAGCAGATATGTGAGCAAAAATACACTAGATGTTGTGCATTCAGATGTATGGGGTCCTACGAAGACCATGTCTATGGGAGGCTGCATGTATTATGTGACATTTATTGATGACCACACAAGGAAAGTGTGGGTATACTTCATAAAGGAGAAGGGTGAGATGTTCACTCACTTTCAGAATTTCAGAGTTATAGTTGAAAAGCAAACAGGGAAATATGTAAAGTGTCTAAGGTCAAATGGAGGGGGAGAGTACTTCTCCAATGAGTTCTTTGAATTTTTGAAGAAAAATGGTATTCGGAGACAGTTTACATGCAGATACACTCCACAGCAAAATGGAGTTGCTGAGCGGAAAAATAAGCACATTGCTAAGATTGCGCGAGCATTGATGGAAGAGAAGAATATGCCGCATAGCTATTGGGCTGAGGCTGTTTCTACCGCAGTTTACATCATGAATAGGACTCCAATTGCAGCCATACATGATGTAACTCCAGAGGAGAGGTTTACTGACAGAAAACCTGATTTGTCTCATCTGAAAGTTTTTGGATGCATTGCATATGTGCATGTGCCAGATGAGCTGAGAACTAAGCTGGATCCAAAAGCTGAAAAATGTGTGTTTATTGGATATTCCCTTGAGCAAAAGGGATACATGTGTTATAACCCTGCTACACGTGAGTTGAGGGTAAGCAGGGATGTTGTCTTTGATGAGATGAGCAGTTGATATGCTGCTGAAAAAGAAGCTGTTGGGGCTGATGTGAGTGGAAATGTGGTTGCACAGAATGCAAGTTGGCAATCACAATCTTTGAGTGGACCAGGAGAGTCCTCATCTAGTGGTTCAGTTGATAGACCATGGAGTGGCAGGCTGCGTCATAATACCAATCGTGCAAATGTGATTAGTACATCACATAAAGGCAAAGAGAAAGTGGTTGAGCCCCTCAGTATGCCTGACATTTCTACAGGGCATTCTCATGTTGATGGAGAGTCTAGTGGCTCAGAGATGAGCATTGATGAGGAGCTTGGGATCCCAGCTATGAGAACACTTGGTGTAAAGAAAGCTATGGAAGCCATGAATGCAAAGCTGCGAAGATCTGGGAGAGTGAAGAACCCTGTGCAGAGGTCTACCTATGATGGTTATGTGGCACATCACTATGCATACATGGCAAAGGTTGTGCATGTTGTAGAGCCCGCATGCATTGATGAGGCTGTTGGAAATGTGTGTTGGGAGAAAGCTATGGGATGAGGAGATGGATGCACTATATGGAAATGAGACTTGGGATTTAGTGCAATCCATTGGATGCAAGTGGGTGTACAAAGTAAAACATAACAGTGATGGAAGCATAAGCAGGTACAAGGCTAGATTGGTAGCCAAAGGATATGCGCAGACATATGGCATTGATTACGAGGAAACTTTCAGTCCAGCCAAGATGGCAACAGTGAGAGTTGTGATAGCAGTGGTTGTGTCATAGCAATGGTCTTTACATCGAATGGATATAAAGAATGCATTCTTGCATGGGGATTTGCAGGAAGAGGTGTATATGTTGCAGCCACCTGGTTATGAGGATGTGAGTCACCCCGAGCATGTTTGTAGGTTGAAGAAAGCCTTATATGGCTTAAAACAAGCACCAAGAGCATGGTCTGACAAGATTTCTGAATGTCTTGTCACTATTGGCTTTCATGTAGCCAATGCAGATTTCTCGTTGTATGTGAGACACGGTGATAGAGGGGTTGTGCTTGTTGTCATCTATGTAGATGACTTGATCATTATGGGGGACCATGATGCAGAGATCTTTGATGTAAAGATCTTGCTTAGACAGAAGTTTGAGATGAAGGATCTGGGGGAGCTCAGATATTTCTTGGGCATTGAGGTGATTAGGTCACCACATGGTATTGGATTACTGTAGAGACAGTATGGCTTGGACATGTTGTTCAAGTATGGTATGACAGGCTGTAAGCCTATCTCAGTGCCATTGGATCAGAATAGCAAGTTGAGTGCAGATATAGGAGAGATTTTGGAGGATCCTACTATGTATAGGCGCATAGTAGGAAGCTTGATCTACATGACGATCACCAGGACAGATTTGAGCTATGCTATTGGGTTGGTGAGTCAGTTTATGCAGGTTCCATGGAAGCCACATTTGGATGCATTGAGATGCATACTGAGGTATGTGAGGTCTACTTTGCATTGTGGACTGTTTTATGAAACTGGGACAGAGATATGTGTACATGGATACACAGATGCTGATTGGGCTGGTAGTATCTCAGATAGATCTACTAGTGGCTTCATGTTTTCTTTGGGGAGTGCTGCTGTGACTTGGAGCAGCAAGAAGCAACATATGGTTGCTCTATCCAGTACAAAGGCCGAGTACAGAGGTGTTGCTATGGCAGCATGTGAGGTAGCTTGGTTGAAAAAGCTACTTGCAGATTTGGGTTCAGTGGTGGATAGACAAGTTGTCATTTTCTGTGACAACATTAGCAGTATACAGTTGGCCAGGAATCCAGTTTTTCATGCTCGCACGAAGCATATAGAGGTCCACTACCATTTTGTCAGAGAGAAGGTCTTGGCAGGAGACCTTGACCTTGTTAATGTCAGCACACAGGATCAAGTAGCTGACATCTTCACCAAAGCATGGGGTACACAGAAGCTCCGCAGATCAGGGCTTCGCTTGGTGTACATGAGATGGAGTTGAGCTCGAGGGGGAGTGTTGAGATATCACGCTCATCTAGTGAGGCGGTGAACACTGATGATCCACCTGGGGGATAAGGCCCACACTTACACCGCTAGCATGGTTGGTGAGATCATGGGTTATATGTGGCCAGTGGGATGACAGGCTGTGTGACAGCCATTCTAGAGACTGGCATAGTTATAGCGCCAGCTCATTTAGTTGGGTTCACACTATAGAGAGCTCTAGTATGTATTTGGTTGAGTACCTTTTCACATGTGTGTACTCTTATCTTTGTATATGGTGTGTTGAGTATTGAGAGAAGAAGAAGAAGATTTTCAGCCTCTCACCTTGTGTGTTCTCTATTAGGGTATTGTGAGTGTGTGTGTGCTTGCAAGAGCTCAAGCTCTCTTCTCCCTTGCATCTTTTCAATCATTGGCAACAACCAGAACTCTCACCATTTGTCCACTCAGGGGCCTTTTCGATAGTTCCTAGCTCATAGTACCTGGCAATATATTCACTTATAAAATTCAAAATGGAATCTCCCTTTGAAGATCACCAAGATCAACAAACAAATCCATATAAAAGAGCCACGGACTCATTCATTGAGGACCAGCAAGGTTATCAACCAGATCCATGCCCGAATTCAGAAAACAACTCTTACTCCTTGATCCAATATCTTCCACGATGCACGTGTGGATATCTTCGGCGACCCAAAGCCCGAGCACCATATGGTCAGCACTCTCTAGGATCCTTCGCAGGTCACCTAGCACTTCACTCATAGACCACTTCCTTAGTCCCTCATCCACCGTATCGGAAGCTCACCATTTAAATCGAACCAAGGCTGGTCAAGACCTTGGTTCGACCTTGCTACGCCAGACGTCCTCCGGTGACTCTCCATCAGTTGTTGCAACTTTATCAGTTAGGTCTCCACGAACTCATTTACAAGACGGTCAAAATGCTTCCCCAGCATTCTTGACATAAAACAATCATTTAAAAAACAGGTCATAAATACAGTTTCTATAACGAACTCTTGTCTTTCCACATTGTTCCACATCAATCCTCATTTATTTCACATGTATTCCCATTCTCATCACATCATTTTTCATCTCATCACATCTTTTCTCATTTATCCTCATCAGATCTCATCCACTCGCATCTACCCATTTCCACATCTCATCACATCACATTCATTCACATCTCATCCATTCATATCTACCCCGATCCACATCACATCCATTTCACCTGACATCTCATTCATTCACATCTATCTTGATTCACATCCCATCACATCTCATCCATTCACATCACATCTCATTCATTCACATCCCGATTCACATGACATCACATTCACTCCCATCTATCCATTTCGCATCACATCACCTCCATCCATTATACCTCTCCAACCATGTCCAACCCTTGGAGCGATATCTCATCATTGATAGATCCACATTGTAAAAGCTTATTTGTGTTTTTTATGAAAACAATAATATCCAACCCCTGGAGTGATACCTCATCATTGATAGATCCCCATTGTAAAAGGTAATTTGTGTTTTTATGGAAGTACCATCCTTGTAAGAAACCAAGAATTTAGCTTCCAGTGGTATCCATAACCTCAACCCCAAGTCCTCTTTTCAAATAGAGGCTTGAATCAGCAAAAGCTTTAAAAAATTTCATAGATGAAGAAAAGATCCCTTTGATTGTGTAAGCAAAGTTAATTTCTTCCAAACCCAAAAATCCTACTTTAATCTCATATATTCTCACATATTAAGTTTAACTGGTAGCCATTCAATTCCAACACAAGCACGGAAAGATCCCTACCCCCTCCGCGCAATGAAATCTGGGGTGCTAGCAATGGAAGTAGCACTTCTTACGTAGGGCAGAGCCTCTCACTCGGGGCCTCGCCCATGGATATCCGGACAAGAGACTAATCCCTCGGCTCTTCCAAAACCAAACCCAGAAAAAACTTCCCTCACCTTGCAAAACATATGCGATTCCTCCAGGAAAATCTATACTAACGTAGTCAGAGCCTTAACTAACCAAACCGATCCAGCCGAACCTGTAAGTCACATGGTCCGACCAAGGGAAGAGACTTGCACTTGGATCATAGAGAACAACGTTTTTTTCCTTGTCAAGAGGCACAGCCATTGATTCTTTTCCATAGAACAAGGACTATCCGAGATTTACTTCAACTATCGTAACTTAACAGAATTGAGTCTCATTTTAGGGATCCATCAGTCTAGCCTCTAACCCCATCCAATCCCATGGGTTAACCAATTACCCAACCACTGTAGTGATAGGATCCATTTAGAAATTTGGTTATGTTTTGCCCCGGGTACCAGGGAAAAGAGTCCCCAGGCCCCCTAGCTGGCGCTTCAAGCAAACTTCAAGATAGGCACACCACTTACACACCCAATATGAAATTGCCTATTTCACAGATTCAACTGTCTTTAAAATAATATTTTAATGAAACCATAGTATCACTGATCATAATTCTCCAAAATATCTAGCTTGAATTCTAATTTCCAATCATTCCTTCATCGGTGTACCTATGGTATCATTGGCAACAACCAGAACGCTCACCACCTGTTCACTCACCAGGGGCCTTTTTAATAGTTCCTAGCTCATAGTACCTGGAAATATATTCACATAAGAAAATCCAGATGGACTCTCCATTGAAGATCAGCAAGATCAACCAACAGATCCATATAAAAGAGCCATGGACTCATCTGTTGAGGACCAACAAGGCCAATCAACCAGATCCATGTCCGAGTTCAGAAAACAACTCTAACTCCTTGTTCCAGTTTTCTTCCCTCACACACACGTGGGTATCTTTGGAGCCCAAGCACCGTATAGTCAGCACCCTCTAGGCTCCTTCGCAGGTCACCTAGCGCTTCACTCATAGGCCGTTTCCTTGGTTCCTCATCCACCGTACCGAAAGCTCACCATTTAAATCAAACCGAGGCTGGTCAAGACCTCCGCCAAAGACCTCGACCGACCTTGCTACGCGAGACATCCTCCATTGACTCTCTGTCAGGTGTTACAACTTTATCACTTAGGTCTCCACGACCTCATTCACAAGATGGTCAAAATGCTTTCCCAGCATTCTTGACATAAAACAGTCATTTAAAAACCGGTTTCATAAATACAATTTCTAACGAACTCTCATCTTTCCACATTGTTCCACATCATTTCTCGTTATTCCTTATTCTTCTACATCAATTCACATTACTTATTCCACATCCAGTCATATGTATTCCCATCGTCTTCATCCATTCTCATCCAATCACATCATATTACATCTCATCACATCTCATCCCTTCACATCTATCCATATCCACATCACATCACATCACATCCATTCACATCATATCTCATCCATTCACATCTACCCCGATCCACATCACATCCATTCACATCTACCTAGATCCACATCACATCACATTCATCCACCTTATATCTCATCCATCCATTCATATTACATCACATTCATTTATATTCATTCAAATCCACATCTCATCACATCACATCCATCCACATCACATCACATCTCATCCATTCACGTCTCATCACATCATATTCACATCCATTTACATCTTATCATATCATATTCACATCACATCACATCCATTCAGGTATCATCACATCACATTCACATCCATCCACATCTCATCGCATCCATTCAGATATCATCACATCTCATCACATCCATTTAGATATCATCACATCTCATCACATCCATTCACATCTCATCGCATCCATTCAGATATCATCACATCACATTCACATCCATTCACATCTCATCACATCCATTCATATCTCATCACATCCATTCACATCCATCACACCCATTCACATCCATCACATTCATTGCATCCACATCACATCACATACATTCCATCCACATCTATCCTTATCACATCACATTCATTCCATCCATATCACATCACATTCATTCCATCCACATTACATCACGTCCACATCTATCCACATCTATCCACATCACATCTCATTCATTCCCTCCAGTTCTATCCATATCTCATCACATCCATTCACATCTCATCACATACATCCACATCTATCCATTCATTCACATTCACATCTCATCACATCTATCCACATCCATCCATTCATTCACATGCACATCCATCACATTCATCCACATCCATCCATTCATTCACATTCACATCTCATCACATCTATCCACATCCATCCATTCATTCACATGCACATCTATCACTTCACATCTCATTCTCATCCATTTACATCACATCACACCCATCTTATCACATCCACTTTTAGTACTGTTTTCTACTTTCGATACCGATGGGACTTTTCTAAGTTTTTGCCAATTGCTTGGCCTAGTTAAAGGTACTTTTTTTCAATGGAGATTTTCATATTCTTTCTCAAATTTCTCAAATGAAATATATTCAATATTCTTCTTTTGAGTAAAAGATTCGTGGGATTTACAAAAATCAATTCTACCCATATTTCCCAATAAAATTAATAATGCTCAAAATTTCACTTTTGATAAATACTCATAATTTGAATTATGCCAAAAATTCCTCTTTTACCATTTAATTACTTGGATCTCAAATATTATGGGAATTCCTCTTTTTGCATAAAAATTAATTTACCAAAATTTACTCTTTTCTCATAATCAATTAATTATGCATAAGTACAAAGAACTTATTTCTCATGAATATGATGAAAATCATTCTTTTTGTATAGGATGTCCAATCCTAGAATATGGTAGGAAGTCCTCTTTTAGCATTATGCATAAAAATAAGATATGTATTATTTTCTGAAAATTTTACCATAACTTTGCTGCTATTACTGATAATTCTCAATTTTTTTTCTAAAGAATAAAAGCTTGTAATGAAAATATGATAGTAGTTCCTCTTTTATGCTTAAAATCAAACTATGAATTTAAATCATAATTTTAACCATAATCATAAACTTAATTATGATTATCCCATTAGATTAAGCTAATTCCATTATTTCTCTTTTTTCAAATTGATAGGATAATCCATTTTTCATTTAGAATCAATCAAAGTAGTTTTTAACTACTTATAAATAATCTAAAAGAATTAACCATTATTTTGTTAACTCAAAATCATAAAAATACCATTTTCTTAATCTCTAGCTTATCAAGCCTAGAGTTTAGCTTTGAATTAAGAGACTATCATTGAGAAGCATCCTTTTCCAAGGGATCTAGCCATAAAGATGGCTATTCTTTTAGAGAAAGAGATTTACTTAAAGAAAGCATTATAAATAAGCATAAAGATTAATTTTCTCTTAATTAAACATTAAGACTTTAAGGGAAAGCTTGATTTGAATTAAAACAATCGTTTAGAAAGCTTCTCAAGCTTGAGAGGGGTTGAGAAGAAGAAAGTCATTGAGAAAATTGGAAAAAACAATAAAAATTGATTGAACCTCCAAGTTTGGCTTGATTCTCTAATTGCAATGAAGCCCTTGACCAATCAATTGATTCACCAAGAGAAGAAGAGCAATTCCAAGAGTTTTGTAGAGAGAGAGAGCTCCAAGCTCCCAAGAGAGAAAAATTTAAAGGAGAATAGAAAATATGATTATTTTAATATAATACTGGCATGGTATAGCTCCAATATTTTATTACAAATGACTGAGGGTCTATTTATAGGTGAGGGAGGCCACTAACCAAGTCCAACTAGGTTCTAAAAATTTCCAGGTTCACTTTGACTCAATTTGGACAAGATTTGGACCGATTTGGCTCCCTTTTTGATTGGTTTGATCCAGGAGAGAGGAGAGATAAAAATATTACAATTTTTTTGAATTAAAAACCCTTCCACACATGTGAAAAAGGCACCTACCTCAAGATTCCCCCTTTCCTTGCCAAGGTGTCAAAAATGCATCATTATTCCAAAATATCTCATTTTTTTAGTAATATCTCATAATTTTTAACTAATAAACCTTGTACTCAGCCAACTCTTCATCTTATGTGAGAATTTACTCATTTTTGGGCATTTTCTTTTATTCTTTTGGATTTATCTCATCCCAGCACTTGGCCCATTGGAACCTTAATTGGACTATAATCCATTTTTTTTTAAAAATCTAGACCCTTAGGCTAAGGTTCCTTATACCATTTTCAATTAATTCCTAATGCACATTGGAAAGTTCATTTTGAACTTCTGTTTCAGGCCCGGAATCCATTTTAGACACTAGGAGGATTTTTATATCCAAAGATATCTCAATTTTGGATTATCTCTCTCTAGATATTTTCTCTCTCTAGGCTAAAACAGGGTAAAACAAGATCTTTCTTCTATTTCAGAGAGTGGAATAATTACGAGAATAGAAGGGGAGGTTCTTACACCTTTATACCTCAAAAGCTGGAGGGAGGATTCTTACATCCTACCCCACTTAAAAAGTGCGTGATGTCCTCATCTCGCAGCTGGAGGATAAACTCCTTCACCTTAAGATCTAACTGATTCTAGGGTTCCTTATAGTCTGGTCAACCCACACAGAATCCTGGGATAAAGATCCCTTCTATAAGAAGAACATACAGAACTCATTATCAGAGAACAATTTATTCAAAACATACAGAACATTCATATTCTTAACACAATAATGGCCCATCAGACCAGAAATTCTATCATTCCCCACGGAAATTTCAGTTTTGCAAGTTCTCAATTTGGCATTCCTTAATTAGATCCACTCGATCAAAGGTCAGATAGCAATAATTTATTAGCATAATCCACTAATCTCATAGATCTACTGAAAGTTATAATCATCTTCCAGTTACTACCATCATCACTCGGATTCTCCCTATTCATCCTCATTGTGGCTTTGTTCAACTTATCTTCTTTCAACCAGAAATCAATAATCATCATCTTTCAATCAAAATCCAAATCAATTCATCAATTCTCAATCAGAATTCAAAAATCATATTCATCCTCTGGATAGCATTTTTGCTTATAACTTCAAGGTCTTAGATTTACTCGTATATATTGTCAGTAAAGAGCTGTAGATATACCCATGGTATATACGGGTAGTCACGGTCCTTGGAGTTATAAGGTAAATACCATCATATTTGGGCCTCAAGCAAGTCAGGGATTCCATATAATTGCGGTACTTCCATCTAAAAACCCAACTTCCAATTTATGAATCTTCATTCTGAATATCAATTTGTATGAATTTCATCACACAATTACAATCTTTTACTGGTACTTCATAAATTTTGGACATTTGTTGCTTCTCGGTTGATCCTCTTTAGCCAATTTGCTCTGATACCAGAGCCTCTCACTCGAGGCCTCGCCCTCGAATATCCAGACAAGAGACTAATCCCTCGGTTCTTCCAAAACTTGGAAAAACTTCCCTCGCCCAGCAGACATAGGCGATTCCTCCGGGATATTTTATTTTGACGTAGTCAAGGTCTTCACTAACCAAACTGATCCGATCAAACCTATAAGTCTCATGGTCAGATCAAGGAAGAGACTTGCACTTGGATCATAGAGTCCAACGCTTTTTTCCCCACCATCAAGAGGCACAGCCGTTGATTTTTTCCATAGAACAAGGGTTATCTGGGATTTACTTCAACTATCGTAATTTAGCATCAAGGTCTTCACTAACCAAACTGATCCGACCGAACCTGTAAGTCTCATAGTCAGATCAAGGAAGAGACTTGCACTTGTCATTTACATCACATCACATCTCATTACATTCACATCCACATCCATTTACATCACATCTCATCACATTCACGTCCACATCCATTTACGTCACATCACATCTCATCATATCCACACACATCTCCTCACATTACATTCACATCTTATCACATTCACATCTCATCTAATCACATCACATTCATTTACATCCCATCACGTTCATTTATATTCATTCATCTCCACGTCACATCTTATCACATCCACTTTTAGTACAGTTTTCTACTTTCGATACCGATAGGACTTTTCTAAGTTTTTGCCAATTGCTTGGCCTTGTTAAAGGTACTTTTTCTCGATCATCCCATTGAATCTACATAACAGAGTGTTGTTTAAAGGTTTAAAAAGGGAACATAAACCTTATCAGAATTGATTAGTAAATACTCAGAAAGAGCATTT
Source organism: Cibotium barometz (assembly GCF_041138505.1). NCBI lineage: Eukaryota > Viridiplantae > Streptophyta > Polypodiopsida > Cyatheales > Cibotiaceae > Cibotium > Cibotium barometz. The sequence continues at coordinate 19,416,851 of NC_141074.1, forward strand.
ACATATTGTATTTTCAGTCCTTAAGCTTCATTAATGAGAACTAAATCTAAACTTCTGTTTACTCATTGGATCCTCGATCCTCCCAACAAGGATTCTAGATTCTCTTTTTTGAATAAGAATTATCCAAGTTTTATCGATGGATATTTTCATATTCTTTCTCAAGTTTCTCAAGTAAAATATATTCAATATTCTTCTTTTCGAGTAAAGAATTTATGGGATTTACAAAAATCAATTCTACCCATATTTTCCAATAAAGTTAACAATGCTCAAAATTTCACTTTTGATAAATACTCATAATTTGAATTATGCCAAAATTTTCTCTTTTACCATTTAACTTATTGGATCTCAAATATCATGAAAATTTCTCTTTTTGCATAAAAATAAATTTACCAAAAATTACTCTTTTCTCATAGTCAATTAATTATGCATAATTACAAAAATTTATTTCTCATGAATATGATGAAAATCATTCTTTTTGCATAGGATGTCCAATCCTAGAATATGGTAGGAAGTCCTCTTTTAACATTATGCATAAAAATAAGATATGTATTATTTTCTAAAAATTTTGCCATAGCTTCGTTGTTTGCTATTACAGATAATTATCAATTTTTCCTAAAAGAGTAAAAGCTTGTAAATGAAAATATGATAGTAGTTCCTCTTTTATGCTTAAAATCAAACTATGAATTTAAATCATAATTTTAACCATAAAATTAAACATAGCTATGATTATCCCAATAGATTGATCTAATTTCAACATTCCTCTTTTTCCAATTTGTCAGGATAATCCATTTCTCATTTAGAATGAATTAGAGTAGTTTTTAACTACTCATAAATAATCTAAAAGAATTTACCATTATTTTAATAGCACAAAATCATGAAAATATCATTTTCTTAATCTCTAGATTATCAAGCCTAGAGTTTAGCTTTGAATTAAGAGACTATAATTGAGAAGCATTCTTTTTCAAGGGATTTAGCCATAAAGATGGCTATTCTTTTAGAGAGAGAGATTTACTTAAAGAAAGCATTATAAATAAGCATAAAGATTAACTTTCTCTTAAAAATTAAACATTAAGACTTTAAGGGAAAGATTGATTTGAATTAAAACAATCATTTAGAAAGCTTCAAAGTCATTGAGAAAATTGGAAAAAACCATAAAAATTGATTGTACCTCCAAGTTTGGCTTGATTCTCTAATTGCAGTGAAGCCCCTGACCAATCAATTGATTCACCAAGAAGCATCCAATCCCACTGATTTCTCCTTGATTCACTCCACCTCTTCCCAGAATATCTCCACACCTCCTAAATCTCCTTGATTCACTCCACCTCCTTGGTTCACTCCACCTCCTTTGCTTGATTCTCTCCACCTCTTCCCAAAATATCTCCACACCTCCTAAATCTCCTCATGCTACCCTTTATTCTCTCTCCCAGTAGATACTTCTCACCTTTTCATAGGTTCTCTCACATTTACAAATTCTCTTTTATAGCCTCTTGCTAAGGGCCTGTTCCCACACACACCCTATTCACTTGTATATTTCAACAAGTAGAAGAGAAAGATAAGCTTGAGCTTAGTGAATAATTAGGTGATTAGTGAAGTAATTAGACTAGTGTGAGCTAAGGTTAAGCTAATGGAGAGCTTAAACCAAGCTTTGATACCATGATGAAATTCAAGATCCCTAATGACAATCAACTATCTAATTGGATCTTAATCCTACACTAATGACAACACTAATCTAAGGTGGATAAAAATGAACAATACTCATGGTGATGAGTGTGTGCTAATTAAGTTTAGACTCAAGTTCAATTAGGTGACAAGATGAAAACTTGTACTCATAAAAAGATTTGTGATGTTGTGCTTGTATTCCAATGCTTCAAATCTCCTCCTTTTATATGAGGAAAGTACAACAAAGCTATGATAGTTCATGTGAGATAACTTGGCTAGGTGACTTGGCACTCTAGCATCACTTATTTCAACAGCCCACACCATTCCTTCTGGGTAAACCTTGGGAAATCTTCAGCCTTTAATTTGGTAGTTAGCATTAAAAAGAGAATATTTGCATTAAGTAGGCATAACTTACATTTAACCAAGGGGTACAGCTGTTGCTGCACAATCAGAGAATATTGTAGGTGGCAGTTAGTTAGGCCTACATTCTTAAAATGTTTGATTCTAGAAGTGCCACGGCCGTTCCATTTGTGCCACGACCATTCCTTCCCAAAAGTGTACACCCGTTCCAACGTGTTCCTTTCGCTTCCCACACTCGTGTTAGTTTTACCATGCCCATGTCATTCTCTTTTGCCCCAACTCTAGCAAGAGTATGTCCGTGCCATTTGTGCTACACTCATACCATTTTTCTCTTCTAAAGTGTATGCTCATGGTGGCAAACTTGCCATGTCTATAACATCTGCTTGCCACGCCATTACATTCTCCATCCAAAAGTGCATGCCCATTTCTTCTTAAAGCCATGCCTGTGTCTTTCAGGAAGCATACACCCGTGCCATTTGCTCCTTGAGAAGCGTATGCCCATTCCCTTCTGAAGTGTACGCCTGTACCATCTCAAAGCATACAATCATATACCATTCCAAAAAAAGTAGACTGTTCACAAGGGGGTTTTGCACATTAGTTTCACTCATTCATGCACCTACATTTGGGTAAATTGGTGTGAAACAACCCTCTTTTTGATGACAAACTCTCCCGAGGCTCCCTTGCTCATAAGGTCAGACCCATCGGTAAATATCGCGTGGAGCCAAAAACGATGCTCATATTTTGATAGCATGAGTGAGAGAGAAGACCATCCCAACATGGGAGGACGAGAAACTTCTGACCTCGAGACAAGAGAACCTAAAGCTCAGTGTGTTTATGGATAGACCACCTGCCTCTAAGAGCAAGACCCTACCTCTCCCACACATTCACAGAGAACTCTTTGTTCGAGGCTTCTCAACTTTATCCTGGGTAATGCATAGTTGGAAGAGCTACATCCCAGGGCGAGAGGTATGGAACATCAGCAGGAAAGTGAGACCATGCCCTCTCTAGATCTTAGAGCGAAAATAGGGCAAAGTGAGAGCCATTAGACCCAGACTCAACCTCCCAGTTTGGAGAGCCTTGCCTGTCTTAGGGGTGGCTAATTCATTTAGGGGACAAAGACCCATACAAAACCTAGGGCCAGATCCATCTTCCCAAGGACTAGAGACATCATACCAGAGAGAAAGGGCCTATCCAGCCCTGTCTTAGTAACCCAGTCCACCAATATATCAAAAGTACCCACCATTGGCAACATACTAGGGTACCACATGGGGCCACAAGGGGCACAACCTAACCCACCCCCATAAGACAAGGGACTCGAATGGTCTATTATTCGCCTGGCCCCGCTCCTCCAATTATTTCCCAGCCACCAGCACTCACTCCAGCCATGGCAAGGATAACACCAGAAATGTTAAGATTAGCCATGGAAATAGGGAGGGGGGTGGTTTCTAGTGTATCATGCCCCCACAGCCCCAGCTCGACCAACAACAGGACCCAGAATAGAGTGGAATAAACCTACAAATATCTCAAAGGAAATTACTAAATTTAATGGGACTAGAGATCCCATCCCACATTTGGAGATGTTCAACCAAATTTGTGAAGCCTTTGGCCATGTGGAATATCAAGTTAAGGTGAGTGCCTTTGGCCTCATCCTAGATGGTAAAGCCAGCCAATGGTTTAGGTCCTTGAAAGCCAAGGACAAGGAAACCTTCAAAGCCTTCAAGGTTGGATATTCTCATCAAGGAACCAGATGGAGTCCGGTGGACCAGTTGCACAATGTTAGATAAAAGGGGTGAAACCATCCGAGAATATATCAACAGAGTCAGATATCTCCACTCCCGCTCTACAGTGCCAGAGACAAGTTCTCTGATTAAAGGTTAAGAGGGAGATTTTTGGAAGTTCTAGATGATGTACCCCTACACAATTCCTCGTATTCCTTGGCCCATAGCTCCTTCAAGCAATACTACAGGAGTGCTATGGACTTCGAGGACAATTTCAAGGGAACATGTTCTCGAGAACTCCACGAGGGTACACTAGAAGCCTCATTCAATACCACTAGTACAAAATTTGACGAAAAGAGCAAGGAGTCCACTTTTGGACAACAAGTTAAGCAGTTGGCCGCTGCATTAATGTAGCAAATGACCCAACATTAGAGAACCGTCAAGGCCAGGATGATCGGGTTGGCCAACCCCATCTCTATCTGAAGAGGGAGCTAGTATAGTGCTTGATCTATTGAGCTAACCATACCAGCACAGAGTTTCCACATTTGCGAGCATGTCCCACCCTCTATTGCACATATTGCCAAAGATGGGAAAATCAAGAAGTCACGAATTGCTATCAACAAAGGGCTGCTCAAGCTCGTGCTCTACCTCAAGCCTTGCCTATAAACCCAAGGCAATCGCTAGCCTTGACAGCACCTACTCTTCACAATGTACCTCAATCAAGCCAAGAAGTGGCCCAAACAAGAATTATGAGGGTACTTGAAATGCCCTTGTCACTCCCAGTTCTCCCACCTCAACCCCCATTGTCTCGCAAATTACACCTGTTTGTTAGCTAACCCTGACGGAAATCTTTGAAGAAGGATATGAGGGGGAAATTCCCGAAGGTCCTACCTACAAACTTATAGAGCTTACCAATCCACCCCTCAAATTCTAAGCCACTACATAATGGAGGGTGACCAAATGTACCGAGTGTACTTAGCAGCCCGAATGCCACAGGGCTGGGACATGAATACAATAGTGAAACGACCACCCATGCAATGCTATCATTACGCAGGACCTCACCGAGTGGCTGAGTGTCCAATCAAGAAAGGGATGGTGGCAAGCACCTTTGTAGGTGCTTCTACATTAACCCCTTTATACATTGGGTGTGGGATAGACCATATGTATAAAGATTATCTGTTGAGACCTGCAGCAACAGGGAAGGCTCGTGAAGCTAATCCTAGCACCAGCATTAACTTGCTGAGTGTAAGAGATGGCTTCATCCAAATAGTAACTCTCAACGCCATAACTAGATTGTAAAACAGACAAAGAGCTGCAGCTCATGCTGTAGACATCAACCTCGTGAGACCAGGGACAAGCAAATGTATTATCTTCAAAGAATGTCCCTGAACAAGCATGAGCAACTAGACGCTCGAGAAAGAAAACCACAAAAATCGACAAGGGAGATAGCCGAGTAGTTATCAAGAGTGGTTTGGAAGATGGCACGACCACACATGCATCAACCTCTGTCAGAAGAGGAAGATCTTCTATGCTCAGCCACTCGAGCCAGGGAACCGATTAAAGTGTAGGTTTCTTTTACTGGAGTGAGATGGGCAACTTTGGTTAGTTTGTCGATTACCACGAAGATGGAGTTGTAACCTGATTGCACTTAAGGTAGTCCAGTAATAAAATCCATACTGATACATTCCCACTTCATTCGGGGGATCTCTAATGGATGTAACTTCCCAGGCATTTTTACTCTCTCGGCTTTGACTTTCTGACATATCAGGCATTGACGTACATGATTAAGTACATCCTTTTTTAGTCTAGGCCAAAAGAAGCTTTTCTTTACAGACATGTAGGTCTTGATGAAGCCTAGATGTCCTGCTATAAGGCTATCCCATGGGCTTCATTTAGAATTTGACCCTTAGTTCCCTCATCATTGGGAATGCATAGCCTGCTATTATAATACATAATTCCTTCATCCAGGCTGTACCCTTGAACTCGGTTCAACTCCTTTGAGGAGTTTTGCTTTCCTGCAAAGTAGGGTAGCAATAGGGCCAAAGAATCTATCCTGCATGATCTTCTCTCTTGCTTCATTAAAATCAATGGATTTGACACCACTGTGATTGCAAGCAAGGAGGCTTTTCTGCTGAGGGCATCTGTTACCACATTTTTTTTGCCTGGGTGGTACTTGATTTCAAAATAAAATTTTTGCAGGGTTTGCATCCACCTTCTTTGGCACATGTTGAGATCCTTCTGAGTGAAGATCCACTTTAAGCTCTGATGATCTATCATCAAAGTGAATCTTTGACCTAGTAGGTAATGTCTCCACACAACTTCAAGGCATAGACTACTGAAAGTAGCTCCAAGTTGTGGACAACATAATTTCTCTCATGCGTTCTGAGTTTTCAGGATTCATAGGCCACTGCATGACCTTCCTGCATGAGCACACCTCCCAGGGCAAAACCACTGGCATCAGTTACTACCTCGAAGGGTAGAGAAAAATTTGACAACTTCAAAATGGGATTGGTTACCAAGGCAGTTTTTCAGCTTATCAAAAGCACTCTGACACCTGGCAGACCATTGAAACGGGGTATTCTTCTTGAGAAGATTAGTCAGGGGGGAAGCTATGAGATCATACTTAGGTATAAAAATTCTATACCAACCAGTTAATCCCAAGAATCCCTTGACTTCTTTCACTGTCTTTGGTTCAGGCCAACAATCTATGACTTTTGCAAAATCTGGAGAAATTCCGTCTTTGGATAACAAAAAGCCCAAGTATTCAACATGGTCGACAGAGAAAGTGTATTTTCTCTTTTTTGCAAAGAGTTGGTGCTTCTTTAGAATCTCAAGAACTTGACGGACGTGAGCTTCATGGGGTCAGCTGCATTCTTTGAGTAAATCAGAATATCATCAAAGAAAACAAGAACAAAATCATCCAAGTATTCTCTGAGAATGTACTGCATTAGGAGATTGAATGTAGCTGGGGCATTTGTCAATCCAAACGGCATGACAGTAAATTCATAGTGCCCATAGCGAGTATTGATGGCTGTCGAGATATCTTGATCATTTATCTTGATCTGGTAATATCTTGATTTGAGATCTATCTTTGTGAAGATTTGGGATCCATTTAGCCTGTCTAGAAGCTCATCAATTTTGGGGATAGGATACTTATTCTTAACTCTCAACTGATTGAGACCTCTGTAACCCACATAGAGTCTTAATGTTCCATCCTTCTTTTTCTGAAAGAGAACTGGCGCTCCCCATGGTGAAACACTGGGTCTTAAAAACCCTTGTTCTAACAGCTTCCTAAGCTGTTCCTTGAGTTCAATGACTTCAAGGACTGGCATTTTGTACGTGCGCTGGGCTACTGGCTGAGCTCCGGGGTTCAATTCTATCTTATGATCTACTTCCCGAATCGGAGGCATCTCAGTTAGCTCTGCTAGGAATAAATCATCATACTCACTTAACCATTATGGTTCTTTAGCCTTTAACTTTGTGTCTACCGGATTCATTTTGGCAACATAACCTTTTAAAGTTTGAGGGTGTAGGCTTTGGTGGGACCTTAACAACAAATGCTTTGGCAAAGTCCTTTGCCATTTTGACAACTTCTGCCATTGAGACTGGTTTGGCATTTTTCACTAAAGTGTCCAATGGCTCATTCATCCCTCGAATGAATCTGGCCATCAGCTACTCTTCATCTAAAAGTGGAGAATATTTGAGGAGAAGGGCAAATGCATGATGGTATTCTTCAATCGTCCGGGTATCCTGCTTCAGTTCCAAGAACTCATTCATTTTGGTTTCCAGGAAGCCCGAAGGACATAACCTCTTCTTGAGGTAAGCTTTAAGATCTGACCAGGTCTCGGTATTTCGGTCGAGATGGTTTGTCTCGCAATGGTTCCTCCATGCGACCCTGGCCGTTTTCACAATTTTCAATCTGGCGAGAGCTATCTTGCTCTTCTCGTTATAACCGGTTACATCAAAATACTCTTCCATCGCCTTGATCCATTTTTCCACTACTTCTCCTAACTGTTCCCCTTCACCCTTGAAGGGACCAGGTGCAGGGCTTTACGAACATCCAGATCTAACTCTTCATTATCGGTAACTGGTCACGTCTTCTTTCCTCGAAACTCACAAAAGAGTTTGGTCTTGGTCATAGTCTCATTCAAGGTTCGAGTCTGATAAGATTTTTCCTGCACTATCTTTCTCGAACAGGTTTGATAATTCAGTTACTATTTTACTGAATTTCTTTCTTTGAATATTCACTTAATTGATTTTCTTTCTTTGAATATTCACTTAACTGATTTCTTTCTTTGAATATTCACTTAACTGATTTCTAAATTAGTTACAAATTTCAATGAGGAATAAATTAATCATTTATCTGAATATTTCGATCTTGATAGATTTCGTGAATTTTCTTTTTACAATCTGTGTGAAAATGATAGAAATTTCTCTCTTAGAGTATCTAATTATTCATTTATCAAATACGATAAGATTTAAACATAGAATTTAAGAGAATTCTAATTTTGATATAAAAATTCTTTATGTATCTATTTATGCATAAAAATCAACTTCAATGGGAATAACACTTTTATAAAAAGAAAATCCTTTTATGCATCTATTTATGCATAAAATCAAATTTAATAGGAATAACACTTTTATAATAAAAAAATTCCATTATGCACCTTTCTATGCATAGAAATCAATTTTAATAAGAATAACACTTTTATAATAAAAAAATTTCCATTATGCATCTTTCTATGCATAGAAATCAATTTTAATAAGAATAACACTTTTATAATAAAAACAATTTTGACTATGCATCTTTCTATGCATAGAAATTTAATTTAATAAGATTAACACTTTTATAATAATAAAAATTCTATTATGCATTTGTCTATGCATAAAAATCAATTTTAATAAGAATAACACTTTTGTAATTAAAAAAATTCCTTTATGCATCTTTCTATGCATAGAAATCAAATTTAATAAGAATAACACATTTATAATAAAAATTTTCCATTATGCATCTTTCAATGCATAAAAATTAAATTTAATAAGAATAACACTTTTATAATAAAAAAATTCTTTTATACATCTTTCTATGCATAAAAATCAAATTTAATGAGAATAATAGTTTTATAATAAAAAAAATTCCATTATGCATCTTTCTATGCATAGAAATTAAATTGAATAAGAACAACGCTTTTATAATTAAAAAAATTCTTTTATGCATCTTTCTATGCATAGAAATCAATTTTAATAATTAATATCAATGATATCCATGCATATTCATAGGTGAATATATACATGGAGTAATTAGAATATTTCTTTTAGATGCAAAAATGGTGGGAATTACTCTTTTGGAATAACATAAAAACAAACTTTCTTTTCCACAAAATTTTAGAAAATTTTGCCATAACCTCCTTCGTATGGCTGATCATTTCTCATTTTTATCATTCTTTATTTAACTTAAATTAACCCAAATTAGATTTATAGAACTCTAATCTGCACAATTTTCTAAATTCAAGAGAGTAAACAATAAGAAGAGTTTATTTAATCCCTTAGTTAATCTTTCTAGGATTGAGAAAGGTTGGAATGTAAAGAAGAGAAGGGGGTGGCCTTTTTATCAAAGGCATAGCATTTGAATTTAATTCAAACATTTGCAAAACATAAAATTTAAGACAACCATAGATTTTTCATTAAACAAGTAAGAAAATTATCTTACATGGAGCTTGTAAGCTCTCCTTTGGCTTGAGGGTTCTACTCTTTTTTTGAGGCAAGAGTGGCCACCAATTCACTTTGGAGAGGATTAGGCTAAAAACAATTGAATTATTAAGAAATTCAATGTAGATGGCTCAAGGCAGGAGTAACAGTGCATAAACACCATTAAGCTTTTACAAAGGGAGAGGCTTCTATTTATAGAAAAAAGTGAGCCTCAAACCAAGCAAACTGATTCTAGAATTTTCCAGATGAGTTTAGTCAATTTTTGACCATTTTTGGGTCGGTTCAGCTTACTTTTTAGATCTAGTTTTGAAATAGGAGAGAGGAGAGATGAAAATAACTCATTTTATTGATTTAAAATTGGGGGTAATGATGAGAAAAAGGTGCCTACTTCATGAGGGGAGATCCCCACTCTGAGGTGTCAAAATTCAATTTTTTAATTGTTTTGTTTGGTCCTTAGTCCACTCTTCATCTTATGTGAGCATTTACTCATTTTTGGGGGGTTTTTCTTTTATTCTTCAATTTATCTCCTCCCTACCTTTGGATTAATCTTATTGGTCCATAAGAACCTTAATCCAAAATTTTTAAAAAATCTTGACCCTTAGGCTAAGGTCTTTTGAGCACATGCACCTTAGGAGTCTCTTTTTAAACTTCTATTTTGGGGGAATTTATTTTAATAAGAAGGGATATTTTTCCATCCAAAGATATCTAAAAACTGAAATATCTCTCTCTAGAATATTTTCTCTCTCTAGGCCAAAACAGATAGAAACAAGATCTTTTATTATTCTGAAAAGGGGATTGAGTACAGGGGAAGAAATTGGACATCTTGAGGGGCTAGGGAGGAATCTTACAAGAAAGATGCTATGCAAGGGTGGTTCGAAGACTAGCACTTAGCCAACCCTAATGAGGGTTAACTACCCAATGTGAGGCCACTAGGGGCTCACTCCACCTCCACTTGTGTCACTCAAATGGAGCTTCCACAAGCTAGGTAGAGAGAAAAGAGGAAGGGAGCTATGGAAAGCTCTACCTCTACTCCATGCGTTTGTGTATGCAAGAGGGATCTTGAGAAGGAGACAAGAAAGGGACAAGAGAAAACAAGGCAAGAATCATTTCCTACATGCACACACCATAATCAAGTACGCATGAATCAACCAATACAAGCCTACCACCATAGTGACAAGAGAGTAAGAGAGACAGAGAAGTCGACTCAATTGTGATAATGCGATGGTCCCCTTTTTATATTTCACTTATATACATGAGCTCACTTTTTACAATGGCTAGCCGCCCATTTACAATTGGGTGCCCAAAACTAACTTCCTAGTTCTATGTACATCTAGGCTCATTCATCTGACTAGAATTATACAAGTCGTAAGCTCGATCATCCCATATATCTTTTCCATGAAGCGCTTAGCGTAGTTACAAAAACAATGGATTACAAGAAGCATAACCACACTTGAAAAATGATGTTAACTAGTGTAGTTAACATAGCCGACCCTAATGAGGGTTAAATCCCCAATTTGAGGCTGCTAGGGGCTCACTCCACCTCCACTTATGTCACTCAAATGGAGCTTCTACAAGCTACGTAGAGAGAAAAGAGGAAGACAATTATGGAAAGCTCTACCTTTACTCCATACCTTTGTGTATATAAGAGGGATATTGAGAAGGAGACAAGAGGAGGGAGGAGAGAAGACAAGGCAAGAATCATCTTCTACATGCACACACCACAATCAAGCAAGCATGCATCAACCAATATAAACCTACCACCATAGCCACAAAAGAGAGAGAGAGAGAGAGAGATAGATAGATAGATAGATAGATAGAGAGAGAGAGAGAGAGAGAGAGAGAGAGAGAGAGAGAGAGAGAAGGCAAGACTTAATTGTGATAATGATGTTGTCCCCTTTTCATATTTTATAAATCACTTATATATATAAGCTTATGTTTTACAATAGTCGGCCACCCATTTACAATTAGGTGCCCAAAACTAACTTCCTATCTCTATGTATATCTAGGCTCATTCCTCTGACCGACATTACACAAGTCTTAAGCTTGGTCAACCTATCTATCATTTCCATGAAGAAGGACGTAGTTACATAACAATGGATTACAAGAAGCGTAACCATGCTTAAAGCATGATGTTAACTGTTGAGATTCAAGCTCGATGTCAGCTTGTGCTAGTTACACTATGTGCTAGCGTGTTAGATAGTAGCATGTGTGAGACATAAATGACCGCGTCCAATTGGTCATAGTGTGTGGACAGTAGCTAGGGTTAGCTGTGTGTGGACACAACACAAGTAGTGTGTTGTAGCTTTTGGATTATGGTTTTATGCATTATGTGAGATGGGACATGGCTTCCCTCTATGGCTAGGGTTTGACTTATACATTAGGGTTTTCTCCTGTGCGTGTGTCTCCTCTCCTTCTACCTGTTTTTCATCATTGTATCAGAGCCTGGTGCTCTCTATTGGGGTTTATGAGTGAGTGAGAGAAGAGGGAGAAGAAGCTGTGAAGAAAAGATGTGGAGCTTGCCACCATTGGAGCTGTGAAGCTTGGAGCATACTGATTTTTACCAAATCTGAGAGCTTGGCCTACCGGGTAAGGAAAACTAAACATCTTTGAGTGGATTGTAGGTGTGAAATCACAAACAATATTAGATTTGAGTTGCCCAAAGTAAAGGAAAATTTCTATTTTGCAAGCTCTTCATTGAAGCTTGATAGTGGTGAATGTATGATGCAAGTGGTTGCAAATCTGAAAAAGATTCATGTATCTGGCAATGGGAATGTGTTGGCAACTCATGTGCAAGCCCTAGAATGATTTTGGAGCTCTTCATTGAAGCTTGATAGTGGTGAATGTATGATGCAAATGGTTGCAAATCTGGAAAAGATTCATGTATCTAGCAATGGGAATGTGTTGGCAACTCATGTGCAAGCCCTAGAATGATTTTGGAGCAAGTGTTATGCATTGAAGTGATTGGAAAAATTTTGTTTTGAAGCCCTCACAAAAACAGTGAATCACTTTTGATGCAATTGGAGCCGGTTTTTTGCAAAAATCATCAGATTGATGACTTGGGTGCATGTTGAGTGTTGGAAACTCCCATATACCATCATTAGTCCCACCAACAACTCCCCAAATCCCCCTAATTGCAGGCGGCACAGCCAAGAGGCTAAAACAGGGCAGATTTTACCTTATTTTGCATAGTTGAGGTCTAATACAAGCTTGGGTGGTTGATTATCTTCACAATACTCTTAGCAATACTGTGATACACACAGAGGAGAAGGATGCTATGTGGTTTTTTGGAGAAATTATGCATTTGGGAGCCAATTATGAGCTGATTAAGAATGCTATAAACTATGATTAGTGAAATAGAGGGTCGTTAATCGACTAATTACTCCCTCAACTTTTACAATTGGTCTAATTCCTTTTACATGGAGTTAGTAGATATCATTTCTAAGCTAATGAATGCTGGTCCCTCAATTTGGACAAGAATTGAAGAAATTAGAGCATTTTTTCTACTGGTTTTTCTTAAAATAGAGAAGGGGATTTGATATTTCTGGTATGTATGCACCTTGGTTGGTGTTAATATGCAACATTGAGCTTGTTCAGGTGTCAATGCAAGTTATCCACACTTGATTGAACCACTATATTACAATTTGAAGCATTTGGAAGCTTTGGAAAGTGCACCAAAATAGGGTATTTTGGACTACATATGCTAGTTCAATTTGAATGCACTCAGTGTGATTTTCTACATCAACAGTGAAGTTGGTTGAGTACTTTGGAGTATCTGGGACACTTATTGGAGTGTGGTTGAGTTGAGGAAGGCTCATTTATAGGATTGGACATGTGAAGAAGGTACATTTGCATTGAGCAAATATGTCAGACAACCCAGTATAGATTGTGGATGAGAAGTTGGATAGAAAGAACTTCCAGGCATGGAAGTACAGGATCAAAAGCTTTCTGAAAGAAAAAGGATTTTGGAACCTTGTTACAGGTGTGGAGCCAGATCCGGATCTACCCCGACAACCTACACAGCAACAAGTTGTAGCTCATAAACAATGGTTAGAGAGAGTATACAAAATTTTGCATTACTTGTCTATATGTATCTCGGATGCTTTACTCATACATATACATGATGCTGAGAATGTAGAGTCATTGCCAAAGGCAATAAAGAAGGCAGGTTATTCAAATTGGATGATGCTGGGATTCCTAAGTTGAAATCGGCTATGTTCTCTAAAAGCCAAAATGTAGTACAAGACATTGAAATGTGGCATAAAAGGATTGGACATGTGAACATAAGTTAAAGAACATGCAGGCAAGAGGCATTGTTGGTGGGCTGCCTAGATTCAATATGATGGGAATATGCATGTATGTGATGCTTGCCAGTTTGGAAAGCAAGCAAGGTTGCCATTTACTAAAGAAATCAACATGAGTAGTAGGCCACTTGAGATTGTTCGTAGTGATGTATGGGGTCCTACACAAAACCCATCCATTAAAGGTACCATGTATTATGTGACATTCATTGATGATTTCAGCAGAATGACTTGGATGATGGAGGTGGTGAATACACCTCACATGCTTTTGAGAACTTCTTGAGAAAGAATGGCATAAGAAGGCAGCTAACTTGCAGGTACACACCTCAGCAAAATGGTGCTGCTAAGAGGAAAAATAGAGTCATTGGTGATGTGGCTAGGGCAATGCTCAATGAAAAGAGAATGCCAGACTATTATTGGGCAGAAGCATGTGCTAAAGTGGTGTATGTACTTAATAAGACACCCACAGCTGCCATACATGGAAGTATGCCAGAGATGAGTCTTATAGGTTTTAGGTTAGACATTGGACACCTCAAAGTGTTTGGTAGCATAGCTTATGTGGATGTGCAAGATGAGAGAAGAATAAGCTAGATCCTAAGGCAAAAAAGTGCATTTTTGTTGGGTATGCACAGGATTACAAGGCATATAAATGTTACAATCCACATACTAGGCAAGTGGTTGTTTCACGAGATGTGGCGTTTGATGAACTTGCTAGTTGGTACAAGGCAAAGGATGAGGGTGTCATTGATTCCATTCATGCTTATGTGCATGTGAACTTGCCACAAACAAGTTCTATTTCTATGTCTAGGCCAGCAGAGTCTGAGAGTAGCACTATACATCCATGGTCAGGATGCTTGAGACATGAGAGTGTGAGCACTGGGAGTAGTGCTGTGGATAAAGGGAAAAAGAAGGTTGAAGGAATTGACATTACAGGTTATGAGTCGTCAAGTTTAGAAAGTTTGGATGAGGAACTTGGCATACCAGTTTTACGCACACCAGGTGCAAGAGGCAGGATAGATATGTGCCTCCACATGCTAGAGTGCAGGTGTTCAGAGTGAAGAGTGATCCACATGCATTACGGAGATCCCAAAGGGTCAGGTATCCAGTTTTGATAGGTTGACATATCGTGACTTTGCTATGCATTACGCATATATGACCTTTTTGGTGAAGCATGTGGAACCTAATGCTATACAGAAGCTATTGGGAAGCATGTATGGGAGAAGGCAATGGATGTTGAGATGGAGCATTGGTCCATAATGAAATTTGGGATTTGGTTGCCTTACCACAAGGCAAGAATGTCATTGGTTGCAAATGGGTTTATAAGCTGAAATGTAAATCAGATGGTTCCATTGAGCGCCATAAAGCATGGCTGGTAGCTAAGGGATATGCACAAACCCAAGGCTTGGACTATGATAAAACATTTAGTCCAGTTTGGGAAACAGTGAGAGTAGTCATTGCTATGGCTGCAACAAATGGTTGGGAAATGCATCAAATGGATGTGAAAAATGCATTTCTAAATGGTGATTTATAAGAGAAAGTTTATATGGCACAACCAGAAGGATATGTACACCCGAGGTATCCCACTCATGTATGTAGGTTAAAGAGAGCATTATATGGTTTGAAGCAAGCACCTCGTGCTTGGAGTGATAAGATAAGCTAATATCTTATCTCCATTGGATTTCAGATTCTTCACTCTATGTGAAAAAAATAGATCATGGGGTTGTCTTGCTTGTCATCTATGTGGATGACTTGATTGTCGCAGGAGATCATGCAGTGAGGCACATTATGTACTATGTAAAGACCACTGCACATTATGGTCTTCTTATGAGCATGGTAAAGGCTTGGATGTACACGGCTACACAGATGCAGATTGGGCAGGTAGCCTGTATGACAGGAGGTCCACTAGTGGTTATGCCTTTACATTTGGAAGTGCAGTGGTGAGTTGGAGCAGTAAGAAGCAACCTACTATTGCTTTATCTAGTAGAGAGGCTGAGTACAGTGGTGCATCCATAGCTGCATGTGAAGGAGTATGGTTAAAGAGTCTCTTGGCTGATTTGGGCCAGCCTATTGATGGCAAGGTTGTCATTCATTGTTTGATGGCAAGGTTGTCATTCATTGTGACAACATGAGCAGCATACAGTTGGCCAAGAATCCGGTCTTTCATGCACGGACCAAACATATAGAGGTCCACTATCATTTTGTCAGAGAGAAAGTGTTGGATGGTACAGTGAATTTGCAGTATGTGAAGACTGAAGAGCAGGTGGCCGACATCTTTACAAAGCCACTTAGCAGGGAGAAGTTTGAGTACTTCTGTACTAATGGGATGAGCTTGAGGGGGAGTGTTGAGAGATTTGATAGCCCAAGCTCATATACATCTTCATCTATGGCAGTGCATCATGAGCTTGAGAGGGGCTGTTGAGATTCAAGCTCGATGTCAGCTTGTGCCGGTTACACTATGTGCTGGCGTGTTAGGTAGTAGCATGTGTGAGACCTAAATGACCGCGTCCAGCTGGTCATAGTTTATGGACAGTAGCTAGGGTTAGCTATGCATGGACACAACACAAGTAGTGTGTTGTAGCTTTTGGATTATGGCTTTATGCATTATGTGAGATGGGACATGGCTTCCCTCTATGGCTAGGGTTTGACTAATACATTAGGGTTTGCTCCTGTGTGTGTGTCTCCTGTCCCTCTTCCTGTTTTTCATCATTAACCAGTGTGGTTAACATAGCCAACCCCAACCTCCACTTGTGTCATGCAAATGGAGCATCCCACAAGCTATGTAGAGAGCAAAGAGGAAGGGAGCTATGGAAAGCTCTACTGCTACTCCATGCCTTTGTGTATGCAAGAGGGATCTTGAGAAGGAGACAAGAAGAGGGAGGAGAGAAGATAAGGCAAGAATCATCTCCTACATGCACACACCATAATCAAGCAAGCATGCATCAACCAATACAAGCCCACCACCATAGCCACAAGAGCGCGCGTGAGAGAGAGAAGGCAAGACTCAATTGTGATGATGGGATTTTTCCCTTTTCATATTTCATAAATCACTTATATACATAAACTGACTTTTTACAATGGCTGGCCCGCCCATTTATAATTGGGGGCCCAAAACTGACTTCCTAGCTCTATGTACATTTAGGCTCATTCTTGTGATCAACATCACAAAAGTTGTAAGCTTGATCATCCCATATATTGTTTCCATGAAGCGCTTAGCACAGTCACGTAACAATGGATTACAAGAAGCATAACTACGCTTGAAAAATGATGTTAACCAGTGTGGTTAGCATTGACAAAAAAAAGATCTTATCCTACATGTGCCTCCTAACCCTCCATTGCCTATTCCACAAGGAGCCAAGACTAAATCCCACATTTACATTAAAGAACTTGATGCTTACAGTGCCATAGAGTCCGACAAAAACATACAAGATGTCCACATAAAATTTGTTGAAGTTTTTCACCCTCTTACGGCACCCAAGTCTCAACCTAAAACTACATCAACACGGACCAAATTGAATCTCCATACACCATTTCCGGTCCAACCTATGAATCAAGCCCTAAAAATGAAGAAGTTCCTCATCAATAAGACCTTGCCGGCCTATTAGCCTTTCTTTCCTCCCAAATCGAACTGCCCATTGGAACCTTGTTAAAACCTTATTACAAGGGAATCTGAATTTATGGAATGACCTTAGGGATTAGATGGAAGCAGGCTCCCATAAAGGAGGCGAGCGCCTTAGATTCCTTAGATGAATCTGAGGCACATAGTTCTGAATTACTTCATGAGAAAATCCCACAACCCAAAGGTGCATCGAGAATTCGAGTAAATGTGTTGGGTCACTACTTTGAAAGTGATGATACAAATGTAGCCCTTCCCATTTCTTACAAATTACATGAGGTCAAGACCATTCTAGATGGGGGTGCTAGCATAAGCATCATCACAAGGAAGTGCTAAGAGAAATGGGGAGAACCACCACTGGATGACACCAAGTTGGTAATAAGTCTAGCAGGGATGGGACAACCACAAACCCTTTGGACTATTGAATAACCTCAAGATTAAATTCCTTGACATGAGCTTCAAACACACATTTGTAGTCATGGACTTTACTCAGTAGTAGTAGCCAGTTTCTTATGATAGCATCTTGGGATAGCCCTTCATGAGACTCACACAAGTGGTCCATGACTGGGAAGTAGATCATGTCTACCTCTACAAATGGGATCAAATGCTCAAAGTGATGTACATGGAAGGCACATCCCATGATGAAAGGTCTCTTCACACAAGATTTTGTGACCACATCCAAGACTAATGATCTCTTTGTTTGCCAAGCTTGTCACCAAATCCTTAATGAAAAGTGGGAGCCAAACACAGTCGCTTCTATCATGGACAACAAAGTTGACCAAGAATGGATGCAAATCCTATCTACAATTGATACACTCCCAAATCACAAACAAGGAATGACATTTGTGGTCCCATCCTATCAAAACCTTTATGAACCCTACAAGCCCTCCACCTTGCTTAACACCATGGATGTGAGTGTAGCTCCCCAACACAAAACCGTAATACCCTTTGGGTATTGTTAGATTTCCCGTTTGGCAAAAATATGCAAAGAAATCATGCCTTATTGTCTCCAATAGCTACCCACAATCTTTTTCCATGGGGGGGAAGTATGGATCTCCCTAGGCAAACCGTCTCTTCACAGTGCTCATGCCAAAGTTCAGTTGAGAAAAACGAATACAAAACCTTGGGTCTTTTACACAAACAGTACATATTTTCTCTAACCCATTGTCTTGTGTTAATCCCATTTTGGATTGACAAAGATGCTCCTCCAATTGAGGACATTAATAAGTGTCATGTAAAGGCACTAAAAAGATTATAATAATGAGATACTGGCCACCCAAGGCCTTAGTTAGTAAGTTTTGGGCGCACAAGTGTGAATAAGGGCCAGTTGTATAAAAGGAAATTCTCATAAATGAAATGACACAATCCACCTTTGCTCTATGAGACCTCTCTTAGAGTACCTCACGGACTGCTAGTTCACACATTAAGGGTTGTTAGACTAGCATTAAGAGAGGTACTCTAATTGCACCATTTGGGTATATTCGACTCAAATTGAAGTAATTTTGAGCTAAAAAATTAAAACATGAAATGTTAGTTGCAGTAGCGTTAGAAATAGTTCACAACGTAAATTTCTCCCTGCTACTTCATGACGTTAACCATTCTCTGCGGTTTCACGGATATCTGTGCTAGTTTATTGGCCAGAAAAGACAGTTTGGTAGAAAATCGATTAAAATAGTTGGAGGAGTGATCTCGCATGTCGAAATATACTCTCAT
Source organism: Cibotium barometz (assembly GCF_041138505.1). NCBI lineage: Eukaryota > Viridiplantae > Streptophyta > Polypodiopsida > Cyatheales > Cibotiaceae > Cibotium > Cibotium barometz. Next base: position 19,435,921 of record NC_141074.1, read on the forward strand.
CATGCACTTGAGGCCCAGTAAACTCATTGTGGAGGTGACCTTACTCCCACGATGAGAGTGCATCAAACCACCTAGGTTCTTCCTACCAAAGGAGTGTTGATTCAGGCCACTCGTTCGATGAGCACTCAATTGAGTCTTTCAGCTTGGAGGAATCTGACCACCATAGAAGTAGTGAAGAATCCATGGAACAAGGGCTACAATTATCTGGCCTTGGAGAGGAAGAAAACCATCTTCCCCTACTAGATCCAACATAATCTTTGATATAGCCAGGGGATTTTTTGGTCTTCAACATGGCACAAAGGATGACGTGCAATCTACGAGCATGGACCCATCAATTAGCATAGGACACGATCTAAGACCAAAATTACCAACCCAACCTTTTGGCTCTAGGCATATTAACATCGTGAGGATCAATGGGACGACCCTCAGGGTTAGAAGGGATAAGGAAAGTGCGACCACGATAGGTTAAGTATTCTTCCCCACATGAGGAAATAGAAACAGACTTGAAGAGGGTTGAGGCAGAGTGATAATTACGGCTATTGAGCTTAAGAAAACAAGAGCTTAAGAAAACAAGGCAGAGTGATAATTGCGGCTATTGAGCTTAAGAAAACAAGAGCTCGATACTTGAAGAACAAGGGAAAAACAAAGGGAAATGGAGAATGTAAATCCTTTTAGATCACGTGGCAAAGAACCAAAAACATCTATAAATTCCACTAATAGCATGTGGATGGGCATAACAGAAGGAGCAATAAATCAAGGGTGTGGACGAAGGCCTTGAGATGCAAGAAGAGGAGGAAAATATACCTAGGATATCTACCCAAAGGTGAAAATCATCTCTATACAAGAAATGATTAATGATCCTATTTTCTTGCAGGGCATGGAGCTCCTAATCCAACAAAGGCAGGCTAAAGCCGCTAATAATGAGCCAAGTGATGAGGCGTTGGCCAGACCTAGCCATAGACCTGAATTAAATAGAAGAATCAATGAAAGAAGAGATCTAGGTAGGGGGAGAGTAGCTCCTCGAAGACCAATTGTGGAACCAAACACAGATCTTAATGCGGTCACACGAGGGCGGATATGCTAAACATGGTTGCAGAAATGGGCTGAGGTATGGTTAGGAAACTAGGCACCGCCCTGGAATCCATACCATCCTAAAAGTTCTCGGGTGATATGGGGACCCAATCCAGCATACAGAGGTCTTTGAGTCAACCTGTGAGACCTATGGGCTAGTGAGTGATGTAACCATGATCCATGCTTTTTCAATGACCCTAGAAGGAAATGCTCATGAATGGTATCAAACCCTAAATCTAGAGGATAAAGTAAAATTCACTCGACTTAAGAATGTGTTCATACCAAGCTTTGCTTGAAGTGGTGCTAGATGGAGTCCTATGGCTCAACTCCATAATATTAAGCAGCAGAAAGAAAATGAGTCCATGCAAGATTATGTGTCTCAGTTCAAGCACTATCATTGATAAGTAATGATATACTTGTTGCGATTGTCTCACGTTTGATGATGCATTGGATGATGTTGATTTCAGTAATATTATTTGATATTCTATTTTTGTTTGATCATTGATAAGTAATGATACACTTGTTGCTGTTCTCTCATGTTTGCTTGATGTTGATTTCAGTAATGTTGTTTAATATTCTATTTTTATCGTGTTTAGTGATATTTGCTAGATTTACGAAGACGACCAACATGCTTTCCCATGAAGAGCGTAAAATCGTTCTACGAGCAATTCGCATTGAAGCAGTCATCACATTGTCACAATGTGCAGATGACGTCGTCAAAAAGATCAATGAGTCCGAGATACTCATGCGAGATCTATTAGAGCAGATATGGGAACCCGAGCAAGTTTCCATACTGCCTGTCCAAGGCAAAGGAATCGGAGCTGAACCGCCAACTCCAAGAACTGTTGCAATCTGGCTTCATACGTCCCAGTGTGTCGCCATTTGCAACACCAATCCTATTTATCAAGAGGGTCTTCTCGATTATGTGTCGATTATCATGCACTCAATAAGTTGACCATCAAGAAGAAGTTACCGATGCCTCAAATAGATTATGTTCTCGACAAGCTGAATGGAGCTAAGGTTATCTACATGTTGGACATTCAACTAAAGCTCTTGAGCCATGTATGCATGTTGGACATTTCAACTTATTTAAAAGAAGAAGAAAGTAAATTATTTTGCATAAAAACTATATATGTGAAGATTATAGCTACAAGCCCATGAAGTAATTTGTTTTCCAAGAGGAATTATGTGTATTTAATTATATCTTGAAGCTTATATAATGGTCATTAATTTAACATGTCATATTTTAATAGACTAAATATGCTTTATCCATCTATCTCACTCATAAAAGTTTGATTGGAAAAGATTTACGATAATAAAAAATTTCAATGAAAACATTGTCACTTAGGTCATATGAGTAAGGTAGTTAATGGATACTTACAATTTCTTGTGAACTTCTTATGTTTGTAAAGTTCAAGCTCGTAAGCCTTATCTGCATGATAAGGCTTACGAGCTTGAACTTTACAAACATAAGAAGTTCACAAGAAATTGTAAGTATTCATTAACTACCTTACTCATATGACCTAAGTGACAATGCTTTCATTGAAATTTTTTATTATCGTAAATCTTTTCCACTCAAACTTCTATGAGTGAGATAGATGGATAAAGCATATTTAGTCTATTAAAATATGACATGTTAAATTAACGACCATTATATAAGCTTCAAGATATAATTAAATACACATACTTCCTCTTGGAAAAAAAATAACTTGATGTTTACTATTGTAAGTGTCCATGACCTACCTTGCTCATATGACCTAAGTGACAATGCTTTCATTGAAATTTTTCTTATAGTAAATCTTATCCAATAAAACTTCTATGAGTGAGATAGATGGATAATGCATATCTAGTCTATTAAAATATGGCATGTTAACATACCAACCATTATATAAGCTTCAAAATATAATTAAATACACATAATTCCTCTTACAAAACATATTACTTGATGTTTACTATTTGTATGGCATGTTAACATACCAACCATTATACATGGAGCCCCATCATCCAACTGTTCCAATTTGAACAAAAACCAAAGGAAACTTTGCTGTAGCCAGTAAGGCGGAGATGGAGGAGGTGGAGGCGGAGGCGAAATTGGTGAAGGAGGTGGAGGTGGAGGCGGAGCACCCTTTGCTCCCATGCTCCAGCCTCTCCAGTCCCCCGGCAGAGCCGGGGGACTGGAGAGGCTGGAGCATGGGAGCAAAGGGTGCTTTGGGCTCCGTCGAATTTGCCAGTAAAGGGGCCGGTGGAGGAATTGAAACTGGAGCCGGTGGAGCAGGTGAAGTTCACGCGCATGTAGGCGGAGGCGAAGCCAGAGCCGGAGCCTGTGGAGGAGGTGGAAGCCGGAGCCTGTGGAGGAGCCGAAGCCGGAGCCTGTGTTGGCGCATGCAAGCGCAGCCAGTAAGGCGGAGATGGAGGAGGTGGAGGCGGAGGCGGAATTGGTGAAGCAAGTGGAGGTGGAGGCGGAGCATCCCTTGCTCCCATGCTCCAGCCTCTCCAGTCCCCCGCCGGCAGAGCCGGGGGATGGTTAGTGCAGACCATCCCCCGGCTCTGCCGGGGGACTGGAGAGGCTGGAGCATGGGAGCAATGGGTGCTTTGGGCTCCGTCAAATTTGCCAGTAAAGGGGCCGGTGGAGGAGTGATGAAAGCCCTTCATCAAAATTTACTCATATAAACTTTCTCCCATTCATGTTTGGATCGACTCAATGTGCATGTCGCCTTGATGCCCATTCATTGCACATGCAATTGACACTCGCAAGGGCATCTATGTGCACACCCAAACTCTTGGTATTCTAAAGAGTTACTTGGTGTAGTATTGACTTTAAGAGCTCCTTAATGTAGTAGTAAGGTAATGTGTAAGGTATATGGTTGCAAAAAGTTTCGACTATGTCAACCTCATGCCAGTTTTAAAGCATCTTAACCTAGTAATTCATTCACTCCTATACATGGTAATATTTTACATTTATTGATTTTGCATCAAGTGATACTTTTCATACTTAGTAATTATTAAAGCTTCACCTTGATTTTGCTCCTCTAGCAATTGGAGGAACTTCTCCATAGAGTCTTCTTCAGGTTTTAAATACCTTCTTTGTGACATCTTAAGGACGTAACACTTTGTTCCTCTCCTTGATTTCTATAGGCTATTGTGTTGGAGCTACACTTTTGAGCATGTGCTAGGGATTTTGCATAGAGGAGTTAGCATTGCCAATGGAAGCACAATTGCTTCATATAATCCTGGGTGTAAGTTGTTTGGCTACAAGCTACGAATGGGCACGATTGTGATCATATTCCTCAAGTTGATGATGGGTGAATGTTTCTTTCCTAGAGGTACCTTTCTTTGAATAGGGCCTATAGTTACGGCCCGATCTTGGTTTTGGTATCCGGCCTTGTGAGCTTACTGATCTACTCTTTGAAGTTGTGTGCTAGCCTCTAGAGCTTTCACCATCCTGAATGTTTTCTTGGACATGTAGTAAGGTTTGTGTGTGAGGTTGATGTTTTCCTATGGACATGAAGTAGGGTTTATGTGTGAGGTTGATCATCTCTATATGTCATTCAGCTCAAACTGTTTTGCTACTCATATTCAGGGCAAAAGAGAGAGAGATGGCTCCAAGAAAAGCAGGAAAACAATAGGCAAAGACTAAGAAAGGTATATGATGTGAATAGCCAAGATTATTTTGAGATTGTGTTTTAATGTTTTAGATATGCTTACTTGGGCTTGGTGTGTGTGTCTTACAGATAATAGGGGATACAGGTATATGATGTGAATAGCCAAGATTATTTTGAGATTGTGTTTTAATGTTTTAGATATGCTTACTTGGGCTTGGTGTGTGTGTCTTACAGATAACAGGGGATACTCACTTAGATCTGGGCGTGTTTGTTTGACTCTTAGCGAGGAAGCTCAATCCCGGACACCTGTGTCCTCACATGTATCTCCTGTTAGAGAGGAAACAGAAGCGCATAATTCTCTTGTTCATGAGGAAGAAGCGCTTGTGTTAGAGAACGAAATGAGCTCACCTCCTCCAACTCAGACGGAGATTCCTGAATCTAGTACTAGTCAAGGGGAGACCCATAGTAGGCTTCTTGGAAAATCTATTGAATTGGGATTGCTTGGTGATGTATTCACTAAGTTTTTTGTGCAACGCAATTCCTCTACCCCTTTGGTCCCTTTATGCAGGCTGATTCCAAATGAAGCCATCCGTACAGTTTCTAGCCAACTTGAGGTGTTTCGTGATTCCTTTGAGAGTGCCATGGTTATGTCGAGGCATCTCCTCCTTTTTTAGTTTCACTTACACGTCCCAGAAGCTCTATGTATTTTGCGGTCACACAAATAGACTTGCAAGAATGGGGACCAAACTGGGTGGTACAACATGATAGATTTGAGGATGAAATCAGAGGAACTGAGTGGGAGGATCTTAGTGGTAAGAAGTCTCATGTTTGGGATGGCAATCATCGTGTGAAGGCATGGATGTCTCGAGTGCGTGAAGGTATGTTCTTTTGAATGCCATAGAGTGGTTTTGTGCAACATTAAAAGTAATATATTATAATATATTATGCATGAAGGTATGTTCTTTTGAATGCCATAGAGTGGTTTTTGTGCAACATTAAAAGTAATATATTGTAATATCTTTATTTTGTTTTCTCTAGCTTGGTCTCAAAGCCCCTCACGCCATGTCCGGGTCAAATGTCAATTTTCGGTTGTGGACAAGAAGCAAGAAGGAGAATTGCTATTGGCTTTACAATCTCAAAATGAGTAAGTGATCTCTCTCTACTTAATTACGGACATTGTGAATTCATTGTTAAGTTCTTGGCTCATTGTGACTCTTTACAATAGATTGGTGCGCACTAGTGTTACACCCACATTGTCATATGAGATCTTCATGTTTCAACGATTTGGAATGGCGGACAAATCATCCATATTGGACTACCTTGGTGAAGACGTAAGGAGGTGGGCTTTAATGGAGCTTAGTTTGGAGCGACGAAGTGGAGAGCAATGGTACAATGCTCCGGCTACAATCTTGGCACAGCTTGTGTGGAAGGTAGTGTTTGCATTTCCCATCTTTTATTAATAAACGGATTATGAATGTTTTTTAATCGTGTGAGTGATAAGTGACCATACAAATCAACCTTTGATATTGGACCCTTCTTAGTATATTCCTTTATCTAATGTTCATGCTTCTTCTCTTGTTCATGTGACTCACTCCCTACCTTTCTTGTGCTCCATGGCACCACATTTCTCAACACCCCCCCTTGGTGCCAAATATTTAGGTTACCCAAGGTGGTTAGATGTCAGTTTATAGAATGTTGTTTGACTTTTTATTTTCTACATTCCTCTATGTGCTATGAGAAACTTTGGCTCATGTGCTACTTTGCACTTCCTCCCCTTAATGGTGACTTGACCTATCTTTGAGGCCTAGAGGGCATCTCTAAGAGTGAGGTTACAAATTTTTGGCTATTTCTTCTACCTTGGCTACATCATTGGTGTGAGGGAATTTTTGCACGATCATTTGGCCGCATTTTATCAAAGGTTACATATTTTTTATGAAAACATTTTTTCAATGACAAATTTAATCTTGATGAAGATCTCATATGTAATGGGCATATTGCTAATAATATAAATGCCCAACTCACTAATGAACATGATTTAAAAAAACCTTTGTAGACGATGTTGGGGAAGCGGCCATGCAAAAGGTATCTTATGAAGAGTTCATTTTGACCACATTTCGATGGTGCTGTCATTGTCCTCCGGGAATCCCATATTGAGCCGTCCACCACGCATCTCTTGCTTTTGCTGCTGGTGAAGAAGCGCCTTAATGCACCCAAGACTGGAGACCAAGAGAACATCTTGGGCTTCAAGGAATTTTAAATCACCAAATTTTTTGACATTGTAGCCATTAGACTAGGGGCTTACAAGCTTTCTAGTATCATGCACTGAGTGCAATGCCTCCATCCTATTCAAAAGATTCGACAAAATGCCTCTACCTCAACAAGATTAACTGCCAAAGGTTAATGCCAAAAATGGCACAGATCTTCATCCCTCATCTTATATGTGCTCGTGTGGAGTCAAAGGATTTCATTGCAAGAAAGCCTCTTGTGAAGGCGTCCCTCTACCATATTTGCTGATGGCTAGATACGATGGCGTCTTGCTACTCCAATGAACTCTTAGAAGGCAAGGTTACAGATAATAATGAAAGGGCCGCATCAAGACTTGCCATGTGTTCACCATCGTCATCATCCTCATCTGCTTCTCATGGTGCCAACTTCTCCATTGGCCTACCTCTTGCTGCGCCTGCTTTTCTTCTCTTCCCCTCATCCTTCTTTTTGCTTTTCTTCTCAATGGTGGGTGGTAATCTATCTCAATTCTAATGCACACTAAGAGAAGCTTGGTGTGAAGATGAGAGAAAAAAAGGATTTTCTAAAACCTAATCAACTAATCAAAGATAGAAAATGATAGCTCCCTATCAAAGAAATCCTAATGTTCTTGATCACTTACTAATGACCTAGCCTAGCCAAGCTCTGATACCATGTTAGAAATCATGGATCTAGGGCAGCTCATAGTAAGTGATCAAAGACATAATTAAGGAGGATAATAAGGTGATTAAGAAAGTAAACAAGATGTTAACAAAATGGTATGCTCATAAAATGTCACATAATCTCATTGCCATAATCAAGTTCCATACACCAATATTTGTAGTCTTGGGAAGGACTCCAATCCATGCTTTTTGTGCACCCTCGGGGGGGTCACTATATGTAAATCCTCTATATCACGTGCGTTCAAGGCCTATTTAAAAAGTCCCTTATCTGTGAATTTTTTAGTGAATATAATGTATCCTTTCCTATTCAAATCTGTAATTTTTTTAAAAAATACAATAAATAAATCTCCTTTGTAAATATATTTCTGTAAGTTTTAAATATTTAAAATGTCCTTCTGTTGAACCCACGTGATACTTACATATTTATACGAGTGACCCCCCCGAGTGTGCACCCTAGTGCCAACCATGTGTTCATTAATGCTCACACTACCTATGCAACCTTGTTCTTTTCATGTGTCACCTTTTGACCATTGACTTTACCTTTCACAAGTGACCATATAAATCAACCTTTGATATTGGACCCTTAGTCTATTCCTTTATCTAATGTGCATGCTTCTTCTCTTGTTCATGTGACTCACTCCCTACCTTTCTTGTGCTGCATGGCACCACATTTCTCAGCGATCTGATCCAACTACCTCCTCAATCTATCCTCTCAAATCAACACAAACCTCCAAAACCTCTGACCTTCCACCTAAAAGCCTCTCCTGACCACAACTGACATCCAGCTGACCAAATTAGCTCCCAACTAGCATAGAACTGGTTGAAAATTACTTCCGAAACCCTCCACTAGAAATTGTCCTCTAGGCTCCTCTAGTATCAGCTCACCCTATAGCCACAATCCCTGGGGCTTTCCAAACACTTGACCGACCCTGCTCTGACTAAAGTAGACTGAATTCTACCTCAACAATATGACACAAAACCGGTTGACTCAAAAGTCTACACTAAATCAAAATCTTTCCTCAAGTGTCCTCTAACACACTCAGGCCCTTAGGCACCTCTAAACTCAAAGAAAGATTACACTGTAAGCTCTCTACTATTGATTGTAAGCAGATCTGACACATAGCTGATTCCAACTTAATTGTCCTCTCAAAAATGACCAAACTGACTCAGCTGACTCAAGTTTCCTCTCCTCTATGGTAGCTGACACTTTTATACCCTTAAGACACTCAAACCAAGCCAAGATCCATCACAATGGACACTCTGTTAACACAACTGATGGACAACTGCCACAGAAAAAACATCAGACCTCTAACTCATCTGATTGCTGACTATTGACTCCAAACTGCCAGCTTTGACCCACAAGAACTTCTCCCAATCTCAGACAAACCAAGGCAAGATCTCTACACCTTCAGTTGATAATACTAAAGCTCAGCTGACACAAAACTATCATTGTACCCTATCTCATCTGATTCTGACTCAAAATCAGTTCCCTAGTCATCAGACTCACACACTAAGGAGCTTCATCACCATAAACTCAAACAAAACAACATCTTCATCTCACAAACAACTGAAACTCTTAAACAAAGAATCTTTCTATCACTCACAACTGACACAAACAAAACTCTGTCTGCTTCAGATAAACAAAAACAACATCAATGTGTCAATATCCTTGAGATGTGGGCACATACACATCAAAAGAGAACACAAAAGCTCAAGGATCCCTCTCGCAAACAAGAAGACCCTGACGACAACACTTCAAAGCTTTTTGAACACACTGCCATGATTGGCAAGCCACACAGATCAGCACCACACAGCTAAGAGAAAGTAGCTACAATCCATCAAAAATTAAATTGAATCAAGTCTCTAATGGAGTTCAGCTCCTTAGATTTCCAAGGGCACACACTTCCTTCAAGAATCTTTGGCTTCTAGCTCTTGCTCCACTCTGATCCAACAGATTCTCTCACACTGACTTCTCTTTTGCAAACTTGAAAATATATGCAAGAACTCTAGCCTACAAAACAAACAAGCCTGTAGGAGTCTACTCAATTGCAGTCTCTCTTTGGCAGTTTTGCTCCTCTCGATGGTCACTCTAGCCACACTGTCGACGAGCCACCCTGAAAACGTTGCCCAATTCTCCTTCATAAACTTGTCACCGCCTTGCCTTCTTTGAGAACCCTGCACCACCCGACTTACTCGTTCGTCCACGTGCTTTCTATTTTCATTTGTGCACCTTCACTACCCGGTTGTCACACATCTTTAGCCAATTGGGATCCACTATACACCTTTATATATACATTTCCTATATCTATTCATCATGTTTAGGATGGGCTCATTATGCTCCTTACATATAGGTCACCCCCTAGGTGAAAACATTCATGTTTTCACTGTCTTCTTTGTTTTTAAAACTCTTTTCTCTACACCAGTCTATACAGCTCTATTTACAGCAACAAAGCATGATCCAACATTGTGTCATCCCCCTAGATAGAATGGGAACAACACCCTCCTCCACAACCAACCAGTTGAACTGAGCCATCCTCTTGGATCAAACACCTATACATCATCCTCAAATAGCCTCTACGCTTTGCCCTTATCAAATGACTACATCAAACAAACATATTTACTATCCAGCCCCTTCCTTGGCTCTCCATCCTTGTCAGTTCTGTGTTCTCCACACACAACTCAGAGCTCTTCTCAACTTTTTACACTTTCATCAAGCTATTATAAGCCCGTAAACCTCTTAGATTACAAGCTTCATCAAGCATCTTCTTAGCATATCCACCTGTCATTTGTCCCAAAACATTATTCAAATCATTCAAACTCTGAAATTTCTTTAAATACTTTTGCATCTTGAAGGTCATAGCCAAAAACATCACAGCCATCTACATGGTTCACATCTAAACATTGGGCATCATCTACAGAGCAACACTCTCATCATCACAAAAAAACATCCCAGCCAGACCTTCCTAAACACAATGGACTCCAACCTATTGACCAAATACCTTAACAAGAACCTTTTGATCCTCAGTGGGGGCACCAAAGCATGTGTGGCGATGGGTGATGGCCTCTACTACACCACCTATGGGCACACAAGAAGAAGACACAATGGGATCAGAACTAGGGGACACTGAAATCCCAGCTCCAAGGGCACCAAACCAACTCTGCACTGTCCTCAACCCTCTATAGCTTACACCACGGGACACCTCAACACCCTCCCTAGCTCCCTATCTGACCCAACTTCCTCCTCGATGTGCCCTCTCAGGTTAGCATAGACCTCCAAAACCTATGACCTTCCACCTAAGAGCCTCTCTCCTGACCATAGCTGACATCCAACTGACCAAATTAGGTCTTAGTCGGACACAAAATTTACTGAAAACTGCTTCCAAAATCCTCCACTAGTCCCCAATCAGAAAATTGTCCTCTAGGCTCGTCTATTGTCCTCTAGTATCAGCTCACCCTATAGCCACAATTCCAGGGACTTTCCAAACACTTGGCTGACCCTCCTTTGACTGAAGTAGACTGAATTCTACCTCAACAATCTAACATAGAACCAGCTGACTCAGAAGTCTACATTGAATCAAAATCTTTCCTCAAGTGTCCTTTGACACACTCAGGCCCTCACGCACCTCTAAACTCAAAGAAATATCACATTATAGGCTCTCTGTCGACTGTAGCTGACACACAGCCACTTCCAACATGATTATCCTCTCAAAAATGGCCAAATTGACTCAGTTGACTCAAGTTTCCTCTCCAGTGTGTGAGCTGGCACTTCTATACCCTTAAGACACTCAAACCAAGCCAAGATCCATCACAATGGACACTATGTTGACACTAGCTAATCCACAGCTGCCACAGAAACAACATCAGACCTCTAACCCATTTGATTTCTAATTGCTGACTCCAAACTATCAGCTTTGACCCACAAGCACTTCTCCCAATCTCAGACACAAGGGCAATATCTCTACACCTTCACAACTGATGATACTAAAGCTCAGATGTTGACACAGCACTGTCACTATACCTTATCTCATCTGATTTTGACTCAGAATCAGTTTCCCAGTCATTAGACTTATACACTAAGGAGCTTCATCACCATAAACTCAAACGAAACAACATCTTCATCACAACTGAAACTCCAAAACAAAGGATTTTGCTATCACTCACAATTGACACAAACCAAACTCAATTTGCTTTTAGATAGACCTCAAGATAGACAAAAACAACATCACTGTCTCAAAAGCCCTAAGATGTGGGCACACACATATTAGAAGAGAACACAAAAGCTTAAGGATCCCTCGCAACAATAAGACCCCGACGACAACACTTCAAAGCTTTCTGAATAATACACTGCCATGATCGGTAGGCCACACAGACCAGCACCGCACAGCCAGCAAAAAGCAACTACTACAATCGAGAAGACCATATTAGAGAGTTTGGAAAATCGCATTACTTTGGGAATTTTCTTCTCAGTCTACTTTTTGGTGTATCTTGAGTATACCAACTCGAAAGTTGTTGGAGAATGTGAATTTAGAACCTTCTCTTCAAGAGCTTTCCACCACGATATGTCACATGATGGGGTTTTGACAAAATCTTAAAAGGGTTTACCATGCCCCCCATTTTTTGATCTTGCAAAATGGGAATTGGGATTTTCCCAAACTCCCTAATATGGTCTTCGAGTAGAAATCGAATTTAATCAAGTCTCTAACATAGTTCAACTCCTCTTAGTTGGTCACTCTAGCCACACCGTCGATGAGCCACCCTCAAAACTTCACCCGATTCTCCTTCATAAACTCGTTGCCACCTTGCCTTCTTCGAGAACCCTGCATCGCCTGGCTTACTTGTTCATTCACATGCTTTCTATTTTCATTTGTGCACATGTGCTTATCCACCTAGTTGTCACACATCTTTAGCCACTTGGGATCCACCATACACCTTCATATATACATTTCCTATATCTATTCATCATGTTTAGGATGGGCTCAATATGCTCCTCACACCGCGTTTTGCCTACCTCACCACTTGCCCACATCATTCTGCCCCCTTCTGCCATGGAGACCCCTACAGATCTGTAGGTGCAGCCATGCTGAGAGAGGCGACAACGTTAACGGCATGTGGGTAGAGGGGTTTCATGTGAAGGAGGGAGAAGGGGGGTGCACAAAGAGAAGGCGAGCGAATGTAGACTGCGAAGCACAGTAGTTGTGAGGGATGGGAGGGATGGGGAGGAGGGGCTTGGGGATTTTTTTTAAAATGGTTTTTTCAACAACAAAAAATGAGGCCTGAGGAGGCTGCACCAGAGGCGAGGGGCTGTAGACTGCAAAAGAAGGGTAGTCGTGAGGGATGGGGGGGGGGGGATTTTTTTAAAATGGTTTTTTCAACAAAGGCCTGAGGAGGCTGCGCTAGCACGGCCTCCTCAACCCTCACTTTTTTTAAATGGTTTTTTGTCAAAAACAAATTGGGCCTAAAGAGACCGTGCTCCTTATTTTTTTAAATGGTTTTTAAAATGTTCCGTGCTCCTCATTTTTTAAAATGGTTTTTTTTTAATGAGGCCTCCTCAGGCCTCATTTTTTTAAAATGGTTTTTTGTCAAAAACAAATTAGGCCTAAAGAGGCCGCGCTCCTTATTTTTTTTAAAGAATATACGAATCGACTTATAATAAAAAATATCTTACATCAGATTCCTCAAGATGGAAGAGCAAAGTGTATAAGTTGAACCCTTGTGGCTGCTTTAGAATCAAAGGTGGCCATTTCCATTACACTCACAAATAGATTCCTAGCATCTGGATGCTCTTTTAGCATCTTGTTCACTTGTGTATTCAGCTTTCCCCGATTGTGCGATACTCGCACCACTCTAATGGAGATATTGTTTCTCTCTTGGCTCCACACTCTTTGATTTACTAGGTTGCTGGTTGGTTTCAAAAAGGAACGTAGAAAAAGCATCATTTTACTCGGAAGTTGTCTCTCAATGGTTTTTAGTTTAAAAAAAAAGAGGCCTATGGAGAGCAGATATGGCAATGGCAATTCAACAAAGTGTTAAATACAATGCATACATGAAAGGAACACGCACAGGAAATGGAATAGGGATGCAAGATATGGCAAAAAAATTTTACAAGTAGGGTGTGGGAACATCTTTAAGCAAGAGACTAGTGGATCTAGCAAGAGACTGGTAGATCTAACACAGTCATCAAGGTAAGAGATGGGGATAAACTCTCATGAAATGCAACATGGAAATGTAGATCCGCATAGTGTTTGCAAAAAAACATCCAATTCTTGCAAATCCAGGTGTGGTCTTGGAAGATGACAGCCATGGGCTTGAATATTTTACTGTTACAGTGAACAATCGCAGGTGCATAAGGAGTGCAAACTGAGGCATGTATCAAGACAAAGTTACCCAAAACATTGTGGGCTATTTAAAGGACAGAGCTAGGTAACAAAATTACTTGTTTGGGTTATTACCAAGGCAAAGTGGAAGATGTGCAAATACATCAACAAGGAAGATGGGGATAGAAATGATAGAGCGCTTGCACCATGCTTCTGGGGTCATTTAAAATACCGTGGTGTTTTTGTTGGGGGGTTTGTTTAGTTCTGTAACTCGGCTCCCACTCACTCTTAGGATGTTGATAAAAACCATTTGATTAGCACGCACTTAGGGTGTGGTGAGTGGATAATGGAACATGTTTGTAGCCAAATGAGATACAAATGCTTCAAGAAAATGGAGTTGTGCTTCAAAGTGGGGTACACCTCTGCAGTCAGCTAAAGCAAACACAATTGCGAAAAAATTTCCTAGTGGTTTTTGTCTAAAATATGGGGATGGCAAGACTGTTAAGTGGAGAGTCCAATTGACTAAACAATTTCACAAGAATGTGGATAAGGGAAAGACCTTGAATGCACAGGTTATTCGTGAGGCCATTATTTTACGCCATGAATCCTGCATCTTTTACATCAGTACTGAGGGGTCCATAGAAAAGGGTGTGAACTGCTCTATGTTACTAGCAAACTTTTTGCAATGCACATATGAAGGGTTTAAAAAACAAGAGAGCTAGCATAGAGCAAGCTCTTGGCATACATGCCATGCAAACATTTATACTTTGTGTACTTGCAAATTCTAGGCTTGGATTTAGTGGCTAATGAGTTCAAGTAACACTAACCAAGGTGGAGTTGTTTCAAGTTCTCAGTGGTGGTAGAAGATGCAATGTGTCTGCATCATCATGAGGGGCAGATTTTTTTGGTGTTGTTTTGATTGGTTGAAATATAGCACCTTGATATACGGTGTAACTTTTTGTTGTGAGCTTCAAATTTTGTGTTGAGAAGATTTGCTCGCATGTGGCTTCAAGAATGCTTTTATTGGGCTGTGCTAAAGTTTCTTGTGGGTGATCTCATTATTAGAGGCATTCTAGTACCCTTGGAATATAAAAACTTAGCTTCAAGTTGGATTGGCACTTCAAAACTGAAACTTAGATTTGCTTTGGCTGAGTTTTAATAGAGTATGAGGAAACCAATGTTTTCATGTTCTTTTTCTAGGTGATGGCTGGTGTCATTTGTTTGATTGAATGCTCTAATTTATATGTTAACTATAGCATTATTCTTGCGTGTGCATGTTTAGAAAGTGTAGCTATTTCCTACTTTTTGGAGGTTACTTGGTGGGTTTCGCTTGAATTTTCCCTTTGCTTGGAAAAATTTGCTTGGAGAATGGTTTTCCCTATAAAGTCAAAGCTTATTCTACAAGGTTGCTAAGAGAAGTTAGAACTAAAGCCAACACAACGAGACTAATCCAAGGGAAAGGAGGGATGAAATCTTAGCATTGGTCTACACTCCTGAACCTCTTCCTTAATCTTGCATGCTTTGATCTATATTATGTTAAACTTAGTCTTCAAGATCTTCTCAATTGGAGTAGTTGAACCTCTTCCCATGCTATCTTTGTTCCTTCTAGGTTGTTGATGCAAGCTTTTCTAACCATATGTAGAGATCGGACTGCTTTGAAATCCTCTGTTTTTTCATCTTCATTAGGGGAATTTTGAGATCTCAAAATGATCGTGTAAGAAATGCCACCTCAGCTCAGAGAGAGAGTATGTAAATGATAAATTTGCAGCAATGTGATGAGCTATGGTGAATCAAATGCAAGAATCAACATGATTAGCAAGTAATTAAAAGGTGATTAAGATAAGATTAGTGTACAATTAATTTAATAGTATAATGTAGGCATGGATACTTAAAAACCAGCAAATTCTCATTAGGCCAATGCCTCAATTTATAGCTTTTATATCCACAAGGTGCCAAGCAACCACTCCCCATTGATTTCTCCTTAATTTGTGCCACCTCCCCTACATCTGGAGGGGGCCACCTTTTCCTAGAATCTTTCCACACCCCTATATTCACTCATGCTATCCTTGATTCTCTCATCCAATAGATTCTTCTAACCTTTTCACTGCTACCCACTCAATTACGGACTCCATCTTACAATCTCTAGCTACTAAGAGCTTGTTCCCGCCAGACACCCATTCACTTGCATATTTCAACACCCCCCTCTCAAGTGAATAACTCTAGCACACCTGGACCCTGTACCAAGTTTCCCTCTTACTTGATAGCCTGCGCGACCAGTGCCTGAAGTCCCTAACTCATAGTCCTTAACACTCTCTCTCTATGTGTCCAAGGCTACTACAAGTGCCTGTAACTTTGACTAAAGTGCTCACACATACATCTACCACATGGCCTACATCATCAGTGGCTCAGAGGAGGTGGTTTTACTCTATTGGGGCAGGTTACATTAGGTTGTGGGGTTTCTCTCTTCCCCTCTCAGAAAAGATATTCTGACTCCTCTACCTTAGGAGTCTCCATGAAGTTTGCCGCCGATGCCAATCCTTCTTCATTTGGTTTGTTGTAGTCATCTCTAGCCATGTATCCTGGCTTCCCATAGTTGTGGCAAGTGAAGATCCTTGCTCCTCTCCTGCCTCTTCCTCGTCCTCGTCCTCGTGCGAGGCCTCCTTGGGTGTAAAGTGCTTTCTCCTCTCCAAGACACCTCAATGTGGGGATCTCCCCTCATGAAGGAGGCGCCTATTTCACATGTGGAGGAGTTTTAAACTAAAAAATAATGAGATATTTTCATCTCTCCTCTCTCCTATTTCAACTAGATCCAAAAAGTAAGCTAACCTAACCCAAAATGGTCAAAAATTGACCAAACTGATTTGGAAAATTCTAGAATCAGTTTGCTTGGTTAGAGGCTCACTTTTTCCTATAAATATAGAAGCCTCCCCCTTTGTAAAAGGTTAATGGTGTTTATGCACTGTTACTCTACTCCTACCCAGAGCCATTTACATTGAATTTTCTTGATAATTCAATTGTTTTTGGCTTAATCCTCTCCAAAGTAATTGGTGGCCACTCTTGTTTCAAACAAGAGTAGAACCCTCAATCCCTCGAGCCAAAGGCAAGCTTACAACTCCCTGTAAGGTAAAATTTTTCTTACTTTTTAATTTTAAATCTATGGTTTTCTTGATTTTCTTGTTTTATAGTTGCTTAAAGTAAATTCTAATGCTATGCCTTGATGAAAAGGCCACCCCCCCTTCTCTTCTTTACAATTCAGCCTTTCTTTATCCTAGTATGATTAACAAAAATATTAATAAAACTTTTCTTTTTATTTATTCTCTTGGAAATCAAAAATTATGTGTAGATTAGAGTACTATACATCTAACTGGGGTTAATTTAAGTTGGAAATAGAATGATAAAAATGAGAAATGGTCAGCCATACAAAGGAGGTTATGGTAAAATTTTCTAGAATTTTGTGGAAAAGAAAGTTTATTTTTATGTTATTCCAAAAGAGTAATTCTCACTGTTTGTGCATTCTAAAAGAAATATTCTAATTTACTCCATGTACATATTCACCTATGAATATGCATGGATATCATTGATATTAATTATTGAATTTAATTTCTATGCATAGAAATTAAAAGTTTTGTGCCTGTTTGGCACAGCTAGCATGTTGGCAGACAAGACACCTCCAACCCAATTGCCAGCAACATCGTCCATGGGATCGTGCTCAATATCTTAATTCTAAAGTATCCTCTTCCCCGACTTTTGTTTGTTTTCCCTCACCATTCTCATGCACCACATGGACAAGGTTTTGGGGTGTTGGCACCTTCTGGACACACAAGCAAGCACTTTATTGTCTTCAGGTCACCCCCCAAATTCCAATCTACTATATAAGTGCCCTTGCCCTCTACCTCAAGTTTTTCTCCCTGAATCTGTGCTTTGATGATAGTGGTAATCTAGGGTATCCTATCAAACATCCAAGCAAGAACTTCATGTGTCTCTTTTGGTACTTCAAATTCCCCAAGCCACCATATCTCTTTCTCAGATTGGACACTATATGAGGGAAAGTCTAGCTTGCAAATCCTCTCCCTATCAGGAGTTTGGTTGATCTCAGTATTCCCCTCAAATGTGTCTTCACTAAGAAAAGATAATAACTCTGAACTTTTTGCATATGTCATAGCCTCATTCATGAGTGTGATACTCATTCGCTCTATCCTCTTTCCTTTCACAATCTGACACTCATCCATTTTCAACACAAAGCTAACTTTGTCACCTTGCATGACAAACAAAATTAAATAAGCTTTGATTTTTCATAGACCTTTTCAACTACTTTGCAAGAGATAAAAGTTACTTATAAATTATTAGGTAATCCATGGAATAATATCATAACTTTCCGAAGACGTTGTAGATCAACAAATATCTTGTTGAACTCATTGTAATAAAGGAACCACAATATTACCATTGTTGCCTCGCTTTTTTCCCCAAGCTCTAATGGTTAGCACGTCATTGACCCAATGGTACTCTCCAATCTTACGTTGCACATCTTCATTGCATGTCCTCTTTGCTAATCTTAATCTTCTTGGGGGCAGGAAAAATATTCTGTGTGATGCCTTGTTTACGAAGTGTATCTTGCAGTAAATGATAGAGAGCCTGGTATCCTTTTGTGCTTATGCCCACTTCATCGCATGCATTATTCTGAACTTCCTTAATGCCTAAAATGTTAGTTATATCTTTCATTATCTCATTTGCAAAAGTATCTGTCATACCTTCTTGTAGCATGGATCTCGAACTATGGAAATATCTTGAGGACCATTATCACCACATGCATCTTTAAGAAAGGTCTTGTAAATGAACTAACAAAGATCAATTATAGAAGCAATATTATATAATGAATTAACAGCTAATGAAAAAAATCAAACAATAGATACACTCTAATAAGAATAGCTTATAACCAAAAAGATGAATAGAAAACAAACCTTGCTGTATGAATTCTTTGCTTGAGCGCACCACCACCAATTGCAAGTGTCTGAATGTTGTTCATTGTCCTCTTTTGCTCTCTAGCTCCCATGGGTGTGCTCTTCATACGCGAGATTGTATCCTGTAACTTCAGGATGTGGTCCTCTTTCTCTTTGTCCTCTCTCTGTAGCTGTAAAATATTATTCTGTGCAATTTCGAGAGCTTGTTACACACTATTCAAAGTGACTTGCAAGCTATGAATTTGTGAGTTTAGAAATTGAACCTTCCATGCATCACATATACTTAAGTGTTTGTAATATCCAAGGAGCCCATTCTCACCCTCTCCAACAAAATAAATGAATGAGGGTAGGTCTGTGAAAGGTGGAGAGAAATTTGAAGAAGGATCATTAGGATATAAATACCCATCAACCCAAAGATCCACATTACAATGACCCTGTTGTCTTCTTTCTTGATTCTCCTGTGCGTTTAGACGTTCTTTTTTCTGATAGATGCATATTCATTGAAGATGCGAATATGCAAGTTTACCTTCCTCACTCGTGATGAATTTGAGGTGTTTGTTATTTTTGTGAGTGTCATAGTAGACACAATGGAGGATGGTAGATAGCTTGGATCCCAAAGAGAAGCTTGAAAGAGAGACCTACTGCAATGAGAGAAGGGCTTGGGAGGGAGAGACTGAGAGAGAGAGAGAGAATCTTTTAGTTGTCGAGGACAGAGAGGAGATGTGATAGTAATCAATAAAGAAAACGGCTTTTAGGTGGGTTTGCTAATAAAATATAAATTTTAAATTGCTAGCCTATCCGAAAATTTAAATTTAAATTAAACTTTTTATTTTTATGCATTTAAAAGTTCATAAATAAAAAAACGTAAGTTTTCCTCGTCTTTTAATGACTGTTGATTTAGAATTTGTGGGAACTTCAAAAACACAATGAAAGTGTATGAAATGAGATTGTCTTTTAATGGACTGTTGATATGGAATTTAGAGGGAACTTCAGAAACGCAATGAAAGTGTATTAAATGTGATTGAAAGTTATTTTGAGATAATTATTTTGAATTGTAATAAAAAATATTTTTGGGGCCCCTTTATGGACGAGATTGATGATGTTTTGAGAGTTTTAGTGGCTCTAGAAAGAGAATCCTAGAGTGAAAATCCTAGAGAGGGAAAACTAGAGAGATTCCCTACTTTTAGGGCCAAAAGTAGGCGTCATTATGAGGTTTGTCTCCTTAAGCCTCAATAAGATTAGTCTTAATTTCTTAAAATTAGGGATCCTTACAAGGCCTCTAAGATTCCTCCCACCAGCTTTTGAGGTGTGCAGGTATAAGAACCTCCCCTTCTGATCTTATAATTATTCCCCTCTCTGAAATACAAGAAAGATCCTGTTTTGGCCTGGAGAGAGAAAATGTCTAGAGGGAGGGAATTCAAAATTGAGATATTTTTTGATATAAAAATCCTCCAAGTGTCTAAAATGGTTTCCCCTGCTGAAACAGAAATTCAAAAAGAACTTTCCAATGTGCAAGTGGAATTAACTGAAAATAGGTATAAAGGACCTTAGCCTAAGGGTCTAGATTTTCAGAAACTTTTAAATTATGGTCCAATTAAGGTTCCTATGGACCAATAAGATTAATCCAAGTGTAGGGAGGAGATAAATTGAAGAATAAAAGAAAACCCCCCTAAAAATGAGTAAATGCTCACATAAGATGAAGAGTGGACTAAGGACCAAAGAAAACAATTAAAAAAATTAAATTTTGACACCTCAGAGTGGGGATCCCCCCCTCATGAAGGAGGTACCTTTTTCTCATCATTACCCCTAATTTTTAATCAATTAAATGAGATATTTCATCTCTCCTCTCTCCTATTTTAAAACTAGATCCAAAAACTCAGCTGAACTGACCCAAAAATGGTCAAAATTTGACCAAACTGATCTAGAAATTTCTAGAATCAGTTTGCTTGGTTAGAGGCTCACTTTTTCCTATAAATAGAAGCCTCCCTCTTTGTAAAAGCTTAATGGTATTTATGCACTGTTACTCTCTGAGCCATTTACATTGAATTTTTTTAATAATTCAATTGTTTTTGGCCTAATCCTTTCCAAAGTGAATTCGTGGCCACTCTTGCTTCAAACAAGAGTAGAACCCTCAATCCCTCAAGACAAAGGAGAGCTTACAAGCTCTATGTAAGATAATTTCCTTACTTTGTTTAATAAAAAATATATGGTTTTCTTGATTTTTATGTTTTGAAATGTTTGAATTAAATTCAAATGCTATGCCTTTGATAAAAAGGCCACCCCCTTCTCTTCTTTACATTCCAGCCTTTCTTAATCCTAGAAAGATCTTATTGTTTACTCTCTTGAAATTAGAAAATTAAACTTGAAGAGATTAATTAAACTTTTCTTATTGTTTACTCTCTTGAAATTAGAAAATTATGTAGATTAGAGTTCTATGAATCTAATTTGGATTAATTTAAGCTAATTAAAGAATGATAAAAATGAGAAATGGTTAGCCATACAAAGGAGGTTATGGCAAAAATTTTCTAAAATTTTGTGGAAAAGAAAGTTTGTTTTTATGTTATTCCAAAAGAGTAATTCCCACCATTTTTGCATCTAAAAGAAATATTCTAATTACTCCATGTACATATTCACCTATGAATATGCATGGATATCACTGATATTAATTATTAAATTTGATTTTTATGCATAGAAAGATGCATAAAGAAATTATTTTTATTTCAAAAGTGTTATGCATAGAAAGATGCATAAAGGAATTATTTTTATTTCAAAAGTGTTATTCTCATTAAATTTGATTTTTATGCACAAAAAGATGCATAAAGGAATTGTTTTTATTTCCAAAGTGTTATTCTCATTAAATTTGATTTTTATGCATAGAAAGATGCATAAAAGAATTATTTTTATTTCAAAAGTGTTATTCTCATCATTAAATTTGATTTTTATGCACAAAAAGATGCATAAAGGAATTTTTTTTATTTCAAAAGTGTTATTCTCATTAAATTTGATTTTTATGCATAGAAAGATGCATAAAGGAATTATTTTTATTTCAAAAGTGTTATTCTCATCATTAAATTTGATTTTTATGCATAGAAAGATGCATAAAATGATTTTTTTAATTATAAAAGTGTTATTCCCATTGAAGTTGATTTTTGTGCGTAAATAGATGCATAAAGAATTTTTATATCAAAATTAGAATTCTCTTAAATTCTACGTTTAAATTCTATGAATAGATGTGATGTGAATCAAATAGATGTGAATGAATGGATGGATGAGATGTGAGGTGAATAGATGTGATGAGATGTGAGGTGAATAGATGTGATGAGATGTGATGTGAATCCGATAGATGTGAATGAATGGATGGATGGGATGTGATGAGATGTGAGGTGAATAGATGTGATGTGAATCAGATAGATGTGAATGAATGGATGGATGGGATGTGATGTGAATAGATGTGATAAGATGTGAGGTGAATAGATGTGATGTGAATCAGATAGATGTGAATGAATGGATGGATGGGATGTGATGTGAATAGATGTGATAAGATGTGAGGTGAATAGATGTGATGAGATGTGATGTGAATCAGATAGATGTGAATGAATGGATGGATGAGATGTGATGTGAATAGATGTGATGAGATGTGAGGTGAATAGATGTGATGAGATGTGATGTGAATTAGGATGTAAATGAATGATATGGGATGTGAGTGGATGATATGTGATGAAAATGGATGTGAATGTGTATATGAAGAATGGATATGGATGTGAATGTGTATGTGAAGAATGGATATGGATGTGTATGTGAAGAATGGATGTGAATGTGTATGTGAAAATTGATGTGAATGTGTATGTAAAGAATGGATATGGATGTGTATGTGGATATGGATGTGTATGTGTATGTGAAGAATGGATGTGAATGTGTATGTAAAGAATGGATGTGGATGTGTATGTGAAGAATGGATGTGGATGATTATGTGAAAGAATGGATGTGGATGTATGTGAAAGAATGGATGTGAATGTGTATGTGAAAGAATGTGATGTGATGTAAAGAGATGTGATGTGACATGAATATATGTGGATGTGAAGTGATAGATATGAATGTATGGATAAGATGTGGGTAGTCGTACATGTGAACGATTGAATGGATGTGGATAAATGAGATGAGATGTGTATAAATGAGATATGATGTGGATAGATGTGATGTGATGTTATGTGGATAGAATGTATGTGATGGGATGGTGATGAGAATGAATGTGATGGATATGAATGAATGTGATGTGAAGGATGTGAATGGATGGAGGTGATGTGATGTGAAATGGATAGATGTGAGTGAATGAGATGTAATGTGAATCGGGATGTGAATGGATGAGATGTGATGTCATGTGAATCGGGATGTGAATGAATGATATGGGATGTGAATGGATGAGATGTGATGTCATGTGAATCGGGATGTGAATGAATAAGATGTGATGTGATGTGAAACGGGATAGATGTGAATGAATGATATGTGATGTGAATAGATGAGATGTGAATCAGGATAGTTGTGAATGAATGAGATGTGAGGTGAACTGGATGTGATGTGATGTGATGTGATGTGGATCGGGGTAGAGATGAATGGATGAGATGTGAATGAATGTGATGTGATTTGATGAGATGTGGATATGGGTAGATGCGAGTGGATGAGATCTAATGAGGATAAATGAGGAAAGATGTGATGAGATGAAAATGATGTGATTGGATGAGAATGGGAATATATATGAAATGGATGTGGATTAAATAATGTGGATTGATGTGAAACAATGTGGAAAGACAAGAGTTCGTTATAGAAACTGTATTTATGACCTGTTTTTAAATCACTGTTTTATGTCAAGAATGTTGGGGAAGCATTTTGACCGTCTTGTGAATGAGGTCATGGAGACCTATCTGATAAAGTTGCAACAGCTGCTGACGAAGAGTCAATGGAGGACGTCTCGCATAGCAAGGTCAGCCGAGGTCTTGACCAGTCTCAGTTCGTCGATTTGAATGGTGAGCTTCCGGTACGGTGGTGGATGAGGGACCAAGGAAGCAGCCAATGAGTGAAGCGCTAGGTGACCTGCGAAGGATCCTAGAGGGTGCTGACCATACGGTGCTCGGGCTCTGGGTCGCCGACGATACCCACACGTGCATCGGGGAAGATATTGGAACAAGGAGTAAGAGTTGTTTTATGAATTAGAGCATGGATCTGATTGATTGACCTTGCTGGTTCTCAATGGATGAGTCCATGGCTCTTTTATATAGATCTGTTGGTTGACCTTGCTGATCTTCGACGGAGATTCCATTTTGATTTTTATAAGTGAATATATTGTCGGGTACTATGAGCTAGGAACTATTGAAAAGGCCCCTGAGTGGACAGGTGGTGAGCGTTTTGGTTGCCAATGATGCCATAAGTAAACCGATGAAGGAAAAATTAGAAATTAGGATTCAACCGGATTAATTTTGTAGGATTATGATCAGTGATACTATAGTTTCATTAAATGATTGTTTTAAAGACAACATAATGTGAAAAAGGCAATTTCATATTGGGTGTGTAAATGGTGTGACTAGTTTTAAGTTTGTATGAATATCCGACTAGGGAGCCTGGGAACTAGTTTTCCCTGGTACCCGAGACAAAACCTAACCAAATTCTTAAATGGATCCCAGTACTACAGTAGTTGGGCGGTTGGCTAACCCATGGGACTAGATGGGGCTAGGTTGGACTGATGGATCCCTAAAATGAGGCTCAATTCTATTATGGTACGATAGATGAAGTAAATCCTGGATAAAAAATTATTCTATGGAAAAGAATCAACGGCTGTGCCTCTCACAATGAGGAAAAACACGTTGGTCTCTATGATCCAAGTGCAAGTCTTTTCCTTGATCTGACTATGATACTTACAGGTTCGGTCAAATCAGTTCAATTAGTTAAGGCTCTTGACTATGTTAGAGAAAAAAATATCCTGGTGGAATCACCCGTGCTTTCCAGGCAAGGGAAGTTTTTTCGGGTTTGGTTCTGGAAGAACCGAGGGCTTAGTCTCTTGTCCGGATATCCGTGGGCGAGGCCTCGAATGAAGGACCCTGCCCTGCTCAAGAAGTGCTACTTCCGCTGCTTGCACCCCAGGATTCGTTGCGCGGAGGGGACATGGATCTTTCAGGGCCCTTTTTATGTTCAAATGCCCCCTAATGGATGTGGGAATAAAGGGTAAGATTCTGAGAGAAGCCCATGATAGCCTGATAGCTGGACATCCAGGGTTTATAAAAACCTACATGTCTGTGAAGAAAAGCTTCTTCTGGCCATGACTCAAAAAGGATATACTTGATCATGTGCGGCAATGCTTAATGTCTCAGAGAATCAAGGCAAAGAGATGCCAGGAAAGTTGTAGGCCCTAGACATTCCATAGATGAAGTGGGAATGTATCAGTATGGATTTTTTCACTGGACTACCTTCAGTGCAATCAAGTTACAACTCCATTTTTGTGGTAGTTGAAAGACTAACCAAAGTTGCCCATCTGATTTCAGTGAAAGAAACCTACACTGCAGTGGATGTTACCAGAGTTTTCCGTAAGGAGATCTTCAGATTGCATGGTTTACCCAGGAGGATAGTAAGTGACTGAGATCCTATGTTCACATCGAAATTCTGGACTGCATTCTTCGAAGCATTAGGAACTTTCTTGGATCTCAGTAGAGCCTATCACCCTGAGATAGATGGCCAGACTGAAAGAGTGAATCAGGTAATAGAAGATATCCTTCGGTCATGCTCTGGCAAGGAACCCAAGAAGTGGTTAAGCCATTTGCACCTGGTTGAGTTTACTTACAATGATTCCTATCATCGAAGCATTGGGATGAGCCGTTTCAAAGCTCTATATGGACAAGATTGCCTTACGCCATTAACTTGGTCTAACCCATTAATCAGGGTCAAGATGTCCAGACAGATGCTTGATGACATGGACCAGCAAATGCAATCAATCTGTAATATTAAGGCTGCCCAGGATAGGCAAAAGCAGTATGCTGATAAAAAGAGATCAGAGAGGGATTTTAAGAATTAGATATGGTCTTCATTCAAGTATGACCCAAAAGAAGTTCCTTATCTTTAGGAAAGTACAAGAAACTCTCTCCTAGATATTGTGGACCGTATGCTATTATAAAGAAAGTAGGAGATTTAGCTTATAAACTTCTTCTGCCTCCCCATCTCAAGGTACATAATGTATTCCATGTCAGTTTGCTTAAGAAGTATGTACCTAGCCCGAGTCACGTGCTTGATGGTGAACAATTGATTTCTCTGACTCAAGGCCAGATGGTACTCCAACCTGAAGAAATCCTTGATGTTTGGGAGAAGGTTCTCAGGAGCAGAGTCCTCAGAGAGTTTTTAGTCAACAAGTGGAAGTTCTTCACTCTAGAAGACGCCACCTGGGAGAAAGAAGAAGAGTTGGTAAAAGATTATCCCCACTTTGCAAGATGAGGACATCTCCCGTTTTTCGAGTGGGAGAGGATGTAAGATTCCTCCTCAGCCTAAATAATGAATAAACTTATTCCTTAATCCTCTGTAATCATTCCCTATTTCTGAATACAAGAAAATATTGTTTTTCCTTGTTTTTGCCTAGAGAGAAGAAAAATTCTAGAGAGAGGTAATTCAATATTGAGATATTTTTGGGTATAGAAATTTTCCTAATATCTAAAATATAATTCCCTGAAACAGAAGTTCAAAATAAATTCTCTAATGTGCATTAGGAATCAATTAAAAATTTGTATTAAAGGCCTTAGCCTAAGGGTCCATATTTTCTTAAATTTTTGGAATATGGTCCAATTAAGGTTCCAATGGGCCAATAGGATTAATCCAAGTGTTGGGATGAGATAAATCCAAAGAATAAAAGAAAATACCCAAAAATGAGTAAATGCTCACATAAGATGAAGAGTTGACTGAGTACAAGGTCTATTAGTTAAAAATTAAGAGATATTAGTAAAAAAATGAGATATTTAGAAGAAATGATACATTTTTGACACCTCAAAATGAGAGAATGTCACATCAAGGAGGTGCCTTTTTCTTCATGATTACTTGAGTTTTTTAATCCAAAAATGGGATATTTCTCCCTCCTCTCTCCTAGATCAAACTGGATCAAAAGGGGAGCCAAATTGGTCCAAATCTTGTCCAAATTGAGTCAAACTGAAGCTGGAAAGCTCTAGAACCCAGTTGGACTTGGTTAGAGGACTCCCTCATCTATAAATAGACCCTCATTCCTTTGTATTTTCATCTTTGAGCTATACCATGCCAGTATTACCTTATCTCTTAATTTTCCTCTTCTTTGGGGGAGCTTGGAGCTTCTCTCTCTCTCCAACAACTCTTGAAGTTGATCTTCTCCTCTTGGTAACCAATTGATTGGTTGGGGGCTTCACTACTAATAAAAGGAAAGAATCAAGCGAATCTTAGTGTGGTAAGATTAATTTTTATGGTTTTTTTTTCAATTATCTCAATAACTTTCTTCTTCTCGACCCCTCTCAAGATTGAGAAGCTTTCAGAATGATTGTTTTTATTCAAATCAAGCTTTCCCTAAGATTCTTAATGTTTAATTTGAATTAAACATTAAGATTCTTAATGTTTAATTAGAATTAAGTTAATCTTTATGCTTATTTGTAATACTTTTCTTAAGTAAATCTCTCTCTCAAGAAGAATAGTCATCTTTATGGCTAAATCTTTAGCAAAAGAATGTTCTCAATGATAATCTCTTATTTCAAAACTAAACTCTAGGCTTGATGAGCAAGAGATTATGAAAATGATATTTTCATGATTTTGTGCTAGTAAAAAATAATGGTTATTATTTTTAGATTATTTATGAGTAGATAAAAATTACTTTAATTCATTCTAAATGAGAAAAGGATTATCCTAGTAAATTGGGAAAAGAGGAATGTCTAAATTAGCTTAATCTAGTGGAATAAGCATAATTATAATTATAATTATGGTTAAAATTATGATTTGAATACATAGTTGAATTTTAAGCTTAAAGAAAGAATTTCTATCATATTTTCATTACAAGCTATTATTCTTTTAGGAAATTTGAGAATTATTAGTTATAGCAGCAGCTATGGTATATCTTATTTTTATGCATAATACTAAAAGAGGAATTCCTACCATATTGTAGGTTTAGAAATTTTAAGCAAAAAGAATTATTTTGACCATATTCATGAAAGAATGCTTTTTTGTATTTATGCATAATTATTTAATTAAGAAAAAAGAGAAATTTTTGATAAAATTCTTTTATGCATAAGAATTTTTAAATGATAAAAGAGGAATACCCATGACATTCGAGATTCAATCATTTAAATGCAAAAAGAGAAATTTTTGGTATATTAAAAAAATAGATATTTTTATTTAATTTAAAAAGAGATATTTTCTTGGTATTTCGGTAGAAAAAGGTCTAAATTAATTTTGATGATAAAAGATGAATTTTCACCATAATTCCACATAGAAAATTAGGGTATACTAATGTTGATGATTAAATTGGTGGAAAGAATTATGTGGATAAATCAACAAATTGATATATACCAAAAATTGGATTAGTGGAAGAAGAGTATTTTTATAAAATTTCGATATTCTCGTATAGAACTGTTTCTTAATTCTTTAATCCTGGGAATCAAAGTTAGAAGTAAACCAAATAAATTTTTGGTTAGACCACAACCGTGAGAACGGCGGCCAGTAAATTACTTGTCCATCTCTCGAATCTGAATCAAGCAAAAATCTCGTGACCAATTCCAAATCTTGACACAAAGAACAGACTATCGTTGAAATTAGAGTAGTTTTCCTTTAACCAAAATCACCAAGAATCAAGTTGGAAATTCAGTCAAATGATGGGTAGATCACCCTGATGTGAGATCAATGATTCTCATTATAAAAATCTAGATTGTGGGAAAAAGGGTTTTGGTGGAATCAAACTTAAACCGGAAATTCTACTTGCATAGAACCTCTGTTTTTTAAAGGACTGTTTTACACCAAAATGCTGGAGGAAGCATTTGGTTTGTGATTAACTAAGAAGAGACTCGTTGTTGCAACAGGGTCATCGAGGGACGTCGCTCGCGCGGGGGCAAAGCCTAGGTCTTGACCAGCCTCGGTACGGTTAAAATGGTGCACTTTCGGTAACGATGGGCGAGGACCGACGAAGCGGTCCTTGAGTGAAGTGATAGGACACCTAAGTAGGATCATAGAGGGTTCTGACCAGGTGATGCACGGGCTCGCGGTTGTTAAGACACCCATGCGTACGTCGAGGAAGATATAGTTGAACTGGAAGGAATTACTTTTGTGAGCTGAATTTTGATATTGGATCTCGTTGGTTTACCAGAATCTGGTCTTCAATAGAGAGTCTGGATGATATATTTTTATAAAACAATGGACTTAATATTTTAGAGGATTATGATCAGTAATACTATGGTTTAATTGAAAGATTGTTTTAAAGATAGCCAAATCTGCTAAAATGGCAATTTTGGAGGATTATGATCAGTAATACTATGGTTTCATTTGAAAGATTGTTTTAAAGACAGCCAAATCTGCTAAAATGGCAATTTCTTATTGGTGGGTGTGTAAGTGGTATGACTACTTTAAATTTTGCTTGAAGCACCAGGTAGGGGACCTGGGAACTCTTTTTCTCGGTACCCGGGCAAAACATAACCAAATTTTTATAAAGGAATCCCACCAATACAATGGTTAGGTGGTTGGCTAACCCATGGGGGGCTAGGCGGGATCGGGGGATTCCTGCGATACAAATAGTTATGATTAAATTACGCTAGTTAGATTAAGTCCTAGGAAGACCCTTGTTATGTGGGAGGGAATCAGCGGGCTGTGCCTCATAAAGAGGGAAAAAAGCGGTGATTCTATGGACCAAGTGCAAGTCTCTTTCTTGATCTAACCATGTGACTTTCGGGTTCCGTCAGATCAGTTTAGTTAGTTAAGACTTTGACTCGTTAGATCAATTCTCCCGTTAGATGATTTTCGCGTTAGATGATTTTCTTGGTGGAATCGCCCGTGCCTTCTGGGCAGGCAAGGAAAGTTTTTCTGGGGGACTAGTCTCTTGTTCGGACATCCATGGGTGAGGCCCCGAGTGTGGATCCCTACCCCGCGCGAGAGGCTGACGCTGCTTCCGCCGCCAGTGCCCTCGGCGGAGGGGCCATCTCGGAGGGGGCGAGGTCTCACATTGGACGTGCCTACCCAATCCCACCCAGAAGAGTTCGAGGAAGGGACTCAGTGACCTCATTGGCAAGAATGTTTAAGGAAGCAAATCGAGATTTGTCAGTCCATTGCAAGGGAACCTAGAGACATAGGCAGTCTCGTAGCAGCCATACTGTCCACAACTGTCAAAATGCCGCTAGGACCATTGCTACGCAACACGCCGGCATTGTGGGCAGATGTTAAGGATTGGGTAGAATGAATATTGAACCCAATGTCCACTACAGAGGGGAGCCAATCACCTCTGGCAGATTTTGATCTAGTAATATCCAAATTTGGGATCTATCTTTGTGAACATTTGGGTTCCACTTAATCGATCCAAAAGTTCATCAATCCTAGGAATAGGATATTTATTTTTGTCTGTCAAACTGATTTAATCCTCTGTAAGGTGTGTGAAAAGAATCTTCCCACCACTGGCCAATTCTACTTGCATAGGTTTCCATGTTTTCTGATCTAGGACTAACTTACGCAAGCATCCTGGGGAAATAAAAGAATGGGTACTGCCTGAATCAATCAAAATCTTAAAGTGCTTACCGTTGTACTCTGCTGGAGTTTGAAGGACTGAGAACTGACGATTCTGCCCTTGATGTTCAATGGCAGCATAAATCTGTCCTCTTTCTTCCTCCACTACATCAGCTATTGTGGCAGCTCTGGCTGCTGCTATCTGGGGTGGCACTCTCTCTCTTTGGCTTCCCCAATTCTGGGAGGGATCTGAGACTACTTTATATTGAGCCTGCAGAGGCTGAGCTGGCACTCTTCTGGGCTTGCCCTGATTTTGGCGCGAGAGGAACCTTGATTAGATTGATGCGAAGGATTCGGTCTTGGCATTCTTGGACCTTGGCTTCCCAGGCCCATTGACATAGAAGGAGTTGGGCAATCCTTAAGCTAGTGTCCAAAACCTTGACATCTAAAACATCTATTTTCATTTCGAAACTCTTTCTTCTGCATCCTGGAAAGAGCCAGAGTTCCAAAAAATGTGCTCCGAGGAAAAGGCCTTCCTTTCATTCTGAAACTTCCCATCTCGTGGTTTTGATTAGGACCTTGGTGTCTCTTAGGAGGTGGAAAGTTGGAAGTACTTCCTAGGGTTTGGAATCTTTTGAAGGACGAGGGAGCTGGCTTTGGCGCGGCGGGACCTTGACAACAAAGGCCTTGGAGAATTCCTTCGCCATCCACACTGCTTCGGCCATAGAAATTGGCTTAGCATTCTTCACTAGGGTATCCAAAGGTTCATTCATTCCCCAAATGAACCCAGCCATCATCTGTTCTTCATCCAGCGGTGGCGAGTATTTGAGGAGAAGAGCGAATGCCTGGTAATATTCCTCTGTGGTTCGGCTTCCTTGGGGGTTAGCTCCAGGAACTCGTTCATCTTTGTTTCCAAGAATCTTGGAGGACAGAATCTCTTCCTAAGGTATGCTTTGAGATCGTCCCACATCTGGGTGTTTCAATCCAAGTGGTTGGTCTCGCAGTGTTTCCTCCATGCTACTTCGGCTGTTTCTACGATCTTCAGCCTGGCAATACAAATGCCACAATTCCAATCCACCACAATGGGTACCAAGCACTGGCTATCCTTGATGGAGGCGTGGGTGTGAACATTATTACCAAACGATGTTGGGAAAACTAGAATTGGAAAGAGCGGATCTAATCGTCAAGATGGCATATGGAACATCCTCAAGACCAATGGGGCTATTGAAAAATGTTAGGCTTAAGGTCTTTTTGTTTTGATACCATCATACATTTGTTGTAATGGACTTTCTGCTCCAGCCGTATTTATATGACATTATCTTGGGCATACCCTTTATGAGGGAAGCCAAATTGGTGCATGATTGGCCGTTAGATTAGATATATGTTCAAAAGGATTCGCAGATTTCGAAAATCGATCTACATACATGGAAGGCACACCCCATGGAAGAACAATTGCTTAGAAATGATTTGGTCACCAACAGAGCAAACCACATCCTTAATAAGTATGCCAACCAGTGGAGGAGAATTCACGAGAAGAGGAAGAGGCCGCAATGTATGCATCGCTTCCATCTCTGGATTTTAGCAAAAACTGGATGCATGTGCTTGCCACTATAGATGTATTTCTCCCCAGAGGAATCCAGTATGTTGAATCGGGAAACATTCCTACCATCTCAGTGCGCATGGTGGATGTGCAACCAATAGAGTTGGAAACAGAGGATGAAGTCTTCAACATAGAGGATTTTGGTTTGCAAGGCTGCAACAGCACCCGACGCCTCAAGATATGGCATAAAAAAAAGAGGTATATTGCTCAATGAAATGCCCTACTATGAAGTAAACCCACGGACGCCCAATGGCTAAGATATCTCGAGGTCACTAAGGTGCACAAGGAGTTTTCTAAGAATTGGCGTGAGGAGTTAAGTAAGATAACGCTGGAAGGAAAAAAAAAGGTTATGCCACAAGAGTCGGAAATGTAGAAAATGAAATAAAGCTCTAGCTGAAGCCAAGCGCGAAGAAAAGAAGGCGATGGCTCGGATGAAGGATGAAGGATGAGGAGGACGTCAAGCCAAACCTGCACTCAATGCTGGAACATTTCCAAACATACGCCATTGATGAATGAAAGGTGTTCCAATTGATGGAAAAAAGAATAAAGGAAGATGGCCAATCCGCATCTTACGACGGCCTAGCTGAAGTTAAGGAGGTTGATATTGCAGAGCCAAGGGAGGTTGATATTGCAGAGCCAAGGGAGGACACCAAACCTGTCTACATTGCTAAAGACTTAACTGCGAGACGGCCTAGCTGAAGTTAAGGAGGTTGATATTGGAGAGCCAAGGGAGGACAACCTGTCTACATTGCTAAAGACTTAACTGCGAGACGGGAAGATCTCATTGCTCTCTTAAAAAATTCAAGGATTGTTTTTCTTGGAGATACATGGAGATGAAGGATGTGCCATATGCGAGGTGGTTCAACACACTATCCCGATCATGGATGGATCAAGACCATGCAGGCAAAAACCGTATCAAATGAATCCGAAATATGCGACAATTTTAAAGGAGGAAATTGATAAAGTCATTTCTGGCAGATTTCATCTATGAAATCGAGCACATAGATTGGCTTTCACAAATCATGATTATGCCAAAGAAAAATGGAAAATTAAGGGTCTGTGTTGATCTCAAAATGGTCAATGCAACCACCAGGAAAGACCACTACCAACTTCCATATACAGAACATGTATTAGAATTGGTAGAAGGTGAAGAAGCCTATAGCTTCTTAGACCGGTTTTCAGGCTATAATCAGGTGTCCATAGCACTAGAAGACCAGCACAATACGGCTTTCAATATGATGTGGGGGACATATGCTTATAAGGTTATGCCTTTTGGCCTCACCAATGCCCCAACAGCTTTCCCAACAAACTGATGTGCACAACCTTCAAGGACTACTTGCAAAAGTCTTTGGAGGTATTCATTGATGATATATGTGCACACTCACGCTGGACTGAGCACTTGGCTTGCTTGAGGAAGGTGTTTGAATGATGTAGATTATATCGTATATCTTTAAACCCTTTAAAGCGTCAAATTTGGGTCTAGCACGGTGTGATCTTAGGACACATTGTGTCTAAAAATGGTATTTCCACTAATGAGAGCAAGGTAAAAATGATCTTGGAATTACCACTGATGAGAGTAAGGTAAAATTGATCTTGGAAATACCCCCACCAATACAAAGGTGTACAACGGTTTATGGTCCACGTGTGGGTATTATTGATGCTTCTCATATTCTGTGTTGAAATTACCAAGCCATTGTATAAACTACTCATTGTCTTTGAATGGATTGAGGAATGCCGAGGCCTATGATAAGTTGAAGAATGCACTGGCTCATACACCAATCCTAAGACCACCCAACTGGGATCTCATATTCTGTGTTGAAATTACCAAGCCATTGTATAAACTACTCATTGTCTTTGAATGGATTGAGGAATGCCGAGGCCTATGATAAGTTGAAGAATGCACTGGCTCATACACCAATCCTAAGACCACCCAACTGGGATCTTATATTCCATGTGCACATTGATGCATCAAACTTTGCTATTGGATGCGTATTGGTGCAACTTGGGGAATTCAAATTGGATTACCTAGTTTTCTTTGCCAGTCTCATCAAACTGAATGATGCAGAGATAAACTACACCACCCCACGGAGCATGAAGGGTTGGCTATGATTTATGCTGTAAAGAAATACAAACATTACCTAACTGCTTGCCAATAAATTTGTATTCTTTGTGGACCATCAGGCCCTATTATATCTGGTGAACACGCCTTGCACCACAAGAAGGATCACCCGATGGTTACTTCTACTCCTAGAATTCAACTTTACAGTCATGGGACATTTTGCGGGAGAAGTTACGACTCGCAAAGTACTTCAAGCAAGACTATGGTGGCCTACATTATTCAAGGATGCCATAGAATTTGTAAAGAGATGCAAGGAATGTCAACGATTTTCTATTCCACAACAAAAGGACAGGATACCACTCACCCCTGTAATTGTGAGACAACCCTTTGAGAAATGGGGTATTGATTTTGTTGGACCCATTAGTCCAGCAGTGCATCCGCCCACAAGCCCGTTATGTGATCGTGGCTATAGATTGTTTCACTAAGTAGGCACAGGCGAGAGCATCTAAAAGAGTTGACGCTCGGACTATGACCAAGTTCTTATATAAGCAGATCATTTCCAGATTTGGCTGCCCACTTGAGTTAGTTAGTGACCTGGGTTCACATTTCATTAATGAGGTGATTGAACAATTACTTACAGGATTCCTTATAGTATACCGCAAATCATCACCTTATTACCCACAAGCAAATGGCCAAGCCAAGGGCATAAGCAAGATATTATGTGCTACCTTGACTAAATCTTGGAAGCCAGTCGCACGAATTGGGAACACAAGCTGACTACATCACTATGGGCCTATTGCACATCATATAAGGTAGCGACGAGATACACTCCCTTCCGTCTAGTTTATGGCATTGATGCGGTAATGTCTATGGAATTTTTAGTTCCTAGCTTGCGAATTGTCGTACAAGAAAGGCTCACTGAAAATGCATTAGCCGAAAGGTTGGTTGACTTGGAAAAACTTGATGAAACCCGGCTGATTGCCTCGCATGGGCTTATGGTCGAAAAACTACGAAGAAAACACTGGTTTGACTGTAACTTGAAACACAAAGAACTGGAAATGGGGGACCTTGTCCTCATGTATGGTGTGGGAAGGACTAAGAAAAAGAAACTAAAATATAGAGTGTTAGGGCCTTTTAGAGTGTCCAAAATCATCCCTCAAGGCTCAGTCTACATTGAAACTATTGAAGGGGTAGAAATAGAATGGTATATCAATGGAAGAAAACTCAAGAAATATTATGGACCTCTAACCTAGAAAATGCTCACACAAGAGCATCTCCTAAAATAAAAAAAGAGCTAGTCAAGGAAAAGATCAAACAAGCTCAGGAGGAATCCAAGGTGAGGGAAGCCAAAGCAAAACAAAGACTCCAAGGGAGAATGCTACACATCAACATGGCTTCACGCACCTTGCTTGAAAAGGATAACTTGATATTGAATCTGCATGACTCAGTGTAAAGGTATCTACAAAGGAGGGCCACACGACAAGCATCACACTCATTGATACAGGGCAAGTCATAACTTGATTTCCTATGAGACATGGATAGCTTTAAACAAACCCTCCCTAGAGGCAACTAATGTCGAGGTTCAAAGTGTGCATCCATTTGTTACACATACAATAGGACTTTTGAATGTAAACATCTCTGTCAAAAATAATCCCTTGGTCAGGAAGGTGTTTGTTATGCCTGCAGGGACAATGGAAGAGGAAATGCTTCTTGGATGAACATGTATTTGCACCAGCAACTGCCACATCCAAAGGGAAAAATGATAAGTACAACTCAATGATGGCAAAGACACCATCACCATGCCATTATGGAGTCCATTGAATAAGGGGAAACGGTCAGTGACATGCAAGATAGAATCTCCAATGCTACGAACAAAGAAGTCCTAACAGAACAAGCATCCACATCGAAAGGTCTTCCCTCTTTAAGAGTACCAAAGCAAAGGCATCAAAAAGTATCCAAGCAAAAAATAATGGGTTCCGAAGGCCCATCTTCAGACAAAGTCTTATGGGTAACAAAGAAAAACAGACATGCTACAAGCAAGAGACAAGGAAAGCCAGACAAGGACAAGAAGCTATATTCTAGGCAAGCTCGCACACAACTTAGCATTCAACAGTGGTGGGTCTGAAAGGACTTACTAGTGGCACAAGGCTACTATCAAGAAA
Organism: Cibotium barometz; assembly: GCF_041138505.1. Lineage (NCBI taxonomy): Eukaryota > Viridiplantae > Streptophyta > Polypodiopsida > Cyatheales > Cibotiaceae > Cibotium > Cibotium barometz. Next base: position 19,472,293 of record NC_141074.1, read on the forward strand.
ACAGACATGCTACAAGCAAGAGACAAGGAAAGCCAGACAAGGACAAGAAGCTATATTCTAGGCAAGCTCGCACACAACTTAGCATTCAACAGTGGTGGGTCTGAAAGGACTTACTAGTGGCACAAGGCTACTATCAAGAAAACAAAACGGTATGGGTACAAGAACAAATCCAAAACCCAATTCTGTATGTACTTCCGAAAAAATACAAGAGTGCCATAAGAATAGATAGGACCAAGTCCTAGCTAAATCAAATGCTGAGGAAGCACCAAAGTTGATCTGGAAAAAGTGGCAAGCTCAACCAAGTAATCAAGGGAGAGTGAGAACACCAATGACATTCACCAAGGAGGAAAAGTTGAACCAAGCCATGGACTAGGGTGAGAAAGACGTGCACTCACAGGCACAGGAAGCAACAAAACAAGTTCACTAGAATTTGGTGGATGCACCCCTACACTGGATGGAGGGGAAAATCAAAAGTTCTCACTCTGAACTTAAGAGGTTGCAACAACAACACATACCTACAGGCTCCAAAGTACACCATTGGTTCCTGTGGTGGCACTAAAAGAAAGGAGGATGATGAAGGCTACCGAGATCCAACAACTGGTAGGGTACAAGGTAAAAGGGTATGCTTTTCATGTCGTGAAACATGTTCATTTATTTCACATGTACACTTCTACTCCTTAGAATGCATAACATATAGCCTTGGAATGCTTGAGCATATAGAAGACAATAGGGTATCAAAATTTGCATGCATCAGGGTACAAGCTGTTTCACATCGTGAACCTGTTTAGGATAGTTCATGCCATGAACCGCTCAGGACTGCTCATGCCATGAAACAATTCAAAATGGTTCACGTTGAACAACCGACTCATGCCACTTCATGTTGTGAAACAGTAAAAAACCCTCCACGAATCGTGGGGGAAGACACGTGGCATACCCAGCTAAGATGGCCGATGGCTAGATCATAAATACATCTTCTTTCCCATTTTTGTCATTTTTTCATTGCTCGACTTGCTTCATTTCATGGTATTCTCATCTGCATCATCTTCTAGATTGCGTGTGTTCCCATGATTGCTTGCCGACCATTGATTTCCAGGTAGAATCTCTTCACACTTTCAATGATTTCATTCGTTTTCTTTACATTAGCGAAAACAATGGTTTAAGTTGTTTTCATTAAATCATCTCTACGCACATTGACTGAATCTGTGTAATTCTTGTTTTCATTCATTCATCTTTATTTTCATCTAGTCATTCTTGTTTTAATCTTAAGACCAGCAAATCTCATCATAAATGCATAAAGTATGACCCATGAAATAACAATCTGCTATTTCACAGAGTCAAATGCAAATCTCGGGTTGGGAAACATATAATGAAATGGCTAATATTGCATTGCCCACATCTAGGCTACCCATCACAACAGATAATCTAACACACCTGATCTTTCACAGATTAACACCTACTCTTTCACAGATAAACACCTGATACTTCACGGGTTAAGCCTTTCATGGCTTAAGCCCTTCTTCACGGGTTAAGCCCTTCACGGGTTAAGCCCTTCATGGGTTAAGCCCTTCACGGGTTAAGCCCTTCACGGGTTAAGCCCTTCATGTGCTAACCCTTCACGCCTAGCCATTTCACGGCTTGCTACTTCACAGTTTAGGTCTAACTACTACGGACAAACACTAATTCACACACATCCCTGAGTGTTGATTTATTTCTTACCACACTAACACTCTTCCCATCATACACCCATGCAACGCACTAACACAAAAAAAAAAGGTAGCTTGCGAGCTCCTACTACCAATCACAATGACTGATGTATTTTCACATGTTACACATGGCCTCCTCCGCCACGTCCGAATGAGAGGTAGAGGGGAACCCAACCGTAACTCAGGCTAGTACCACAGGGTCACAATAACTGAAAAGTAGAAGAGAGCACCATGCGGCACCAAGTTAACCTACCTTGGGCCGTATGCACAGACAGTCTAGGGTACAGTAATCCAGAAAGACATTCAAACAGCTCACTGAAAACTTATGTTCCAGTACCACAGCCTTGCATGTTGTTGAGATTCGTGTGATCTAGCATCCATTAGAATTAGTCCTTAGTGGATAGATATTGTGTGAACCTTAGGAATAGACATCCTAAGGTTATTTGGTCTCATATTACCATGGTTTACAGGTGTAGGCATGGTAGGTGGTTTCCTTGATGTAGGAGTCACTTTATGGTGAGACTAATGAGATAACTAGGGGATGGTGGAGCTAATCTAGGATTCTCCCACGTTTTTCCCTTGGTTCTCTATATGAACAAAGTCCTACACTCCTCAAAAATGTAGAGTGAAGCTCTTGTAAGTGCTTTGTGCAAGCTACCATATGTTGGTAATATAACTTGGTAAATCCTTTGTGGTTGGGCATGATATTATCTCCTCATTACATTAAGGTAATCTTTGTGGTATTCATGTTTATCATTCAATTCATGGTTTTTTCATTTGTTAACCCATCACATGCTAAGTGCATCTAGCATTGCTTATAAGCATTGATGAGTTTGGTTATGCATTACTATCTTTGTGATTAACCATTCATGCATTCCACTCTCATCCCTATTGGGCATGAGATTATCTCCTCATTACATTAAGGTAATCTTTGTGGTATTCATGTTTATCATTCAATTCATGGTTTTTTCATTTGTTAACCCATCACATGCTAAGTACATCTAGCATTGCTTATAAGCATTGATGAGTTTGGTTATGCATTACTATCTTTGTGATTAACCATTCATGCATTCCACTCTCATCCCTATTTCTTAACACGTGTCTGAGAATATTAGAGGATACACATGTCAAGAACAAGCTGGAAAAAGTATGCTTGGTAGAATGGCAGCGATCCTCCCCCACACCAGCAAAGACTTATGACAAGAAAACAAGAGGGGTACTGTCACAAAGCCAGATGGGTCCACTGAACAGGTCCTCATCACCAAAGAAATGATCCGGGAATATCTGTAGCTCCCCCCACCCATACCAACACACATCCATACCATCAATCATATGCCCATGGAGGATATGCTAAAGAGGGTCTCTTTTAACTCAAATGGAGCAGAATACGAGAACATTAGGGATGAAGTGGATGAAAAAGCTTGGAGAGCAATGTCAATGCTCATGCAAGTCAAGCCAGTGGATGGGTATAACAGGGTCCCCCTCAACCGAATATAGCAAAAGTCCATGAGGAAAAACAAGAGGACTGGGCTAGGTACATCCATCGCTGTTGAGATGGATCATTACCTAAAGTCACACTAGTCCAAGGTGTGTAATCCATACCAAAGTCCTTAGTCATGCAGCAAATCTTCCCATCCCCGAAGGCACATAGGAGGCATGTGTCAAAATAATGGGGAGTATGCACAACGGAAGCAATAGTTGATGGCAAGATAGAGCAACATATATGAGAGAGAGAGCAAGAACACAAGATGTATAGAAAGCTTCTATATTACCTTCTATTTCAGCCACTCCAAAGTTGGCTTGACCTTCACCTTATGAATGTCTTGATTGTGTTATGAAAGTGAAGTCTCCTACCCTTTATACAGGGTTCACCAAGGGCTAGGGTTGGGCCAACCCTAAATCCCTTTTCCACGTACATGCCCACTTACTTTATTTGGGGTGTATTCATACCTACATGACCTCTTTCTCTCACCCTTTATCACTTGTACATCATATATTTTAACACTCCCTCTCAATGCCACCATGGGACAATGCCAAACATGGAGCAAGGTGAGCATTGGACATACAAGAACAAAATGACCCCCTCTCAACCGTAGGATAGATGACAAGGTAGGTAGCCTTTATAGATTAGGCGTTTATAAAAGTGATGAGTTATAGAGAATTGTGGTTCACTCTCAATTCTAGTAAACATGCTTCACTCCTCAACTAGAAGAGTTGTTTATCATGTGAGGAACTTCCAAATTTCCCTCAACCTTAGTAATATCTTTGGTACCATGTCTTCCATAGTGGTTTCGTGCCACCACCCTTGTTGATCCTTCACTTTGATGAAACCATCTTCTTGCAAAAGACAAACTTCAAGTGGGATTTGGATGTACCATTCTTTGTTACCTTGGCTTCATTGGTTTCATCTTCGTGCTTCTCCAATCCTTTCTCATGGTAGACATGCTTCATGCGTACATGTCTCCTTCCAATCATGCTAGCTTCCTTAGTCCATCTGCCACATAGACTAACACAAGGTTGTCGCCCATGTTTCAATAGCTTGTGCATGTGCTTCTCAATATGCTTCTTGCTTCCACCTTCCAATTCATCATGATGCATAAATATATACACCAATGTGGACATTGATTTAGGAGAGGTCTTACCACTTGTTTATCAACACAAGGGCATTGTCTAACTCCATTACAATACGATAGATGACTTCCATGTATATGAGTTCATCAAAAAAATTTAGGATTGGATTTCATGCTTGATGCGCCGATTTTGCTTGGTTTCAGAAATTGTGCATGCCTTGCACTTCCCAAGCGAGATTGGCAAAAATAATTTCTTCCTCCGCTTGCCTCGAGCTTGAAAAAAATGTGGGAAAACCTTTGTAAAACCTTTGAGGACTTAAAGAAAACCTTAGAGCAAAAAGGTTTAAAGAGAAACTTGTAGAAGGGTTTGAAGAAAACCTTTGAAGGTTTAAAGGTGAGTGCTTTGAAAGGTTTCCAAAACCTGAATAAAAAGAGTGGGTTTATTTTCTTTTTCTTTTAAAAAACCTTGATGAAAAAAACACAAAGGGTTTTAAACCTTTGGAAATGGCGTTTTTTTTTCTCTCTATTGAAAAAACGTAGAAGTGTTGTGCAGTACTCGCTGCTTGTGCATTTGGTTCCGACTGCACATCTGATGCCCGTTGAGGCTTGTTGACGTGTTACCAGGCTAATTTAGAGCGTTTGCTCTGCAGTCGGCGTTACTGTCGGAAAGACTAGTCCCGTTCGTCAACACAACAACAAGTGTCGGACGGTGTCCTCCTTGCATTTTTGTTGCTGGCTGTGCGTTGGCTGTCGTGGGTGTGCGTCTGCTTGTTATTGCGGGACTGGGACTACATGGCCATTTGCTCAAGCAACAGCACCCGCCATACAAGGCAGAGTGCTAACTGTGCACAGAACACAAAAGCAGCCACTAGATGGCCGGCGACAGAAGCTTTGGACGGACGGATGGCGGTCGAAAAAACGGACGGACGTGTTGCATTTTTGGATGATGACAAGCTTCTCGCCTCCTTCCACCATCAAAGAGAATGCACTTACAAGCTTCATAAGCTCACTCCCCAACCACTTCTTCACAGCTCCACCACTTCAAAGTGAAATCGTCGGTCAACAGGTGGATGGAATGGCTTTGATGGAAAACTTTGACAGGAAAAACCAAAAAATTGCCAAATTTTGCTTGCGTTTTTTCATTCTTCTCTTCTCGCTTTCTCCTTCTTTTTCTTGTTGATGGTGAGGATAGTCTTCTTTTTCTTCTTCCAAGTTTCAAGAACTTATTGATGACAAACTCTTCTCTTGATGAAGCTCTTTTGTTACCTTCCTTCTTGATGCCTTTTTGCTTCTCACCTTCTTCTACCACTGTTTTTCTTGATGAGGATGTGAATGGCTTATAATAGTAAGAGAGAAAGAAAAGGGGATTGAAGAAGAACTTAGCCTTTGCAAGGCTTTGATACCATATCAAAATAATGGGGAGTATGTACAATGAAAGCAATAGTTGATGGCAAGATAGAGCAACATATATGAGAGAGAGCAAGAATACAAGATGTATAGAAAGCTTCCATATTACCTTCTATTTCAGCCACTTCAAAGTTAGCTTGACCTTAACCTTATGAATGTCTTGATTGTGTTACAAAAAGTGAAGCCTCTTGCCCTTTATATAGGGTTCACCAAGGGCTAGGGCTGGGCCAACCCTAAATCCCTTTTCCACCCACATGCCCACTTAATTTGGGGTGTGTTCACACCTACATGACCTCTTTCTCTCACCCTTTATCACTTATACATCATATATTTCAACAGCATGGGTATCTCAGACTCTGAAGGATCTTTGGAGCCCTCTACTCACATTTCAGAAGAGCTGTAGCAACAGGAGCTCATTCAAGAACTAAAGAGGGGCAAGAAAACAAAGAAAGGTAAAAATATGTGAGATAGCTTACAACAATTAGAATCCGAAACTCAGCATATGGAAGAAGAGGTGGCACAGGATATTGCATCTTTTCAATAGGTTTGGAGCAAAAGGATGCCAAAGATAAAGAGAACATCAGCTTGACAAAAGGAGAAATTCCAGAGTCCACACATCAAACACCACCTTCCAGTCCTGCTCAAATAGTATTCACAAACCTTTCACCACTCCGCGACTCTATCATCTCAGATCAGCCCACCTTAGTAGAAGCTGGTGCAACATAAGCTCCAAGAACAAGTGCCACAAAAAGATGAAGGCAAAAGGAATGAAGAGGCCACTTCGGCACACCCAGAATCTCAAGAAGCTCGAGCTCAGAGGAGAAAGAGACCCGACGAGACCACGAGTCCAAGTAAGAGAAGGACAGTGTAAGCCGAGGAGGACACAATTGAAGAAGGTTCGTTCTTGCAAAATCTTAATGCTCATCACTTTCCCAAAGAAACTGTGGAAGGCCGCGATATGCTGCTAGTGCACCAAACAGAAGGCTTGGCCTCCACAAGTGTAGATCTTTGGAACCAAGAGCAAAGAGTATGGAGAAGCCACTCGCTTACCACTCGCATGCTGCATGAAAGGAATGCTACACTATGGAAACACGTCCAGGAGTCTACGGACCAAGTAAGCACTTAAGGAGAGAAGATAGCAGTGGGCAGATGCCACTCACAGGAAAGTGATCCTAAAGAGCTTAAAGGCAGTCGAGGAACATGAGACAAGACTGTAGACTTTGAAAAGTAATAACAGATTCATCAGCAAGACCATAGTCCATACTCACAGGAAAGTGATCCTAAAGAGCTTAAAGGCAGTCGAGGAACATGAGACAAGACTGTATACTTTGAAAAGTAATAACAGATTCATCAGCAAGACCATAGTCCGTACCACAAAAGAAAACGAGGAGCTGAAGGTAAGATTAGAGTAGGTCAAGGTCCCCAACTACAAAAGGAAGTGGCATATACCAAGGAGAAGCAAGCACAATATGTAACACAACTAGAGGAAGATGGGTATACATGACAAATCAAAACACTCACTGAAGCAATTACTCAAGCAAAAAATAGAGTGGTAAGCCTACAGACAGAACGAAAGCAGAAGAACAAAGCGCATGCTGAGAAACTGAAGGCCCTCAATGAGGTGATCACTGAAAAGTCTCAAGAGATAGATCAAATGTTGTTTAGCAATCTACAAGTACTTGAGCATGTACACAAGTAGCTGACTACAAGAAAAAGCTTGGCGGATGAGCGGCAGAGGGCTACTTGAAGAAGCTAATGTTCAAGCCACAGCATCTAGGATTATAGTAGAGGAAGCAGATAGAAGATATGCAAAACTGGCTGTTGCTCGAGATATGCAGGAAGCCGCCATCTCCACACTCCTCACCACCAAAGACTCAAGAATACAGGATCTGGAATGCCAGATCACCCTCCAAGAAAGATCCCAACGAACGGACCAACCAAATGAATTATTCCAATTCATCGGAGATAGGTTCGTTGTTGCCAGTAATTCCTCGGGCCCCTCCTCAAACTCTAACATTGTTTTTATCTAAACTAACCCTCTCTCTTCTTCAATATGAAATGAACTTAACTGAAGACCTTAGTCTAGGAGACCTAACCCTCATTCACCAAAATAGCGAAAGGGATGCTGACCCAACCATCATAATAGGAATCCTATGGGGGGATATAGTTCTAACTAACCTAGTTGATATTTCCTTTTTCCCCTTACATCCCACAGTGCTAAATCTTCGTAGTTGGTGTCGGGTGCTACAACATTCAGACATCCTGGATGACAGTGTCGATAAACTCGACCTGTTATCAGATGATATCCCAATGACACCGGCCAACTACGAGGTGGTTGCATGAAGTTACCAATGTGTTATTAGAAATGGATGGACTGAAGTATATAATACCCATCAGCATCTAAATCTCTCCGAATCATTATATCATTGTTTTGGTATTATATCGTCGTTTTGGCATTAGAAAACTTTATCAAAATATCCATAAACATTTGGAGGCTATTCTCACTCATGTGATTTTTAATTTTGATAAGAGCATATAGAATATCCTCATATAACCACCAATGATATAAGCGATCTCCTGGAATTTATGAAAACTAACAAGCCCAGCCTCCCACCCCCAAGTTCTGGAGAGGGTCAAGAAGAAACACAAGGAACCTTCTCATCTTTTACTTATCCAGTGTTCTCTTCCATGGCTAGTAAGTTATTAAACCCCTTTCCTAATGTATCTCCAACTAACAACATTGAGGTAGATTGAATCTTCTCTTGCATCTCTTCTCTTCCACTTGATTTTCCCACTAACACTCTCACTGCCAAAGAGATTCCGGCACCAACACTATCTCCACCAAGGCTGATAGATGAGGGACGTGGCCATCACCCTCACGATGATATCAAAGCTTTTTATCTAATGAAAATATTCTTGAGTCTTTGGACAGCTGCAAAATATAAGGGCTTCATCCACACAAGCAACCCACTCTTGAAACCAAAATTCATGTTCAAGGTGGTGATATGCAAATCATAACCTTTGAGTCAAGGAGGTAGCCTTACAATCCATACCCTCTTTGATCCCCAATGCTAGGTTTAAAGGAGCTGTTACCAATGGGTGGAGAAGGGACATTATGGGAAAATGTGGCTCGTCACACAAAGCAACATAATCTGCAATTAGCTAATTTGCTGGAAATCAAAATTTTTACATTTATGATTAGCTATTGTTTCTGCAGATGGTGGAAGCAACACCCAGTGTATACAAGGGGAGGCTACAAGGCTATCCCCACAGATGATACCAAACCTCACCTAGCACATTTTGACATACAGTCGGAATGGAGAAAGGAGTACCTAACAGTGGTCGAATACAATTATCGGTACTAGAGCTCCTTATTATTACTAGCACAGAGATTAGATCCTTTATTCATGCCACTCAAAAGGATCCTAACTCCACTACAATTCCAAAAGGAAAAGAAAAGGGATTCTCATGTTTGCTACAACTTCCCGCATTTCTCACCCTCAACATTCCAAGATATAACAAGTCAACGACAACAATTGCTCACATGGATAAGAGCATGGTGTAGAATCCCGGATCCAGATGTTGTGAGATTCCTAAAGTTGATAGTAGTCCTCATCGATCAACTAAAATAAAGACATGATTTCACGCGGATCAACTTGTCTTTGACATGAATAGAGGGCCAACTGAAAGAGGCATGATGCTTTACTGTCATCGCCTCAGGTGTCTTCTAGGATACATGCATGTCACATTC